>NW_020941197.1:13505008-13553138 GCF_900497805.2 Vombatus ursinus
TTCCACGTGGACTGCCTATGCGTGCACATCTCTGGGTGATTGTTATTTGGGAAACCTCATAACAAAGTTCTAACTTCCTTCCAATTTTGGTGTCTAGATTTGACCCTGCAGTATCTATCAAGGATTTTTCACTCATCTTGTCTGGAACTAAATGAAGAGGGCATCAAAGCATCTGTTGCCACAATAGTAGCAATGATACCAAGAGCTACAGAGAGAAGGAGAACTTATGACTCCTACTTTATTTGTTTTCTTTATCTGGAGTCACAAAATTAAGAATATCCTGTTCTGTGGCAGTTTCCATTCCTTAAAGAGATTAAATTATTTTGGCTACCTCTCTCTCTTTCTCTTTCTCTCTGTCTCTCTCTCTCTCTGCCAAGCTACATACAGATGTCATGTATGTATGCAATCCGTGGCTAACTTATCAATGCAGTGTAATAGGAAACAAAAACAGGTAAAGCACTGCATTATGAAAAAAAATGTTCAAAGTATTTTTGCGCAGTAATGTAAAATTAGTCTAGAACAGAAGTCAATAAACTATGGCCTGAAGCACAAATCTTGTCTGCTGCCTGTTTTTGTTCCTCTTCTAAGTAAGAATTTTTCTTTTATATTTTTTAAAAATATTTATTTTTATTTTAAAGTATAAAAATCATTCTTTGTTCAATGGACATACAAAAACAGGCAGCAGGGATTTTTCCTGGGGGCATTTATTTACAGAGCCCCTGGTCTAGAAAGACAGGTTAAAACCTTATTGCAAATGGTTTTAAATGGCAACTACAGGAGTTTTGATTCTGTCTCAGAGACAAAGGTTCTTAAATAGCAGAGTGACATGGTCAGAACTGTAGGAATATCAATTTGGCAGCTGTGTGAAGGATGGATTAGGGTCAAGAGAGATTGGATACAGGGAATACAATTAGGAGGTTATTATAATAGTCTAGATAAGTGGTGAGGAAGGGCCTGACACAGGGTGGAAGTCATATGAGTGTAGAGAAGAAAACAGATGGAACATAGATTTTGGAGAGTCAACAAGATTTTTCTCATTGGCTATGTGGGTATGTGGGAAAGAGAAAAGTTGAGGGTATATAAGAAATGTAAGAAAATATATACAAAAAATAATGGTTTAAATGGTTTAGTTGGAAGACCTCCTAGCTTTCCAAAACTTCCCCACTAATCCATTACATTGCCTGGAATCCTACCATTAAATACACAGTCTTCTGAAAATACACACTGTATGTTGAAGAACCATGTCTCAATATATAAATACCTGAAAGGGAAGATATTCTAAGCAGCTCATTTTAGGGTAGACATCAACAAGGTAAAATACCTCTAGAAAAGGGCAAGCAGAATAGTTATGATGCTCAAAATTATGGTAAAACAGGACCAGTTGTTAGAATTAGGAATGTTCAACATGAGGAAAAGTAATAAGAGGAATGTGAAAATTGTCATGTATTTGAAGAACTGTCAGGTGGAAGAGAAATCAGATCTGTTCTACTTGGGTCCAGAGAGCAGAACTGTAGCTAATGGGTAGAACTGCATTTCAGTTTGATATAAAGAAAAACTTCATAACAATTACAGATGTCCAAAAGTAGAATGGGTTACCCTCCCCACTGGACATTTTCAGATAGAGATGAGATAACTAATTCTCTAGGGAGAGGGATCACAGGAACATAGCTCTACAACTGAAAGGGACTTTAGAATCTATCTGGTCAAATCCTCCCATTACACAGGTGTGAAAACTGAGAATCAGAGAAATTAAGTGACTTGACTAAGGTCATACAGCTAATAAGAGGCAGAAATGGAATTTGAACCCAGGTCCTCTATATTCCAAATCCAGAACACTTTACATAGAACACTTTACATTATATAATGCTGAGTCACCAAAAATAGTTTTAATATTAGATACATATATATATAACATATGTATGTATATATAAAATTATATATGTATATATATAGATAGATAGATAGAGAGAGAGAGAGAGAGATGAAACAGAGAAGTTATGTTTTTTACCATGATTATACAGATAGCAAGCAAGAAAAGAAATAGAACCCAGGTTTCTCCTGACTATAAGCCTAACACTTTTTTTTTCTCCACACTCAAATACTCTGCTATTCTTTTTCATGTACCAGTTTGACGAGATGACCTCTGAGGTACCTTCTAACTGATTCTATATCTGTGAGTCCATCAGTACTACATTAAGCTAATTTTCAGAATTAGAAATTGATTGTCGCTGAAGATGATTTTCTAGAAGTGAATTATGAGTATACACTAAGGAAGTAGTACCCAGTAAAAATAATATCTGATTCAAAGAGAAGGGAAGGATAGATCTGAATCATGGACTCTGACCTAAGACAATAGATACAAAAGTAAGAGTTCTGAGTGGACATTGGGCTGATGAGCAGGAAGAAGGAAAGATGAATGAGGAAATGGAGAAGAGATAAAGATAGACTTTACCCATTTCATCATATTTTTTTCATAGAGTAATTCCTAAAAGGCCATGGCTTTTGACAGTCACATGGAAATGAGATGTAGAAATGTGCTTTCAGCTGAAAAGTACTAGATGGAACCATGACCACATTTGGTTTTTATTTTATTTTCTACCATTTCACTTTCATTTCATAAAATACATTTCAAACCCAGTGCTAAAAATTGAAATCTTCTAAATTGCCGTATCTTTATTGGAATGCCCACACTTTTAGCAATAGTCACAACCAGGCCACACTGTTTGAAATATTTCCCCTCTTTCCATCACCAGAACCGAAGGGAAACGTTCACTGTGAGTTTATGCTTCCCTGTTGCTGCCTTTCAAAGCTATATGGAGTGAACAAAATAGCTAATTGGAGGGGAAATGTGATTCTCAGCTTGAAAAGGTCCCTAGAGAATAGGAAATGTATTTCTCCCATTAAGATGTCAAATCTTCTAATCTGGATGTCTCTACTAAATTGTGATAGTGGGTAAGAAGTACCAGTAAAAGCTATTACTCAAAAAATTAAAGAAGTTTTAATTCATTGATGTTAACTATCTATAATGTACCATTGTGACTCAAAGGATAAACTGAAAACTATCCTCCCAGTAGGATTGTATTTTACTTTTCTTTTGTATTTTTCATAACTATTCCAAATACCTTTTACCTCCAATGCTTCCTTCTCCCCTTACCCACCCAAAATACTCCTTTCTTTATTTCTTTTCAGTCATATAATCCTAAGAGGTGTGAGAGAAGATTCTCAGATATAGGGAGCTGAACACAGAGCAGGTGTTGGGAAATTGCTGTGATCTAAGTTTCTTTTCCTTTCTATTACAGAGACTCACATCAGGAACCCCTGTTGCTGCTATATTCTGTAAACAGAAGTTTCATTTGATTTTTTTTCCAGTAATGAAACCCAAGTCAGGAAGTTTTCAAGCTGCTGAGGATGCTACAAAGAATATGGGTCCTATTAGGCAAGTGTGATTTTGAAAATACCTGCCCCATTCCAAATGTTGCTTCAGGGCACCAAAGTAATCAAAATTTCAAGCCCTGCTGCCCCAATGATACCCCTTCTGGCTGCCCAGCACGATACTTTATAAGCAAAAACATGAACCACTTGCTATAGAAGAAGAATTTTTTTTTTTATTTATTATTCACTAAGCCCCAGGGTTTCAGTGGCTCTGATAGTACTTCCCATGGAAACTGTTCAAAGCTTTACTTTGTTGAAGCACAGCTGATAGAGGGCAACCCAGAGAGAGTATCAGAAAGGAGCTTCTTTTCTAAGTCCCTGTTGTATTCAGCTACATCCAGAGTCTAAGTGACTCCAAGGTCAAGGCCCTGCTTTAGGTCAACTTTCTGTATTAAATTCCAACCAGACTGGAGGACCTTATCTCACTGTGTTTCCCATTTAATCACTAAATAAACAGTGACCTGGATCATAGGATGATATAACCAGTCAGTAGCTGCTTCTATCATACCAAAGAAAGGTAATGAAAGGAAAGATGTCTGCCTGCTTTATTCTTCTTCCTTTTAGTGAATTGTCCAGTTGGCCAGTGTTTTGAAGACTCTTTTAATTCATAGACCAAATATAATCTTCTAACAAGTCTCTCCCACTCCCTCCCTTATCGATTTCTGCTGTTTCTCTTAACCTCTTTTTCCTCTCCCCATCTCCTTTTTTTTCCCTCCTCCTTTTTTTTCTTTTGTGAGTTGTCTTCTTCCATTAGAAATTAAACTCTTCAAGGGTAGGGATTGCTTTGTTTATTTTTATTTGTATGCCAGTTTAGCACAGTGCCTTGTGCATAATAACCACTTAATGTTCTAATTTATCTACCTACTTATCTATCTATCTATGTATCTCTATCATTAAACTAAAGGTTTAGGGGTAGGGACACCAATTTTTTTAGATCAGCAAAGTCACTCTGTATCATGGTCCTATGACTACAATGACAGATAGCCTCTGACAGAGGTACGCCTAAAAGAATGGGGAAGGACTCAGGTCATAGAATCATAGCATTAGTGTTGTCAAGGATGACCTTGATGAACTTGTGCCAGAAAGTCACCATCATCCAAGACTTTGGTATGCTCTATGATGAAGGGACACACATATTGTATGAAGCCCACAAATACCCAGAAAGTCACCCAGGTAAACAGATTACCTAAGGCTGTCTAATTTTGGCATAATGAAGGTTCATGTGTCTCTCCTGCTCTTCTTACTGTCAACACAGTCAGCTCTGCAGATGTAGCACAAGGGCCGCTTTGGGAACATCAACCCCTAAGGTTCTGGTTCTCCTACTTATAGACAGATTAGGACTGTGGCAGCTGTCATTAGGATTCTCAGCAGTAGTAGCTGACTTTCTTTCCCAATGGTTTTACTTCCCTGTCTTCCTGAGGCAAAATCCTTTGATTTCCTATGGTTTTACCCAAGGTTTAAATTCCCTGTCTGTCTGATTGGTGCAACGTTTTTGGGTCTAGGAATTTAATACCTAGTTTTAACTACAGTTTTTTTTCTAATCTGAGCATCTTTTTTTCCATTTGATGCCAGAATTTTTAGACACTGTCCAATATTACATATGCATGCTGATTAATTCTTCTCTGACCTAGAATTTTTAAGTGTGTATCACTTGTGCAATGGCACAACACAATACAAATAAAAACAGTAATGATTGTTATAATGATTACTGTTGATGAAGGAACATAATTTTCTTTCTTTAATCTAATAATAAATTGTAACATGCTTTCTCAAAGCCCAAAAGTAATGTTTAACAACCAGACAAACCACCTTAATACTGGTTGAGAAGCAATGATTCATGCCATGACTCATACTGGCTGACATAACACTGATTTAGGCCATGCTTATAATATCATGTAATATTTCATCTGTTCTATCATAATCAGCTAGTTATTGATCCTGTCTTTAAAAATACCCAGGGAAAGAGGATGTATACTTTTAATCATTAGCTAGTACTTAAGGAGATCTTCCTTACAAGTAGTTTCTATACTAATTTGATTTTTCTTATTCTCAGTAGATATGTAAGACTAGTCATCAGTCACTATGAAATAATATTTTGTAACCTTTGGAAGGAATCATGCATATAAGCAAATTTGGCAAAAAAAAAGGAAAATAACAGTTGTTGGAGGGTCTGGGGGAATATAGGCACATTAATGTACTGTTGGTAGAGCTGTGAATGGGTGTAAACATTCTGGATAAGATAGAAATTCATGGATTCACATGCATTTTTCCTTTTTTAATCTTCTTTGTATGAGGAAACATGTTTGCTGATGTTCATCAAGTTCATAAATAAAAAAAAAATGTTAAGGCATCAAAGAGTAGTGGGAAAAACATTGGTCTTAAAATCAGAATACCTTAATTCAAACCCTGAATCGACCTTTCTACCTTTGAAACTTTGGACAACTCATTTAATCTCTAGTGATCTCAGTTTTTCCTCTTTAAAATGGGGATAATCATATTTATATTACACACACACACACACACACTCACGTACCACACTTTGTTCGGCCATTCCCCAATTGATGGGCATATACTTTGTTTCTAACTCTTAGCCATCAAAAAAAACTGTTATTATAAATAGTTTTAAGTATATGGGGATTTTTTTTAATCAATGTCTTCCTTAGGATATAAGCCCAGTAACAAAATCTCTGGTTGAAAGGGTAGGGCCGTTTGATTTGCATAATTCCAAATTGCTTTCCAAAATGGTTGTAACATTTCACAGCCTCACCAATAATGTATTAGTGAACCTATCTTTTCACAATCCCTCTCACATTAACTATTGCCATTTTTTGTCATTTTGGCCAATTTTCAAATGAAATCTCAAAGTTGTTTTGATTTACATTTCTCTTATTATTCGTGATTTAGAGTATTTTTTCATGTGGTTGTGAATATAATTCTTCTTCTGAGAACTGTTTGTTCATATCTTTTAACCATTTATCTGTTGGGGAACAATATTAACCATATACATATATCTATATATATTTTTATTTTTTTGGATAATAAACCCTTTTCAGATAAATTTGATACAAATATTTTTCCCACTTGACCACTTCAATTCATATCATATCTTATCTTGTATTAATGTTGTCTGTGTAGAAGCTTTTCATTTTCAAGTAATCAAAGTTATCTATTTTATCTTTTGTAATTTCCTCAATCTCTTTTTTATTTAAAAATACATCTCTTACCCGTAGCTGTTAGAGGTACATGATCTGTTTCTCTTCTATTTTTTTTTACAGTGTGTTCATTAATATTAAGGTCACATGTCCATTCAGAATATACTGTGGAGTGCGGTATATGGTGTTGATCTAAGACTAATTTCATCAGACTGCTTTCCAGTTGTCCCAACAGTTTTGTTTGTTTGTTTGTTTATCAGACAGGAAGAGGTTTTTTTTTTTTGTTAGGAAACTTGTGTTTTCCTTTTTATCAAATACTGGCTTATTAATTTCTATTTTTTTCTGAATCTCCCTTACCTAGTCCTTTTTATTGATCTATCTCTCTTTTTTTAAACCAATACCAGATAGTTTTTTTCTTTTATTAATAAATTTGTTTATTTTTAGTTTTTAACATTTATTTCCATGAGATTTTGAGTTCCAAATTTTCACCCCATCTTGCCCCTCCCCACACCCTGAGATGGCATGCATTCTGAGTACCCCTTCCCTTAGTCTGCCTTCACTCCTATCTCTCCCCCTCTTCTCTTATCCCCTTCCCCTTCTATTTTCCTGTAGGACAGGATAGATTTCTGTACCTCATTTCCTGTATTTCTTATTTCCCAGTTGCATGTGAAAACATTTTTTTAAACATGTGTTTGTAAAACTTTGGGTTCCAAATTTTCTCCCTTCCTCCCTCCTCGCCCACCCTCATTGAAAAGGCAAGCAATTCAATATTGGTTATACATGTGCAGTTATGCAAAACACTTCCATAGTAGACATGCTGTGAAAAACTAACTCTATTTCCCTTAATCCTATCCTGCCTTCCCCCATTTATTCTATTCTTTCTTTTGACCCTGTCCCTCCTCAGAAGTATTTGCTTCTGATTATCCCCTTTCCCAATCTGCCCTCCTCTCTATCATTCCCCTACTCTCTTGTCCCCTTTCCCCCCTATTTTCCTGTAGGGTAAGACAGATTTCCATACCCAATTGAATGTGTATGTTATTTCCTCCTTAAGTCAAATCCTATGAGAATAAGATTCACTGATTCCCTCTCATCTTCCCCCATTTACTGTAAGAGCCTTTTCTTTTCTGTTTTTTTTTGTGAGATAATTTACTCTGTTCTTACCTCTCCCTTTTTCCTTCTCCTAGTACAATCTTCTCTCACCCCTTAATTTTATTCTGCAGATATGACCCCTTCATATTCAACTCACCCTGTGCCCTCTATCTATCTTTCTATCTATCTATCTATCTATCTATCTATCTATATGTATACATACATATAATTTTTCCCCTCCAACTACCCTAATACTGACAAAGGTCTGATAAGTTACAAATATCATCTTTCCATGCAGGAATGTAAACAGTTCAACCTTAATAAGTCTCTTATGATTTTACTTTCCTCTTTACCTCTTCATGGTCAACTTGAATCTTGTATTGGAAAGTCAGATTTTCTATTCAGCTCTGGTCTTTTCATCAAGAATGCTTGAAAGTCCTCTATTTCACTGAATGACCATTTTTCCCCCTGAAGGATTATACTCAGTTTTGCTGGGTAGGTGATTCTTGGATGTAGTCCTATCTCCTTTGACCTCTGGAATATTATATTCCATGCCTTGTGGTCCCTTAATGTAGAAACTGCTAAATCTTGTGTTATCCTGATTGTGTTTCCAAAATATTTGAATTGTTTCTTTCTAGCTGCTTGCAATATTTTCTCCTTGACCTGGGAACTCTGGAATGTGGCTACAATATTCCTAGGAGTTTTCCTTTGGGGATCTCTTTCAGGAGGAGATGGGTGGATTCTTTCAATTTCTATTTTGCCCTCTGGTTTCTAAAATATCAGGGAAGTTTTCCTTGATAATTTCTTGAAAGATGATGTCTAGGCTCTTTTTTAGATCACGGCTTTCAGATAGTCCAATAATTTTTAAATTCTCTCTCCTGGATCTATTTTCCAGGTCAGTTGTTTTTCCAATGAGATATTTCACATTGTTTTCTAATTATTCATTCTTTCATATTTGTTTTACAATGTCTTGATTTCTCAAATTGTCTCTAGCTTCCAATTGCTCCATTCTAGTTTTTAAGGAAGTATTTTCTTCAGTAATCTTTTGGACTTCCTTTTCCATTTAACCAATTTTTCTTTTTAGGGCATTCTTCTCTTCATTGACTTTTTGGACCTCTTTTGCCATTTGGGTTAGGCTATTTTTTTTTTTATTTTGGGTTAGGCTATTTATTTTCTTCAGCATTTTTTTGGGTCTCCTTTAGCAAATTGTTGACTTGTTGTTCATGATTTTTCTTGCATCACTCTCAGTTTTTCCTCTACTTCTCTTACTTGCTTCTCAAAATCCCTTTTGAGCTTTTCCAAGGCTTGGGATTGGTTCATATTTTTCTTGGAGGCTTTGGATGTAGGAGCTTTGACTTTGTTGTCTTCTTCTGGTTGTATATTTTGATCTTCTTTGTCACCAAAGTAAGATAATATAGTCTGACTCTTGTTGCTTTGCTTACTCATGATCCCGACCAATTACTTGACTTTTAAATGCTTTGTTAATGTAAGAGTCTGTTTCCAATGTGGAGAATGTACTGTCCCAAGCTTCAAGGGTTTGTACAGCTGTTTTCAGAGATAGTTCTAGGAACCTGTAAATTTTCAGTTCTTCTAAGGTGGTATGATAGGGGCCGAGGTGTTTCCTCTCCAAAACCACAACAAGCTCCACCACTCCAGCACTCCTCCTCACCCCAGGACCCCTCCTCAGAACTGTGACCCAAATCCAAGCAAAGGCAGAGCAAGAGATTCCTGCCTCAGCACTGGCAAAAAGATCCCTGCAATCCACCTCTGAACAACTACTCGATTCCCCCTCATTCTGTGGGCTGGAAGCTCAGGAGGCAGCTGCTGCCCCAGTGGCCATGCTCGGGACTTGCAACTGAGACCTAGCTCCTTCTCTCACCACAGTCACAGACTTTTCCCACTGACTTTCTGAGTTGTTTTTGGCATTCATGGGTTGAGAAGTCTGGAAACCACCACAGCTGCCTGGAATTCAGTTCTCTGAAGCTTGCTCCAGGTTCACTGGGGCCTGCATGCCCATGCTGCACCATGCTCCACTCCCTGCCCAGCGTGATATACCTTTCTGATCAACCATCCAGGTTGTCTTGGGCTGGAAATTTGTTTCACTCTGTCTTTTTGTGGGTTCTGCTGCTTTAGAATTTGTTCAGTCATTTTTTTTACAGGCATTTGGAGGGGTTTGGGGGAGAGCTCAAGCAAGTCACTGCTTTCACTCCGCCATCTTGACCAGATAGTTTTGATGACCGCTGTTTTATAACATAGTCTGAGGTATGGAAGTGTTATTCCTCCTTCATCCTTACTTCTTTTCATCATTTCTCTCGATATTTTGGATATTTTTATTTTCCAAATGAATTTTGTTAGCATTTTATCAAGCTTTGTAAAGAATCCTCTTGGCAATTTGATTGGAATAGCATTAAAAGTTTAAAATAATCTTGATAGTGTTGTTATATGTGTGTATATATATAATGGCACTTCTTGCATTGAATATTCTTCCATCTATTTAGGCTACTCTCTAATTCTTAAGGAGTATTTCATAATTGAATCTATACAAGTCTATTGTGTGCTTTTGGATGTTGATGCCAAGATATTTAATGCATTTTCTAGTTATTGGTAATGAAATTTCCCTTTCTATTTATTGCTTTGTGTGTTTATTACATAGAAATGCTGTTGATTTTTAAGAACTCATTTTGTAGTCTTCAACTTTGCTGAAGGTATTATTTATCTCAATTAGTATCTTTGCTGATTCTTTGAGGTGTTCCAAGCAGCACAAATGGATAGTTTATCTCCTCTTTACTTATATTTATTCCTTTTTTTCTTTTTATTTTATTGCTATTGCTAACATTTACACTACCATATTAAATAATAGTGCGAAAGGTGTGCAGCCTTGCTTCACTCCTATATTTATAGAAAAAAGGTTCTAAATGTTGGAGTAAGAAATAAGTCACTCTCACCATTCTTTACTGACCTCTGAAAGCCCAGAAATAATTACCCCAGGAAAAACCCCGGAGCAGTTGAGCCAGCAGAAAGACAAGGTGCAGTGGTCTTGTATCCCAGGAAGCTTGGGGGATTAACGGGAATGGCCTCTCTCACTCTGGGGGAGGGGGAGCAGTACAGGACAGGAGGCATCTCAGCAAGCCAGCAGCAAGCCCCACCTTAGCAAACCAGGGAATGATCCTGAGCCCCAGGTGGGGCAGATAAACACCAACACCAGGACCCCCCCAAGTGTCTATGCATAGGCAGGGGAACAGGTAAACACCAACTTAGAAAACAACCTCACACGCCAGAATTCTCCAGCAGCCAAATCTCCCAGCACAACTCCAGGCTGGCAGACATACTCCAGTAGCCAAACATTCAAGTGCTTTAAAGAAGCCAGGGTAAGGAGGAGTCCTCCAGGAGCCAGAATACCCACCCCCGTCCTGAGAGCTCCAGTGCTGCTGATCCCAGCTCAGCACCAGGTGAGTTGCCAGACCCCTACAACCCCCAGCTGTCAGCACTTAAGGCCCCAGCACACAAAATCAGTGACCAGATCCTGGGTTTCCAGCACAAGAAACTTGGGTCAGTGACCCCTATGCTCTGGCAGGAGAGTTCAACTTTAAAAGCCAGGAAATAGCAAACACCATGAAACAAAAACAGACAATGATCATAGACTCTTATTATGGGGACAGGGAAGATCAAGAGAACTTACAGCTTCTACATTAAAAGATCCAAGGGCATGGAATATGATATTCCATAAGGCAAAGTACCTTGGATTACAACCAAGGATCAACTACCCAGTGAAATTGGGCATAATCTTTTGGGGGGGTAGGGAGATGGACATTCAATGAAATAGGGGATTTCCAAACCTTCCTGATAAAAAGACCAGAGCTTTATAGAAAATTTGATCTTCAAATACAAGACTCAAGAGAGGCATAAAAAGGTGAAAAGGAAAGAAAAAAAACATGTTATTAATAAGGGCAAACTGTTTCCATCCCCACGAGGCGAAATGATATTTGGAACTCTTGAGAATTGTAATGTTATTATTACATTTAAAGGGGTATACATAGATTACATAGGTATAAGTTGACTTCGATGTGATGATAAAAAATCTAATTAAGTGGTGAAAAGGGATTGTTCCGGGAGAAGAGGAAAAGAGGAGGCAGACAAGGGTAAATTACATCACATGAAAAGGCACAGAAACCTATTACAGAAGAGGGAAAGAAGGGAGGGAGATGAACATTGTTTGAACCTTACTCTCATGAGATTTGGCTCAAAGAGGTACAGAAATCTAACTTACCCTATAGGAAGTAGGAAAGGAAAGAAGAAAGAAAAGGGAGGGGTGGATAGAAGGGAGGGAAGAAGTTTAAAGGGTAAAGGGAAAGAAAAGGAAGGGGGTTGATAGAAGGGAGTGCAGACTGAAGGAGGCAGTGGTCAAAAGCAAAACTCTAGTGAGGAAGGAAAGGGAGAGAGGAAAGATAAAAGCATAAAGGGAAGAAAAAATGGGATGGAGAGAAAGACACAGATAGTAATCATAACTGTGAATGTGAATGAGATGAGTTGTCCCATAAAAAGGAAGTGGATAGCAGAGTGAATTAAGAACCATAATCCTACAATATGTTGTTTAAAAACCTGGAAAGACTTATATGAACTGATGCTAAGTGATATGAGTAGAACCACGAGAACATTGTACAGAGTAATAGTCACATGGTACAATGACTGACTTTGATAGACTTAGCTCTTCTCAGCAATACAAGGATCTTAGACAACTCCAAAAGACTAATGATTGAAAATGATATTTATAGCAGATCTTTTTGTGGTGGAAAGGAACTGGAAACTGAGAGATTCCCATCAGTTAGGGAATGGATGAATAAGTTGTGATATACAGCTGTGATGGAATACTAGTGTGCACTAAGAAATGAGGAGCAGGATGGTTTCAGAAAAATCTGGGAATGCTTATGTGGATTCATGTAAAGTGAACTGTACAGAAGAGGGAGAACATTTTGCACAATAACAGCAATTTTATAATAATGATCAGCTGTGAAAGACTTAGATACTCTGATCAAGACAATGATCCAAAATAATTCCAAAGGACCCATGGTGAAAAATGCTATTTGTTCCCAGAGAGAGCTGATGAACTCTGAATGCAGTTTGTTGCATACTTTTTTTTAGTTTCTTAGTTTATCTTGTTTTATTTTTTTCTCTATAATTTCTTTTGCAACATGGCTAATATAGAAATGTTTTGCATACTTTCATATGTATATTCAATATCAAATTGCTTGCCTTTTCAATGAGGGTAGAGGGCCAGGAGGGAGGGAGAGAATTTGGAAATCAACATTTAAAAACAATTAATGTTAAAAGTTTTACATGTAATTGGGAAATATTTAATGAAATAAGTAAAAAGAAATTAAAAAGAAAATTAAAAAAAAGTTCTAGTGTATCCCCTTTGCACAAAATGCTTGCTTTTGCTTTTAAATAGATTCTTTTTATGATATTAAAAGAAAGGTCTCTTTATACCTATACTTTTTAGGTTTTGTGAAGGGTTGTGAGGTTTGTGAGAGGTCTTTATATTTGAGATCTCTATCAGATCTTCTGATATTTTGATATATTGTTTTTAATTTTTGAAAATATTCCTCTATTTCTTTTGTGTTCTCAGTTTTGTTAGCATATAAGAGTGAATAATATGTTCTGACCATTTTTTTTTATTTCTTCAGGTTTTGCTGTGATTTTACCTTGCTCATTTGCTAATATAGTGATTTGATTTTCTTTTCTCTTCTTTTTAACAAGATTAGCTAAGTGTTTATCAATTTTATTTTCCTTTTTAAAGATTAGCTTTGAGTTTTATCATTTCTATTTGTTTGTTTGTTTTTTGTTTCAACATATCTTTCTGCTCTAAATGTTAATATTTCCTTTTTTGTTCTTATTTTAGGTTTATTTGTGGATTCATTACTTTTAGATGCACATACAGTTCATTAGTGTTCTCTTCTCCTGTTATATTAATATGTAGTTATAAAGATATTATTTTTCCCCTGAGGATATCTTCAACTGCATCCCAGGAATTCTGGCATGTTGTTTCATCATTATCATTTTCTGTCACATATTTATTGTTTCTATGATTTGTTCTTTAAGCCACTCTTTTAAGCTTTCATTGGAAAGTCTCCATTTGGGTCTCTATCTTTTGTTTGTGGTCCCTGAATGAATTTCTATTCTTATTACATTATGATCTATAAACAATATATTGATTATTTCTGCCTTTTTTTCATTTACTTGAAATATATTTGTGTCCTAGTACCTGGTGAAGTTTTTTTTAAAGTTCCAAATGGTGCAGATTAATATGTTCATTCTTTTGTTGTACCATTTAGAAATTGCCATAAGTATTTTAACTCTAGTTTCCCCAGAAATTTATTCAGTTCCATATTTTCCCTTTTTGTTATTTTTCTGTTAAAATTATCCAAAACTGAAAGAGGGATATTGAACTCTTTTGTTACTATTGTGTTATTGTCTATGTCTTCTTGAAGCTCAGATGATGTTTTCTGTATGAATCTGGATGCTAAGGCATTTGGAGGATGTAAGTTTATTACTGATATAGATTAGTTATCTATGGTTCCTTTCAGCTTAATATAACTTCCTTATTTATCCCTTTTTATTTTTTGAATATTTGTTTTTCCTTTGTCTGATAGCATATTGACAAGTCCTACTTTTTAAAAATTCACTTGATGCATAGTAAATTTTTTTATCCCCTCAGTTTTATTTTGTGTATGTTAAATGTGTTTCTTATAAGAAACAGATGGTAAGATTTTGTTTTCATTGTCACGCTTTTTCGTTTTAGTAGATTATTTAATCCATTAACATTTAAAGTTATAAGATCTAAATTTATATTTTCCTTCTCTAAAATTGGACTTTTTTCAAGTTATAGTTTTCCCTCTCTTCTGCTGTAAACATAGTATTATGTTCCTTCAGTTACTTCAATCTTTTTTTTTAAACATGACTGTGTTCCACTGGCTCTTTTCCCTTCATTCTAACTCCCCCTTTTCATTTTTCACTCTTTTCCCTTCAGGGTTTTGCTTATTAGTTCCTCTCTGGTGCTTTTATTTTTTCTTATCAGTTAGGCAAGTAGATTCCCTCCTAATCTCTCTGCTTCTGCCAGTTCAGTTCATTAGGTTTTTGTAATTTCATTTTTTTTTTTGCCCTTTTCTCAAAAGGATTTCTTTCACTCTCTTCATTATCCATCTTCTCTCTCTGTTTACACTAGACCCTCAGTCTCTGATTCATGGCCCCTATTATAATTTGATCTCTTTCTTTTCTCTTTTTGCTCCTTACAACCAAGGCTTTCAAGGCAACAGTACTAGGCTCTAGGCTCTTTCTACCACTGGCTTATAGGGCTTATTCCACGGATACCCCTTTTCTATTTCTCTCAGAACAATTCCAGGTATTGCAGGCCTCAGAGAGGACACTGCCCCATGGTAAGGCACCTTCCCCCTTCCACCAGTATGTACCCTCTCTTGTTAATCTTTTTTTTCATCATATGCCTGGAAATCCCTTTCCTAGGTCCATGCTCTCCTACTGCTCTGGGTGCCATTTGTCTTTAGGGGTTACAACTTCCCTCTCTCCCAGGATCAGTAGACTTTTGAGGCACCAAAATTCATTGACCTCATCCAATGTAAACCCATACAAGCATTCATTAGCCTCTGTTCCTTAGTCCTTTGGACCAAAATCAAGCAGTTCAGAGCCTATTTTCCCCAAAACAGGAAGTTCAGAGCCAATAGCAGTTTAGAATTTTGCAGTATTTTTCCTTCTAGGTTGCAACACCCATAAGTCTTTTATTCCTAGTGATTGAGACTCCAGGAAACTTCCACAGCCTGGAGTCAGAATCAGTCCCCATTGCAAAGAGGAAGGAAGGGAGGAACTGGGTGTAGGCATAGTTTTGAATGGAAGCTTATCTCAAATCCTTGGGTCTGTTAGTGTGGCCTCACTGACAGTAGTGTGGGAGATAGAGGAGGGATGCTCAGTGACCCTTAGTTCCTGTGTTTGGGGTTTGTTTATTTTTTTCAACTTGGGTGGGTGGAGGGATTCTTCCTGGTCCTAGATCATGGAAACAGCATAAGTTGCTTTATCTTTGACACATTTCCATTTTCGAGAAGTTCAGGAAATCATGGGGATCAGAGAAAATGTTTAGTCTGCTAAGTTGTTGCTTACTTTCCCCCAGAATCTATCATATTTTAAAGGAAATTGTGGAAAAGGAGTTTCCACAAACTCTCTTTTTGATGTAATTTTGATGTCTAAATGTTAGATATTATTCAACTATTTTTTTAAATGATATACTTAAAGACAAACTCCTCCCTCAAGATTCTCTTCTCCAGGATAAATCATCCTAATTCCTTTCACTTTATCTTGAAGCTCTGACTCTGACTCTGATTCTGCTCATTATTACAGATAATTAAGAGTTGACTTAATTATGCTGCTGACACAAGGCCACTTATTAACTTCTTGGGCCTTCAGATCTTGCTTACCTTGTCAAATTTTACCCATCTTCCATTTAATTTTTGTGTCCTTAATCTGTGTTCTTATTGGACATTATCCAACTGAGTTCAGTTCTCAGTCCTAATTGCCAAATCAGCTTTTAAATTTTGGTGTCCACATTTTGGGAATTTTCTCTATTCCATCAGGTACCAGAGAAAATGTTAAATGTCAGATCCAGGCCTAGTCCTGTGAAACAACACTCAGTATCACCTCCAGTTTAATATACTTACTCTAACATTCTGTCTGAGTCTAAACCTTTGAGAAACTGCTAACCTTTCCAACAGCTATGCTCTCTAGACCATGTTTTCTTCATTTTCTCATGAATACATTGAAAAGAAATGAATAAAAAAAGTCAATTTTAATAGTCAAGATAGATTAAGGATAATTGACAAATATATTCTATCAAACGAAGCACTCTGTCAGAAAATAAGATAGATAAAAATGATTTGTTCTTTATGAAGCTTTGATAGTTGTTACTTATTTACATGGTAAGCACCATGGTATAATGGAAAAAAGTATTGGTTTTAGAATAACAGGACATGTATTCAAATCCTAACTTCACTGTTATATCCCTGAGTAAGTCATTTAATCTCTCTAGGCCTCAGTTTCTCTCTGTAAAGTGAGGAGGTTGGACTAGTTGATTACAAAAGTGACTTAAAACTCTAATAGAGGAATTTTAAAATTTTGGCCTCGTGTTTTTCAAAACACAAAAGGTAAGTGAAACAACTGCCATTTCTATAGTTAATCTTTTTTTCCCCTTTTTTTGGCATTAGTTTGGCTTTTTCTAAACTTTAGAAACCAAATCTGACATGTGGACTTCACAAAATTTGTTTCAAAGGCTCTGGATTGACTTTGGCCATTTATTTCAGTATCTTGGGATACAAGAAATTAGAATCTATAGATTATTTATTGACTCTTTATACAATCTTTCACTGTCTTCCTCAACCATTACCTTTCTTTACCTTCTGAGCCCAACCCAAGTTCCCCCTACCTCAAAGTGAAATCTTAAGCTTGATGTGATTCTCTTGGGGGGAACCATGTCAATGTTGAAAAGACTAGAAAGATTGACTTGTAGTTCCTTCAGGTGATAGTGCCATAAATCTTTTACATCAAATGTCAACATATCCCTGACTGGATATTAATTTGCATCCTGCAGGTGCTAGTTTTTAAGGAGTTGCTAATAAATTTAATCTGAAAGACATTTAAACATAATATAAATTTCAAGTCAACCAAGCTCTACAAAAGTGTATTTTTCCCTGTCATATAAACCTCAGGCTGTCAGTGGGAGACACACAAAATGGAGACTCTACCAGTCACTCACAGTCACTTTGCTGCTACAGGACACAACATGAAAATCCAGACCTTTTAACCAAAGGTTAAAATATGCAGACTTCCTGCCTGGTCAGGATCATTTGGTCCAGTACAAAATGGTTAAGTTCATGTAAATATGTATTGTGGGAGCAGCTATGTCCTTTAAAATGGTTATGAACATTTTTTGAGAAAGTAAACATGACATATTTTTTTAAACTCACTGATCCATGATTTTCTCTTCAAAAATGGAATTAATTTTTACTCAAGGACTATCTTCTAACCTATACCTACAGGAAGGTTATTCACTTAAAATATCAATCCATGATGAAAATTTTAATCCCTGGCTGGATATCTGTTTTCTGTCTAGAACATATAGAGGTCACCTCCCATTTTCACTAGTCAGTCAGTCAATAAGCATTAATTAAGCACCAACTATGTACCAAGTACTATGTTAAGCACAGGGGATCTGAAGGGGGGGGGCAAAACAACTGTCCCTGATCTGGAGGAGGTCAAAGCCTAATAGGTGAGATAAAACATAAGCATCCTTAATATGAACAAGATATAAAAAGTATAAATTGGAGATAATCAACAGAGGGAAGGCACTGTCCTTATCAGAAAATGCAAATTCATTTTAATTATCAAACCACAGATGCCTAGCATTGGAGGTAATCTTAAAGATTTTCTATTGCAGCCTACTTCCTGATTCAGGATTCTCTTCAATATATTCCCAACAGGTGGCCAGGTATCAAGCCTCTGCAAGAACACTTCCATTGATAGGAAGCAACCCATTTCATTTTTGGACAGCTCTGTATGCCATAGGATCAAAGAGTTATAGTGAGAAAGGACATTAAAGATGATGTTGTTTGACCCCCTCCCTTTACTAAGATCCAGACTTGCCCTAGGACATACAGTTAAGTGGCAAGGGTAAGAATCAAATCCATGTCCTCTGCCTCCAGAAATTATGCTCTGTCCACTGCAATTATAGTGAGCGCAAACAGTTCTCAATAATGACCTAACCAAAACATGATTATGAAGGTAAATCTGCCACACAGAAAAAACCATGTTATGCTTTCCAGACTCAAATACCATTGCATTTAGGACATTCTGGCCTTTTTATGTAGAGAATTTTCTTTCTTAAAAAAAAAAAAAGTTCAATCTAGAATTAGCTAAGTGGGAGAGAGGTTACACAGCATCTGATCCAACATTGATTCCTTCAAAATGTTGTATACTAATCTTGGGCTTGATTTGATGGTAAGTAAACAACTACTTTAGGATCATAGGATTTGGACCCTAAAGAAACTTGAAAGTCCATCTAGCCCAACATCATAATTTTAAACCAAAAGAAAATGACTTCCATTGAGGGAAAATGACTTGGCCAAGGTCCCATAGGGAGTAAGGTATCATTACCAGTAATGTATTGGCATTTGAAATTATATTTGCTCTAAATGAGCTCAAGTGTTTTTATGCATTGCTGTATTTTAGTTTTTTTTTGGCAAAATGTGTAAGGGTAATGTTAACCCAACTGATACAGAAACCCAGGCACTGCAAGGTTAACTGCTCTGTCATTCATTCAATAAGCACAGTATTTATTGAGCTTTACTATGTGCAGATGAGAAGAATATTTTTTTTTAAGTAAAATATGGTCCCTGACCAAAGAATCTACAGGTAAGTAGTTTTTCCAGCATGTTAGCCATATCTTAAGAATCTTGATCTTCTGTTGTAGCAAAAATATATGAGGTTTACTATCTGAGGTTGGGTTTGCTCATTGTTAAGGCCTTCCTTCTGCTTCTGCTCTCCTGTTTGCTTATTTGTCTTTGACCTCTGGTGCCATTTTGAATTCTGACTTCTGCATGATCTCCATAACTCCTGCCTGATTTCTTAGCTCTGCTTCTCTTCTCCATCTTGGACCACAGGCTTCTGCATCTTCTGTGGTTCCAAACTGTCTGCTCAGTTTGATCCTGCACTTGAATCTTGACCTCTGCCTTGGTTCTACAGGGTTTGGCATCTAGCCTGACATCTCAAATCAATGACTACTGTTAGCTCAGCTTGACATTTGACCTCCAGGAGCTTACAATACTGTTGAAGAGAGAAAACTTCCCACTCTCTCTCACCACACCCTTCATACAATCTTTAAGTCATGTCAATGCTACCTTCTCTGTTTGTAGCCCCTTCTCTACTTTGACATTGCCATCACCCTGTTTCAGGACCTCATCTCCTCATACCTAGTTTTTTTTTTTTTTAATAGCCTGCTGGTTAGACTCATTGATTCAAGTCTCTCCCCACTCCAGTCTATCCTCTCTTTACCTATTAAAAGCATCTTCCCAAAATGCAGATCTGTCATATCACTCCCCTGTTCAATAAACTCCGGTGGCTTCCTATTACTTCTAGGATGAAAAATAAAATCCTCTGTTTTTTGAAGCTCTTCATAACCTGGCCCCTTCTTTCCAGTCTTCTTACACCATCCTTCCCCTCTGTGTACTCTGGGATCCAGTGACACTGGCCTCCTTGTTGTTCCCTCCACAGGATACTAGATCCTTTGACTGAGTATTTCACTGGTTATCCCTCAGGCCTTCAATTTTCTTCATCTTCATATCTACCTCTTCAATTCCCTGTCTTCGCTCAAATCTCAGCTAAAGTCTTACCTCTGCAGAGGGCTTTCACAGTTCTCTTTATTCTCATTGCCTTCTCTCTTAGACAACCTCCATTTTAGCCTCTATATAGGGTGTCCCAAAAGTTTCAGTGTAGTTTTAAGCTAGTAAAGCTATTATAAGATTAAAATGTAGGTATTTTAAGCTGTTAACACATAAAACCACTCTGTCTTTTGGGATACACTGTATATCTTCTTGGTACGTAGTTGTTTACATGCTGTCTCCCTCATTAGTGTGAGGTCCTTGAGAGAAGGAACTATTTCTTTCTTTTTTTGTCTTTCCTTGAATCTCCAGTGCCTTGTGCAGTGCCCAGCCGACAGTAAGTGCTTAATAAATTCTAGTTCACTGATTGATATATGCTTGTCAGCTAAGGAAGAAGTAGCAGTTAAGAAGACTAGATAGGAAGTGATCAAGTGCCTAAATGGTTGATACAGAGGAATTCATAGTGGGGAATAAAGAAAACTTTAATGTTTTGGAATGCTTGGTGGGGTGCAAGATTGGTAGGATTTAAGTAGTCAGAGGGAAAGAGGAGCATAGAAAGGAGCTTGGAGATAGAAAGTAACCACATGAGCAAAAGCAGAACTGGAAATAAGCACTTCCAAACTACTTTGTATCTAACTATTTTGTATTTATTTATGTTTATTCTGCCTGTTTATGAAATGGATACGTTAAGTGCCTCCCAGAAGAGGAAATTCCCTCTACTAATGTGAGACTGAAACTTTTCTTTGACATGTAATGTTATGGAGTTACCTGGAGTGGTTGGTGTCCTTCTTCCTTGAAGAGGACCAAAATGACATCACTATGTCGAAGTCAAGGTATAGTGTCTCCTACTGTGACTGATCAGACCAATACAAGCTCAAGGCTCCACCACCCCTTAGGCACAAAGAGTCCTCACAGTACCCAGAGTGCTGAGAGATTAAGTGAATGGCCCAGTGTCACAAAGCTACCTATTTTTTTTTCTTAGCTGGCTGACTCATTCCAACCTGCCTTCACACTGGCAGGTCTAGGATCCAAGACAAGAACCACCACCACAGGCTATACCCAAACTCATTAGGAATGCTAAGGATAAACCTTTTGTGGGGGAACACAGCTCTTCCTTTATTCACCATTGTAACTCTCTAACCTTCACTGGTATGGAGATGAGTCATTCACAATAATGGCACTCTCAGATCTTAAGTACAACCATTTACTTGACAATAAACACTTCTACTTCCAAACTGAAGAGGCATAAGCTATATACAATCACCATTAAAAGGGCATAGAGAAAGTTCTAATGATATTATACTGGCTCTCAATTCCTTTTCAATCTTTTGTGATTCAGTCATGTCTGACCCTTTGTAATCCCGTTTGAGGTTTTCTTGGTAAAGATACTACTAGAGTGGTTTGCCATTTCCTTCTCCAGCTCATTTGATAGATGAGGAAACTGAGGTAAATTGGATTAAGTGACTTGTCCACACAGCTAGTATCTGAGGCCAGATTTTAACTTGACTATGTTTGACCCCTCCATCTGATTCAGTCTAGAGGTTAGGGGTTCTGGAACCCAAAAATCATGATACCCAGGTCCTGCCCAAAGGAATTCGACCCAAGCCTTCTTGTAGCCAAAAACAAGGTTTATTGAAGATTCCCCATATTAGCTAGACTCTTAAGGAATCTGAGTATCTAGGGGCTATTGGCTAGATTCTAAGAATCAGAGCATCTTGATAAATAATTAAAGAAAATTTTCCTGAAGCATTGGGGATGGGGTGGGGGGAGTAGAAATAGAAAAAAATCCATCAATCATCACTTAAAAGAGATTCTATGAGGAAAACTCATAGGAATATTATAGTCAAATTCCAAAACCCTCAGATCAAGGATAAAATAGTAAAAGCAACAAGGAAAAAAAATTTTAATATGATGGTGGTGCCACAATTAAAATCACACAAGACCTAGCTGTGGAAACATTAACGGATCACAGGTCTTGGAACACTATATATTGAAGAGCAAAAGAACTGGAGCTGTAGCCTGAAAATATACCCAGCAAAGTTAAGCATAATCTTGAATGAAAAAAAGAAAAAGATTTTGATCAACTGTCAGACTTTCAAGATTTTATAAAAAAAAAAAACCTTAACTTAATAGAAGATTTGACATACAAAGCCAAGAGAAACATAAGGTACATGCCAAAGACTGATTAAAAGGGATTAAATAAGGACAGAGAGTTTACTTTTCATATATATAAAATGCAAAATGTATGTATAAAAGTCTTATTAATAATTGAGTATCTCATAAGAAAGATTGGGGTAGATCTGAGTATGATATGACTTTAAAAAATAAAACCATTTAGGCACAGCTAAAAAGAGTAATTATTTTATACAAATGAGGTACAAGAGGAAAAATTGATAAAGGGGAATAAGATAAGGGAGGAGGACTGGTAGTTCTAGTAACCTACTTTCATTGGGAATGAGTTTAAGAGGGAATAATACATATATATTTAGAAGAATATGAAAGTCTTCTAAATTTAGAAGAAATAAAGCAGTGAGGGCATAGGGAGGGGTGAGAGGACAAGGAAGGATCTCTAGAGGGAAGGGGGAGGGAATAGGTTATAGGGGGCTATAGAAATGTTTAGATTTATGGAAACAGGAGAATAGGGGAGAGATCCTTGGAGGGGGATAGGCTAAGTAATAGAAGGGCAAGGTAGAAGTAAAGTAGAGGAGTCAGGAGAGATAGGAAACAAGAGATATGCACCAGCATAAAAACAAAGATCAGGAATAGAATTTGGAAAAGTATATGTCTATATATGTAAACATATATGTATATGTATGTATCTATAGCTGTACAGAAATATATCCACACTTAGTTGTAGCCTTGGGGCAGGAGAGAACAAAGTAAAAAAAAAAGTGCACAGCAGAGAGCAAAAGAAAACTTACATGGAAGCAAAGAAAAGATGGACAGCTCTCCACACAAAGTGTAGTATTTATCACACAGGCTTTCTTTTTTTTATTTTTGTTTGTTTTTCACACAGGCTTTCTTGAAATGAAACTTTATCATTATATATTTTGAATCCTCTCTTATGTTCTGCTATGCACATGACATGCTTTTCTTTTCTCACTTTGTAATTAAATTCCAATATTTAAGTTTATATTTTTTTCCCTTTATTCTGTATTTGTGTTCTGGTGTTTGAGTCTGAAATAAAATCCAATTTAATAAAAAAAAAGAATATATGCTCCTTGAGCATAGTTGTCTTCTTTGTACTTATATCCCCAACAATTAGCAGAGTACCTGGCAAGTAGTAGGTGTTTAATAAATGCTGCTTGATTGGTTCCATGATGTGGACATTAGCCTGACCAGAATAGAGTGATGGGAGATAAAAAATAATAACATATTTAGATACTGCCACTAATATACTCTTCTTTGCCTCATCATGGCTTTGAGGTCATGCTAGGTCATTAAATCAGTGAAACCTAAGCTCTGTCAAATCCTAGCAAGCTGAAAAGCTTTTGAGAATCGGTCTTGTGCTGGATCATATCTGTTGTTTCAAGGACCAAACTAAGTTTATTGAGGTTTATCACTTGGTTGTCCTCAGTTGGAGATGTATTCACTTAAGACATCCCAGAAGACTGGTTTTCTTGAGCATAAAGGCTTTTAATCAAGTTGGTTGAGACTTTTCCTTGCAAAGAAATTATAGATCCTTTAAATATTAATGTAAGTACATATACTGCTAATTTCCTTAAAACCTTTTTTTTTTCCCTTTTGATCTTTATAACCACCCTGAGAGGTAGGCAATCCAAGTATTATGAGGGTAGAGACTATTTTTATTTTGTCTTTGTATCATTAATATCTAGTATAATGCCTAGCACTTTAGGGTTTAATAAATGCATGGTTCAGTATAATAGTCACTAGAATTTAAGGAGCTGGGTTCAAATCCTGACTGTCAACTCCTAGTGTGACCCTGGAGAGATAAAGAGCTTAACATTTCTGGTTCTTAGATTCCTTATATACAAAATTTTTTAAATATATATTTTAAAATAAAAAAAAGTTTGGGCTAGATAACTTAGGAGCTATTTTTCAAAGCTAGATCTGAGCTGAAAGAGATTTTTGAACTCATTTGGTCCAACCCCTCATTCTATAGGTGAGAAAATTAAACTGAATTCCTATTTTTACAGATAGGGAAACTGAGACTCTGAGTGGTGACATAAATTGTTCATGATCACATACCTACATTTGGAAATGCCCTTGAAGTCCATTTAGTTCAATCCATTTATGCTGAAATGAAGAAACTTAAGTCCAGAGAGGTTAAATCATTTGCCCAACATCACATAGCTTGTTAGAATCTGAGGCAGGATTTGAATCCAAGTCACTTGACTTCAGAATCAATGTCCTTCCACTGTAAGATAGTCACATATCTAGCAAGTAGCAAAACCTACACTTGAGTCCTGGTCTTTTCTTTCATAGTCAGTGTTCTTCTCATTCTATCAGGCCACCTTTCAGATAACATAACATGTCAGTGGCAACCCTGGGACCATGTTTCCATATTTTCATTCAATAATCTTCCACAAGATTGGGTTTTTAATTCCTTTCAAATGTCTTGTGCTTCTAATAAAACATCACTGAATGACTACAATGACAGATATTGGAGGAGAAGAAGAAGAACCAAACTTCACTTTGTTTTTGACCTTTGCATCTAAGTCTCTTGGCAAAGTGAAAGTGTGGGGGGGAAGGGAACTTGAAGTGAAGCAAGCTGTTAAGCAGGCCCAGTCATTTGGGTTTAGCACAGGTGGGTTCAGGAATGATGCCATGGCAATTAGTGAAAAATAGGAGCACATACAATAAAATAAAGCAGTATGTTGCTTAAATGGCTTTAACAATAACCATTACACACCAGTTCATTTAGAGGCAATAAAGTACCTGTTTTGTAAAAGGAAGGGGAAAAAAAAGCTCCAGGAAATAAAAACCTGGGGGTGGGAGGGAGGTGTGTGGGAGGCAGAAGAAGGAGAATCAGGGAGTGTGAAGGGTGTCAGGCTTTTCTTTTCTGTATGCAAGTAGATTAACATCAGAACAATAGATTTCTTTTCTAATCCTTTCAACAAAGGTTGGTTTGCTTGTCTCATTTTGGGGCTGCAAAGAACATAGCCCATAAAGCTGGCTGAGGCTTCATTTGTCCATTTGGGTTTCTAGTACAAGTACTCAGAAAGTATAAAAACAGACTAGGAATTCTTGGTGTATGGATTTCTTTTTAGTCAATCAAATTTAAATGGGATACTAAGACATAAATAAAAGTAATATACAATAACCACAAAAGTACATGTTGCAGTTTTGCAGTCTTTCATTGGAAGGATAGACCCCAAATCCCCCTACATTTAAACATGATCCCTCTCCCTTCTTTCCAGACTTTCTCTTGTAGAGTCTGAATTGTCCTGGCAACACTAGCAGAGTCTAAAGAGTAAATCTTTTTATTATATTCAAACCACAGAAAACACAGACTCTTAGAAATATTCTCCATGCAGTAATGGCACTGGTATTTGAGTTTCCTGAGAAGGTCAATATAAAAATTAGCCTACTTAATAGAGTTTCGGCATCAAGATTTGTTTTAAACAGATCTATGCATCTTACAGACTTAAATGCAAAATGTAGGTCAATACCTTGCTTTATGTAATAGAAGTGTTCCTAAAAATTGAGTAGAACATAAAATATGGTAAATTTTATGAAATTTTAATGTTGAATCATAGATTAGCATTGGCAGGGATTTCAGAGGACATCTATTCTAACATGCTCACTTTAAAATGAGACTCATAGGAGAAATGACTTGCCTGAGGTCACATAGGTTTAGGTAAATAGAAGAGTACAAATCTGAATGCAGATTCTCTGATTCCAGTTGTCTTTCCCCTATACCATACTGTCCCCATAGTCAGTTACGATTCTTACAAGAACATTTGGGTGAATCATTTTGTAAAGGAAAAAAAAAAGATGGTCTGGGAGTCAGAGACCTGAGTTTGAATAGATCTCCTGCTTAGAAATGTGTGGCCTTTAGCAAATGTTTTATCTGGGCCTCAGTTTCCCTATCCATATAAAAGGAGAAGTTAGACTAGGGGTTCTCTATGGTCTCTTCCAACTGTGAATCCTTGTTGCTATGATCCCATAAAACCTTCCGTAATATAAATCATCATTTCATAATTAAAATGTTTTGTAAGTTCAGATTGTATATAGTGGGTTTTCTCAAGGTGAGAGACACAATTAACAAATAAATTGTACTCATGCAAAGGGCCACTAGAAAGATTTGCCAATTTTCAGTTTGATTTTGTTTCTAATGTTTTTAGAGTTTACTCATTTTTTTAAATTTATTTTTAATTTTCAACATTCACTTCCACCAGATTTTGAGTTCAAATTTTCTCCCCATTTCTCCCCTCTCCCAACCCCAAGAGAGTGTGCATTCTGAATACCCCTTATGCTAATCTGCCCTCCCTTCTATCACCACCCGCACCCTTCTCTCATCCCCTTCCCCTTCTATTTTCCTGTAGGGCAGAATAGATTTCTATACCCCATTGCCTGTGTATCTTATTTCCCAGTTGCATGTAAAAACAACTTTTACATTTGTTTTTAAAACTTTGGGTTCCAAATACTCTCCCTTCCTCCCTCCCCACCCACCCTCATTGAAAAGGCAAGCAACTCAATATAGGATATTCTTGAGTAGTCATGCAATACACTTCCATAGTAGTCATGTAGTGAAAAACTAATTTTATGTCCCTTCATCCTATCCCACCCCCCATTTATTCTATTCTCTCCTTTGACCCTGTCCCTCCTCAAAAGCGTTTGCTTCTGATTACCCCCTCCCCCAATCTGAACTCCCTTCTATCATCCCCCCTCTCTTATCCCCTTTCCCCCTATTTTCCTATTGGGTACCATAGATTTCCATTACCAATTGAGTGTGTGTGTTATTTCCTCATTAAGCCAAATTCGATGAGAGTAAGATTTGCTCATTCCCTTTCACCTTCCCCCACTTCCCCTCCACTGAAAAACTTTTTCTTTTTGTTTTATGAGAGATAATTTACCTCATTCTACCTTTCCCTTTCTCCTTCTCCCAGTATAAGCCTCTTTTACTCCTTAATTTTATTTTTTAGATATCATACTTCATTTTCAACTCACCCTGTGCCCTCTGTCTATATACATACATACATACACACATACATACATACACATATATGTATATATATGTATGTGTGTATGTGTGTATTTATTTTTTCCTTTTCCATTTGGCCATATGTGTGTATATATGTACATATATATTCTCATATGTGTATACACACACACACATACATACATACCTATATTTTTTCCTCCAACTACCCTAATACTAAGAAAGGTCTCATGAGTTACAAATATTATCTTTCCATGTAGGAATGTAAACAGTTCAAATTTCATAAGTCTCTTATGATTTCTCTTTCCTGTTTACTTTTTCATGATTCTCTTGTGCCTTGTATTTAAAAGTCAAATTTTCTGTTCAGTTTTGGTCTTTTCATCAAGAATGCTTGAAAGTCCTCTGTTTTACTGAATGTCCATTTTTTCCCCTGAAGGACTATACTCAGTTTTTCTGGGTAGGTAACTCTTGGTTGTAATCCTATCTCCTTTGACCTCCAAAATATTACATTTCAAGCCCTTTGGTCCCTTAATGTAGAAACTGCTAAATCTTGTGTTATTCTGGTTGTGTGTCCCCATTACTTGAATTGTTTCTTTTTGGATGCTTGCAATATTTTCTCCTTGACCTGGGAACTCTGGAATTTGGCTACAATATTCCTAGGAGTTTTCCTTTGGGGATCTCTTTGAGGAGGTGATCAGTGGATTCTTTCCATTTTTATCTTACCCTCTGGTTCTAGAATATCAGGGCAGTTTTCCTGGATAATTTCTTGAAAGATGATGTCTGAGCTCTTTTTTTGATTATGGCTTTCAGGTAGTCCAATAATTTTTAAATTCTATCTCCTGTATCTGTTTTCCAGGTCAGTTGCTTTTCCAATGAGATATTTCACATTGTCTTCTATTTTTTTGTTCTTTTGGTTTTGTTATATAATTTCTTGATTTCTTATACAGTTATTAGTTTCCATTTGCTCCATTCTAATTTTTAAGGAATTATTCTCTTCAGTGAGCTTTTGGACTTCCTTTTTCATTTGATCAATTCTGCTTTTGAAGGCATTCTTCTCCTCATTGGCTTTTTGGACCTCTTTTGCCATTTAGGTTAGTATGTTTTTTAAGGACTTATTTTTTTCAGTATTTTTTTGGGTCTCTTTTACCTAGTTGTTGACTCATTTTTCAAGATTTTCTTGCATCACTCTCATTTCTCTTCCCAGTTTTTCCTCTACTTCTCTTACTTGCTTCTTAAAATCCTTTTTGAGCTCTTCTATGCCCTGGGACTGATTCATATTTTTCTTAGAGGCTTTGGATGGAGGAGCTTTGACTCTGTGGTCTTCTTCTGGTTGTATATTTTGATCTTTGTCACCAACGTAAGATTCTATGGTCTGAGGTTTTTGTTTTGTTTTGTTTTGTTTTGTTTTTGTTTGTTTTGTTTTGTTTTGTTTGTGCTGTTTGCTCATGTTCCCAGCCAATTACTTGACTTTTAAACTCTTTGTTAAAGTAGGGCTGTGCTTCCAGCATGGAGAATGTACTGTTCCAAGCTTCAGAGGTTTTGTGCAGCTGTTTTCAGAGATACTTCTAGAGACCTGTAAATTTTCAATTCTTCCAAGGTGGTATGATCAAGGTTGAGGTGTTTCCTTCTTTCCTGGTCTGTGCTCTGGTCTGTGAGTGACCACAAGCACTCTTTTCTGCCATGGAACTGTGAGGAGTTTTTCCTCTCCACCACCCCAACAAGCTCTACCTCACCAGCCCTCCTCCTTGCCCCAGGATGGTCACCCAGGACTGTGACTCAGATCCAAGCATGGGCAAAGCAAGAGAATCCTGTCTCAGCATCAGCAAAGTGATTCCTGCAATC
The DNA here is from genome assembly GCF_900497805.2 of Vombatus ursinus. NCBI lineage: Eukaryota > Metazoa > Chordata > Mammalia > Diprotodontia > Vombatidae > Vombatus > Vombatus ursinus. The sequence continues at coordinate 13,534,078 of NW_020941197.1, forward strand.
CCCCTCTGATTAGCCACTCAATTTGTCCACTATCTGTGGTCCAAGAGCGCTGGAAGCAGCCACCACCCCAGGGCTATGCCAGGACTAGGGCTGGGGCCGGACCAAGCTCCTCCCTCACCTAAATCCAATAGAATTTTCCTACTGACCTTCTAAGTTGTCTTTGGCATTTGTGGGTTGAGAAGTCTGGGAACTGCTTCAACTGCTAATGATTCAGTCCCCTGACACCTGCTCCAGATTTACTAAGGCCTTTGCCTGTGTGGCCCCCACTGAACTGTGCTCCTTTCCCAGCCCAGTGTAACAGACCTTTCCTACCAACCATCCAGGTTGTCTTGGGCTGGAAATTTGTTTCACTCTGTCTTTTTGGGGGTTCTGCTGCTCTAGAATTTGTTTAGAGTCATTTTTACAGGTTTTTGGAGGAGTTTGGGGGACAGCTCAAGCAAGTTACAGCTTTTACTCCACCATCTTGGTTCCTTATTTTTGTTTTTGTTTATGTTTTTGTTTTTAATGCTTGAAAATCCTTAACAAGGAACAAAGGCATTCTAGTATTAGAGATATTTTAAATTGCAAATGCTTCCAGAGAAGTTGGTAATATTGACTAATTTACTTTAAGACTAAATGACTATTCTCTTGTAATTGTTGTGAGGGGGATGGGGGTACTGGGTATGAAGTTTTAGTAGGGGAAGGACAACCCAAGGCATTGAGTGTGAATTGGGCAGTATGGTGCCCATGGCCAAAAATCTACTTCTGGGCCCACTTCCCAGTTTTGCTCAGGCGGGCATTTCTTCATTTCTTACCCAATTGCACTCCTTTGGATTTCCACCATGTCCCTTTACTGGGTTTCCCTCCTCCCTTTCTGTGTTGCATTTTCACATTAGATTATAACTCCTGGGGGAAAGGGAATGTAAGGTTTTTTTCATATTTGCATCCCCAGTGCTTAGCATAGTGTCTGACACATATTAGGCACCTGATAAATGTTTATTGACTGACTGACTCACAGATAGCCCCTTCTTTCTTCTGAGGCTGCCACTATCTGGTACTGGCCCTCATTGCCTCACAAATGAATAGACTGCTAGTTGTCCTCCCTGCCTCTAATCTCTCCCCACTCCAAACTGTCCTCTATTCAGCTGTCAATTGATAATTCTAAAATACAAGTCCTGCCTTACCCCTCATTCATTAAACTCCAGTGACTCTCTGTTACCATCAGGATCAAATGAAAAATAATTCTCCATTTGGATTTCAAAGTCCTTCATAATCTGGCCCCTTTCTACTGTTCTCATCTGTACCTTACTCCCTTCCATATATGCTGCAAATCCAGAGACACTAGTTGTCTCTCCCACATAGCACTTGGTCTCTCAACTGAGTTTTTACCCTATCAGCAAGACCTGGAATGTTATTCCTCCTCATCTCTACCTCCTACCTTCCCTGGCTTTCTTCAAGTCCCAGCTTCTGAAAAAAGTCTTTCTTAGTCCTCCTTAATCTCAATGCCTTCCCTCAAATATTGCTCTCAATTTATCCTGTATATATCTCATTTATACATAGTTGTTTGGTTATTGTCTCACCGCTTAGGCTATAAACATTTTTAAAGCAGGAATTGTTGGGATTTTTTTGTTTGCTTATGTTGCCTTTCTTTGTATCCTCAGTATTCAGTGTCTGTTACATAGTAGGTGCTTAATAAATGCTTATTGACTGACTGACTTATCAGTCTTATCTCTAGAACTATTAGCTAACAGGGGATTCAATGCTAATACCTAAAAATATGTATCAAAAAATTCAACTCACATCAATTTACATCTGTGTGTGTGTATACATATACATATATATATATATATATACACACTCACACATATATATGTAACTCAATTTCAATTCATTCCTCACTTTTCTTCTCTTTCTTTTTATAGCCTTTGACACCATTGACCAACCTCTCTTATATGCATACTTTCTCCTAGCTGGGTTTTTGTGACACTGCTCTCTCCTGGTTCTCTTTCTGACTGACTGACTAATCCTCAATTTTCTTTTATGATTCTTCCTCCATATTACTCTCCTTAACTATGAGTATAATACTCAGCCTCTGTCTTAGGCTCCCTTTTCTTCTCTTTCTACATTCTCTTGCTTGTAGACCCATAAGTTCAATCATATTTCCTTGCTGATGACTCACAGATCTATGTACACAGTTTCAGTCTCTCCCCTATGTTCTAGCTTTGTATCACCCACTGCATATTGGACATTTCAGACTGGATGCCCCAGACACATCTCAAACTCAAAATTTTCAAAACAGTATCAATTTTCTTTCTGCACAAACTTCTCTATTCCTGTCCAGATTTCCACCATCCTTTCAATCTTCTAGTTTTCCAACCTTGGCATTATCCTCAGCTTCTCACTGTTCTTCACTCCACGCTTCCAAAAGTTGTCATTCCTACCCCTAAAACATCTCTTAGATGCATCCCTCCTTTCTACTCACACAGTCATTGCCTTAGTTCAGGCCCTCATTATCTTTACATAGATAATTAAAATGGGTTCTTAATTGGTCTCCTTGCCTCTCTCTCATCTTTTCAGTTCATTCTTCCCACTGATGCTGAAGAGATTTTCCTTATTCTCATGTCTAACCATGTCACTTCCTTAGGAATTGAATAAATTCCAATGCCTCTCTACAGCTTCTAGGATCGATTATAAGCTGACCTTTGAAGTCTTTTGCAACCTGACTCCAGATTCGTTATATATAATAACTCTCCTTCCTACAATTTACCATCTCATCAATCCAGCCTTCTTTTTATTCATCATAGGGCACTCCCTAAAAAGGCCTTCACACCAAAGAAACTAGTCCTCTCTGAACATCTCATTTAACCCAAGGCTTGAGTTAGCGGCCTGGTGGTTAAGATTAAAGGTGATGAGCTTAACCTGAGATGGGTATCTTGTTTCATGGAGTTGGAACCAAGCAGAATAACAAATGCAGATGGAATGAGGACAGGACGATATGACATAAAACTGGAAAGGTAGGTGGAGGCAAATTGTAGTGGTTTTTCAATTCTGTGCAGAAGGTTTGGTATTTTGTCAATAAGACAAGGGGAGACATCGATTTTTTATTTGATTGGAGAGAGTCAATCTTAATTCTCAATCCTTTTAAAAGTAGGTAAAGTTTGTGTATGCCCTTTGATCCAGCAATACCACTACTAGGTCTGTATCCCAAAGAGATCATAAAAAGGGGAGGAAATAACCCACATGTACAAAAAAAATTTATGGCAGTTCTTTCTGTGGTGTCAGGGAATTGGAAATTGAAGGGATGACCATCAATTGGGGAATGGCTGAACAAGTTGTGCCATATGAATGTGATTACTGTGCTATAAGAAATGGTGAACAGGCAGATTTCAGAAAAACCTGGAAAGACTTACATGAACTGATGCTGAGTGAAGTAAGCAGAACCAGGAGAACATTGTACACAGTATCAGAAACATTCTGTGGTTATCAACTCTGAAAGACTTAATTCTCAGCAATACAATGGTCCAAGACAATGCTAAAGGACTTATGATGGAAAATGCTATCCATATCCAGAGAAAGAACTATGGAGTCTGAATGAAGATCAAAGCACACTATTTTCACCTTTTTATTGTTTCTTGTTTTTTCTTTCCCTTTTCTTCTGATTCTTCCTTCACAACATGACTAATGTGGAAATATGTTCACTATGATTGCACATGTATAACCTTAAAAAAAAAGTGGGTAAAGTTTTCAATGTAAATTGAATTGTCTGTGTTCAGACAATGTCTTTGGCAATTATAAGCTGTGTAACTAGGTGAGTCCCTTAATCTCCTTGAGCCTAAACTTTCTCATCTATGAAATAAGGATATTAATCCATTGGCATATATCACGTAAAAGAAAGCTGGTTTTAATATCAAGTAAGAAAATGTAAAATTATTTGCAATCCTTAAAGCATGATCAAAATGTTTGCTGTTATTATCCATTCCTATTTCACAAGTATTTATAGGATTGGCCTCAGGATGGCCCCAACTTAGTCCCAGGCCCCAGCTGACCACGTGATATGGAGCTGCTTAGCAACACTGCTTAAGAATGTGGCATTGCCAGAGAAGATCTAAGCCTACCAACTAGAGAGGCTCAATTGAGAGTCACTTAGAAAAAAAACAGCCCTCATTTTCCATGCAAGCTACCGAGGCTTGATACAATTAAGAATGGTACTTCTTCCCCACTTGGATTTAACTTTTCTACTACTTCTGCTTGAAGTGCTCCCGAAGTGTGCTCAGTTGTGGAGTAAGAGAAAACAGAGGCCAGGGAAGGGGGAATATGAACACTGTTTTGGAAGAATATACTTGACTCCTTTTACTTCCTTCTTGTTGCAAATATGAATTTTGATTTCTGCGTTTGTTGATATCGATGTATCTTCCAGTTCTAATGTCCACATGATAATTATTGTTAATGTCTAATGTTGCCAATGCTAACATTTTATTTAATGGTCTGTCTCATTTGTTTTCTAAATGGGGCAGTTGTTGAGCAAACTATAAGACTAATTCAAATAGCTCCCTTGATGTCCAAGTGTCCTTTTGGAGCAGAGAATGAAGAACCTGGGTCAGTGGCAACCCAGAAAGTAATGAGAGGGAAAGGGAACATTGTTCTTAATAGATTTAAAAAAGATCAAACCATAGGTGATGCTATGAGGCAACTAGATGGCATGGGAGATGGAATGCTGGGTCTGGAGTTGGGAATTCCTATGTTCAAACATAGCCTCAAGACATTTGCTAGCTGTAGGACCCTAAGAAAATCATTTAACTCCTGTAGACATCAGACTTAACTGTAAAATGAAAGTACTAATATAGCACCTACTTCACAAGGTTGTTGTCTCAAATGAGATAATATTTGTAAGACCCATAGCACAATGCCTGGCACATTGTAGGTGTTTAATAAATGTTTGTTGCTCTGCTTCCTCCCTTCTCTTGTGGGATAAGTCTTGAGCAAGGCACTGTGGGAAATCCAAAAACAGTCTTCATCCCCAACTTGCAAACTTGTCAAAAGTTCGTAAATCAGTTCTTTGTGACACTCTTTCTGTTTTTTTATAAATTTTTACTTCTCCATTTCCTTTGTGTCCAACTCTTCTGACTCCATTTAGGGTTTTCTTGGCAAATATATTACAACAGTTTTTCATTTCCTTTTTGAGCTCATTTTATAGATTAGGAATTGAGGCAAACAGAGTTAAGTGACTTGCCCAGCATCACACAGCTACTTAGTGTCTGAGGCCAGATTGGAACACAGGACGATGATTCTTCCTGACTGCACTCCAGGCATGTTATCCACTGCACCACCTAGCTGCCCCTTTGTCATAAATATGATGTCATAAATGATGTCACAAGGTTAGTACCTAGACATCAACAACCCCAAATGCAGTTAAACTACTATTAGTTAACTGAAACACTTTGAGTTCTAATTCCAATTGCTTTTCACATTTATACAATGCTTTAAAGTTTACAAAGGACTCTGTTCAAAACTCTGAAGTAGATGATATAAATATTATTATCACTTTTTCAGATAAAGAAATTGAGTAATAATAAGAACTAGCATTTATATAGAAACTTAAGGTTTACAAAGTGCTTTACAAATATTATTCCATTTTATTCTCATAACCCTGTGAATGAGGTATTATACCGAGATTAAGAAACCAGGATCATACACCTAGTAAGTAGCTGAAGTCAGATATAAACTCATTCTTTCTTACTTCATGTCCCATGCTCTATCCATTGAGCCACCTAGCTACCTCTAGAAGTTGAAACTCAGAAAGTTAGTGGTCTTATTCTAAGTCTTGTGTTCAATACGATTGCTTTAACCCCCAAATTTAAGACCTTATATACACTCTAATCTTTAAGCGTTACCGGGACAACAATCACTTACCGTTTTATAAAACTCAGCTTAAAAGTGATACTGTATGATTTTTCCTTTCCCAATTCCTAATGTGTTTATAGATTGACTCTAGTACAAGATATACCTGCATCATATTTGGGAAGAAAACAAAATTAATACTTAAAAGTCAATGCTTACAATGCATTAGATCAGTTCAGAACAAGAACATATTTGTGATTGCATGGATTTAGTTTAGGGTTCCCACTTTATTTGGCATTTACTTCGGAGGTAGCTGCAACAATGTTCAAATTAGAAAATAAACATCAGGAGATCAAGTGATTTGTTCAAAGAGTAAAATAAATAACTCTATCCTATTTCAGATTCACCTAAGTGCTTTCTATATATTAATGTAAGGAAACTTGACCAATGAGACTTTGATCCTTCCTTCCCTATTTTGACCAACAAAATATGATTGTTCTTTGCTACTTTTCCCCATATCTTGATTCTTTAACCTTCAGCTTTTTCTGAATCACAATAATGCAATGAATCTTGGTTTCTGGTCAATCCTTTAGCTTCAACACTTTTGAATTATGTTTGCCTTTGAAATCTGCCCAGTTTACAACCAATCAGCCTCCCTCTGGACCGATATGACTCTGATGCCACCAATGATGATACCTCTATTTTCTGGTTGATTATCCAACATGCACAATTTATTCAATGAAATCAATTTATTCAATCAATTATTCAATGACATCTGCCTAAAGGTTTTTGGAAGCAAACAGGATGGATTTAGTTCCCTAAGGACTATGTCAACTAGATTAAAAAAAAATGTGTGTGTATTTGAATCAAATTTCCTTCTAAATGTTGCAAATAGAAATTATTTGAAAGCCATGGAAAAAATAAGAAAATGTTACATTATCAAGAGCTTTCCTCCTCACATAGGGAAACAGCTATCCAGATTCCCCATCAGAGATTACTTTTGCATTTCTTTTCCTTTATTTTACAAAAAAGCCCATATTTTTTGCTAAACAATAACAGCAAAGGACCAGTATAGCTGTACACAATGGAAAAATAAAGTGAATGGAAGACACACATTCCGAACAGTAATGTGACTCTTGAGAAGAGGCTTATCAAATTAGTCCATCAATATGTATATCTGGGAAGGCCATTGCAGATAGGGGGGAAAAATAATATCTAACATTTATGCAGTTCATTAAGATTTACATTGCAATTTACATAATAATAAGCCTCTGAGCAAATGTGACATCAGTTGCTATATTTTACAGATGAGGAAATCAAGGTTGAAAGATGCTATGCCTTGTCCAGTTTTATAGAGCTGGTAATCCTGAGGTAGGATTTTAATTCAGATTTCCCTGACTTCGGAATAGCATTCAATTCACCAGGCCTCTTAGCTGTTTCATGAACAGTAAGATGAACCCCATATTGATTAAGAAGAAATTAGGCTGGATTGCATTTGGGAAATAATATAGCTCTTTCAGTGATCCCAGAACACTTCCTGCTGCAAAAATCCTTCTCCTTAACATAAATACTCACCCAGTGATGGTATGTGTTTTTGGTTTTTGCTTTTTTTTTTTTGGCTAGGAAATGGGGTTAAGTGACTTGCCCAGGGTCACATAGCTTGTGAGTATTATGTGTTTGAGGCCGGATTTGAACTCAGGTCCTCCTGACTCCAGGGCTGGTGTTCTATCCACTGTGCCACCTAGCTGCCCCCACCAGTATGGTAAGTGGCAGCAAATCATGAAATACTACTACCTTAAAGGATTTTTGAAAATTATAAATAACCTGAAAGGCATAGGAAAGGCTTGTTAGCCATTGGTTGATTGGTTGTTATTACCAAAGATGATCTTTGAATAGTAAGTGGCATGAAAGATATCTGTGCTTGGAAAATGAAGTTGGGCTGGTCACATAGTGAAAAGGTGAGAAACTGCTGAGCTGCCTGAATGATGCATTGTCTTCCCTAGATTAAATAAAAAATATTTGAGTAACAAGGATAAGGTTTCTTAAATTTCTGTGTTACTAACCCCTTTGGCAATCTGGTATACTCCCTTCTCAGAAATTCTTTTAACTGCATAAAATACATTACAAATTATTACAAAGGAAACCAACCGTGTTGAAATACAGTTACCAAAATACTGAAAAACAAAAGTTCTTATACCCCAGATTAAGAATCCCTGAACTAACAGAACTATATCATATGGGCTGCATCCTCTGTAGATTTGTGGAAAACCATGGGCAGAGGGGGAGGGGGGAAAAGGGAAAAAAGAAATTTGCATGTTAACTTTATTATATATGTAAAAGGAATAGCAAGTTGTACACAATAGATTTGCAGTTTTGTGTGTTATCATCTTTTTTATTATACTATGTTATGGAAATACTTGTTTTATTCCATAAATTAAAAATAATATTTTAAATGAATAAATAAAAAAAAGAACCACTTAATTAAGTATCAAGTTCTCTTACAAAAGGGACATAGCCTTTGTCTCCACTTAGTCACACACCAGTGGCAACTACCTAAGACTCTTAACATACAAATAAGATTTCCACCAGAGAGAATATCCAATGGCAGATTTTGAAACTGAGAAGGGACCTCATCAATACAAGACATACATGATAAGAATCCATATTATAATATACCCAACATAGAGTTTCCCAACCTCTGCTTGAAGACCTCCAAAGAAAAACCCACATTCACTAAAACATCTTATTTGTCTTTTGAATTATAATTAAACCTTTTTTGAGCTGTAGTTGTTAGAATGGTTTCCTTAACATTAAGTCTAAATTTGCCCCCTTGTAACTTCACCTGTTGCTCCTGGTTCTGCTTTCTGGGGCCAAAGAGAACACATTTAGTCTCTCCTCTATATGACAGGCTTTCACATCCTTAAAGAAAAACCTCATATTTCCCCTGTATCTTTTCATCTCAAGACTAAATGTGGCTAAGGACCTCAACTATTCTTCTTATCAGTGAATGTAGCTAAACCAAGGAGTGCAGTCATGGAGCTCTGCTCTCAGAGAGAAAACAGAGAATAAAAGTGGGGATCTCAGAAGTTCACAAAACCTAGATGAGGACATACCAATGCCCCAGCATAAAATATAGGCTGACACTCTATATCTGTACATAAAAGACGACTTCCTGGGAAAGTGATCACTTTGGCTTGCCCCCACTCCTCAGACCATGGTTTACTCTTACACAAATCAGAAAGCTGACTTTCCAGAGGTAACTGAAGGTCTTTAACACTCATTTTTACCTTTCAGAGGAGTCAAAACATTTTCAGCTCCTCCAGTACTGATGAGTAAAGCTCTCAATCAAGACTAAGAAGATACTCCAAGTATGATTCGACAATACAGATGTCTCTTTTGACAAAATGAGAGGAATTAGAAACTTTAAAAAACCAATTCAGAGCAGACCCTGTCGAGATATATACAGCTATGTTTGGATCACTTGTAGTTTGTAATAGCAGCCTCTTGAGAGACTGAAGCTAAAATCTATTTCCTTAAAAAGGAATGTTCACTCAGGGGTATACTTGAAAAAGGGAAAACATATACAAAAAGCAATTTACTATGCCAGCTATTTCCCTTATTTTCTCTTCTATTATCATAGTTATGTGGGTCTGAACCTTTGTTCTAATCTCATCATCCAGATTCTTCTTTTGCTGAATTCAGTAGCTAAATTGTGAATGTCTGTTTATGATGGTTTGATTACTTCATGAGAGGAAAAAAAATACAACTTCCAAATTCTGAGCCCAATTCATCAAAGTAACCTTTCTTTCTTTCTTTCTTTCTTTCTTTCTTTCTTTCTTTCTTTCTTTCTTTCTTTCTTTCTTTCTTTCTTTCTTTCTTTCTTTCTTTCTTTCTTTCTTTTTCTCTTTTCTCCTTCCTTCTTTCTTTTCTTCCTTCTTTCCTTTGTCCCCTCCCTTCTTTCTTTCTTTCCTTCTCTTTCTCTCCCTCTCCTCTCCTCTCCTCTCTTCTCTTCTCTTCTCTTCTCTTCTCTTCTCTTCTCTTCTCTTCTCTTCTTTTCTCTCTCCCTCACAACCCCCAGGGAAATAGTGTAAAGGTCACTCATGGATCTGATGCCATGGTTAATCTGGACTGGAGCTTTGACCTTTTGGCTTACTGTTTCTGACCTGGGCTCCTTTGCTCCTCTTTAGGCATCCAGATGGCCCCCACCTGCAGAGGACTTCCCATACTGGTGCCAGATTATGGGAACTCAAGTGGGTTCTATTAACATTACTGAAACTCAGAACTCTGGAGTTCAAGGGATGCACCAGACTCAGCCAAACAAGTAGCAAGGACTGCAATCATGTGATGTGATAAGTAGCCAAAGTAAATTTTCAAATCGGGAAAGACAAGATAGGCATTTCCTGGTCTCAGAATGCCATTAGAGACATGGGGCTACTGTGGCCAAAAACATCCAGGTCTTTGCAAATCAGTCTTCTGGTAAGGATTGACATGGACTAGCTACATTTGTCCTTGAATAACTGACACAGTAAGTCAATGCACCCAATCATAAAGCCCATTTTGATTGATACGACCCATCCAGACTTGAGTTTCATGGTTATAAATTTCAAAAACTTAAGTGTTATCTCAGGCCATGACTGTCACAAAATTCTTACCATGAGAGACACATCAAGTATGTATTTAGCTCTCAAAAATGAGACCTTTATCATAGAAACACTGCAAAGTTTTTTTCACTTAGTGACATGTTTTCCTTCTAATTTTAACTGTATTGGCTGGATTTTTTCAAATTATTTTATGTAATCAAAATTATATTTTATCAACAGTGATCTTCTATATTACTTTTTTGGTCATGAATTCTTTCCATATTCATACAGATGAAAGCTGACTTCTTTCTTTCTGTTCTCTAATCTGTTTATTAAGTAACCTTTTATGTCTGTCATACATACATTTGGAGTTTATCTAAATATATGGTGTAAGGTGTTGTTCTATGGTTAATTTCTACCAGAAAGCTTAGTAATTTTCTTGAGTTTTTTTTTTAATCAAATACTGAATTCTTATCTTAGTAGTTGGAGTCTTTGGGTTTATTGAATTCTAGGCTACTAGATTTTACTGCTTGTGCATGCCAAGTACTGATTAATCTCTTTTTTCTTTTTTAAAAAGGAACTATTTTGATGATTATTGTTTTGTAGTATGATTTGAGACCTGATATTGCTGGGCTCCCTTCCTTTATTTTTTATGTTGTTCATTATTTCCCTTGAGATTCTTGTTCTTTTCTTCCTATAGATAAATTCTGTTATTATTTTTGCTGGATCTATATGGTAATCTTCTGGTAGTTTGTTTGTCATGGCACTGAATAAGTAAATGAATCAGTAGTATTGTAATATTTTTACACTGGCTTAGCCTAACCATGAGCAACTAAGATCCTTCCAGTTATTTAGGTCTCTAAAAGTTGTAATTTTGGGGCAGCTAGGTGATGCAGTGAGTAGAGCAGTAGCCCTGGAGTCAGGAGGACCCGAGTTCAAATCTGGCCTCAGATACATACCACCTACTAGCTGTGTGACTCTGGGCAAGTCACTTAACCCCATTGCCTAGCCAAAAAAAAAAAAAGTTGTGATTTTATTTCTGCTTTATCTATATGTATCCCCTCACTTTCTTTTTCTTGTTTTACTGTTATAGCTAGCATTTCAAGAATATCTATATCTGCATATCAGTATCTATATCTAGCTATATGTGCCTATATATACACATATGGGGAGAGAGAGAGGGGGGTGATGAGGTGTTAGTGGAGGTCCTTGCTTTGCCCCTTATTTCATTGGAAAGGCTTTAGTTTATTCCCATTGAATATGATGCTGACTACTAATTTTAGCTCAATAATAACTACTATATTAAGGGAAAATCCATTTATTCTTATGATTTATTTTAACAGAAATGGACATTATACTTTGCTAAAGGCTTTTTCCATCACCATTTATATGAATTTTATTATACTTGTTAGCAATATGGTCTAATAAGCTTTTAGTTTTTCTAATATTGAATTAACCCTGCATTCATGATAAAAATTCAACTGCCCATAATGTATAAAATTTTTAATATGTTGCTATAGTCTGTTCACATTTAAATCTTTTATTTAAAAATTTTCCAGCAGTGTTCATCAGCTATATTGTCTGTAGCTTTTCTTTCTTTTGATTCTCCTTGGTTTAGTTATCTAATCCATATTTATATTATAGAAGAAATTTAATAGTATCCCCTCTTTTTTTCATTTTGCACTCAGTTTATATAATGTGTGGAATTAATTGTTCTTTAAAAGTTTTTTTTTTACTTGTAAATCTGGCCCTGATTCCACCCCCCCAACACCCCCAAATTAACACTTGGTGTTCATTTTTGGCTTATTCAACTGCATTTAATGTGATTGGATCTTTTTTTAAAATATTGATTTCATGGTCCATTAATGTGTGATTTGGGGGATAAATATATATTCATATCATTCAATGTCCATTTTATTGGCATATGATTGAGTAAAATAATTTCTAATGGTTTCCTTTTTCTCCATTTGTATTGAATTTTCTTTGTAATTTTTTGTTCCAGTCATTTAATTTTCCTTATTTTAATCAAAATGTCTAATAGTTTATCTATCTTATTGTTTTTTTAATCATCTCTTAGTTTGATTTATCAATCCACATTTTTTGCTTTTAGCTTGTTTATCCCTTTAATGTACTGAATGTTTGTTTTGTTCTTGAGCTTTTTTTTTTAATATATAAGGTTTTGTTACATAGGCTATTTTTTAAAGTTACATATCCTATTTACTGATTCGTTCATTTTCTTCCTATTTTTTTGATATGAGTATCTAGAGATATTCATTTCTCCTAGACCTACTCTGACTGCCTCCATAAGTTTTCGTGTTATTTCATTGTTCCGAATGTAGCTAATGAAATCATCTATTTTTTCTATTAATTGTTCTTTGACCTACTATTTTTAGGACTGAATTATTTAGTCTCCAATTAATTTTTATCCCATTTTCAAAAGCCTTTTATTAAATGTATTTTATTGCATTTAGCTTAGTAATGGATTTTTTGAACATGCTTTTCTGCATTTGTTGATGAAGTTTTAATATCCTATATGATACATGATCAATTTTGTAAAGGTTCTATGTACAGTTGAGAAATATGTATACTTCTTTGTCACTCTCATTCAGTAATTGTCAAAGATCTATTTACATGCTGGTGATCAGAAGTAGAAAAAAAATCATGGAACTTTGATGACTAGGTCCACTACAAATTTGTTACATAATTTCACCTGGGTCCTGACTGTATCAAAGCAAGACTTTTACATACCCTTAATTCAGTACTCCACTCATCACATCAGTTATTCCAAACTGTTTTCATGCCTCCTCAGGCTTGCATGGCACTCTCTTCCCTATCCTTTCATCTGACAATCATGCTTCACACTTAGTCAAAACATTTACGCCATTCTATAAGAATCTCCTCTTTTCTCCCACTCATCATTTTACATCACTTATTTATTTTTCCGCTATCTGCTCCTTCAACTTCTACTATCTCCTTTCTTACAGAAAGAAACTGTCCTTCTCCTTGACAAAGCACACTTTCAACATAAACCTTTGATACAGTTCCACCCTATCTTCTCCAGAAGATTGTCCCTTCTATTGATTTGGGGATCAAATGATATAATTGTAAAGTGTTTAGCACAGTCTCTGGCACATAGTGTTATGTTAGCTGTTATTTTTAACTATGATTATCATAGCTATTATTGCTATGCATTTATACATTATATATTAGCTACTTTTATTATAGCTATTATTGTTATACAATATATAGCTATGTAATATGTTATTATATAATGTGAGCTACTATTCTTATTGCTATTATTCTAATATTCCCATTCTCTCTCTAATCCTTAATGTCTTTCCATCTACTGGCTTGTTTGCTATTGTCTGCAATCATACCCCTATCTCTGTATCTTTAAAAATAACAACAACAGCAATAACACTGCACCTGATCCTCTCATCCCCATCAGCTATCGCCCTATATGTCCCCTCCCATGCTTGTCTAATTCACTTACAATCACCTATAATACCCACCTACAATCATTGCCTCCTATTCCTCTCCTTTCACTGTATCTTAAACCCACTACAATCTGGCTTCCACCTCATCAATCAAGTGAAATTGTTCTCTCCAAAGTTATCAATCATCTCTATTGCTAAATCTAATTAACCCTTCTTGATTCTCATGTTCTTGACCCTTCTGGAGCACTTAACACCTTCAACTACACTATTCTCCTATATACTCTCTTTTCCATAGGGTTTTAATAAAACTCAGTCCTGCTTCTCCACTCTATGCCTTCTCAATATCCTTTCCTGCATCTTCATCCAGTCATGCCGACTAATTGTGTCACTCAGGGCTCTGTCCTTCAATTCTCTTCACTTTTTCCTCTCTACTATCTCAATTGTTAATCTCATTTGCTCATGTAGGTTCAATTATCATCATTACATAGATGATTCCTTGATGTACATATGCAGCCCTAAACTCTCCCCTGAGCTCCAGTCTATTGGGCATCTCATATTGTATATTCTTAGCCTCAATATGTCCAAAATGGAACTCATCTATTCCCCAAAATTTCCCCTCATCCCAATTTCCTTAAAGCTTTTATCTTTTCTCTTTTGGCATATCATATTTAAAACATTTTACTCTTTTTTAGTGTTAGTTGCTAAGTCTGTGTGATCCTTGTTGTGGTTCCTTGATACTGAAATTCTTTATTTTTAGAAGTTTATAGTAGTTTTTCTTTTACCTGGCAACTTTTGATTTTGGCTATATTTCTGGGAATTGTCTTTTTTTTCATGTAGCACCTACTCAATTCTTTCTATTTCCACTTTGCCTTTTGTTTTTAATGGGTCTAGGACGTCTCCATTCATGAGTTCTTGAAATATCACATGTAAGCTCTTTTTTGGTCATGGCTGTAAGGTAGTCCTGTTGTTCCTAACTTATCTTTCCTTAATTATTTTTATAGGTCAATTGATTATGAAATGAAATGGCTTATTTTTTTCTTTTCTTTCATGAGTCTTTTGACCTGTTTAATATTTCTTTTGTTGTTGGTTTGGGGGAGCTGGGTCATAAATCAGCATTTTTTTAAAATTTAAGTTCAAGAACAGACTATGAAGGAGGGGGGCACATTCAGAATAGAGAGATAAAGTTGGTGCCCTAGGGGAAAGGGAAGAAGGATGGAGACAGGGAGATGAGAGCCTCTCATCTGTGTCTGCTCCAGATGGAGTTGATCTTGATTTCTGAGCCTTGGTTTAGGGCACACAATGAAGCACATGATAGAATGAAGTTCCAGGGGGTACAGGTTTAGGAAAACATAAAGGGGTGGCCAAAGTTACACATCCAGCCCAAGGTGGGGCCTGAGATTCTCCTTGGATCAGCAGCATCACTTCCTTTTAGGAATTAAAGCATAGTGATAAGTTCCATCTCACTTATTTCAGCTCTTATGAAACATTTTTGTAGTTAAAGTCTTTGTGCTAAATAATTCTTTCATTGCCTTTCCAACTTCTTGTACTTTGCTTCTAGTTTCTTTGAATATGCATCCCACTTGTAAGCTCCCTGCTCAAGAGCTATTATTACTTGCTACTCAATTAAAGTGATCTGATCCAGATAAGGCTGAAGTGCTGCAGATTTCTGGTTTAAGTCCTTTAGTTTCTATTTATGTTTACTGAAATATTTTTCATTTCTAGATACTTCAAGCTAGTTAGTTTGTTCATATTTTCCAGAACTTTGTATTCTGTACTGGTGGCTGTCAGCTCACCTGTCAGGTATATGGTCATTTTGGAGAACACATCCTGGCACAGTCTGGTGATGTCCACCTCGGCGGGCTCCGTGGCCTCCTCGGCCATCTCCACCATGGCATCGTCTAGGCCAGGGAAGGGAGGAAGGAGAAAGGATGAAGGGAAGGATGAGGATGCGAGAGAAGGAAGGAGAGAAGGGGAGGGAGAGATGGGGAGGGAAGAAGAGAAAAAGAGAAGGGGGAAGAGTCTGAGAAGGAAATAAGGGGAGGAGCTGTTTAATATTTCCTCTTATATCATACAGTTAGCTTCTATTTGGTTCATTATAATTTTCAATTGATCTGTTAGTTACGTAAGTTTTTGAATCTCTTTACCAAACTGTCAGTTCTACTACTAAGTCTTTCCTCCAAAGCTAATTTCCTTTCAAATTCTTTGTTCTAGCACTCATTTTATCTAAAAACAATTTTGTGATTCTTTTTTAAACTGTTATTTTATTTTCTCCCAAAATTCTCATTATGGTCAAGCTATGATTTGTGTGAGATTTTGCTTATTGATGTTTTAGAGTTATTCCTTTCTTGCGAATTTGTATCTTGCACATATGTGGAACTATAATAGCTCCTCATAGTAGGATTCTTTTTTGTCTACTCATCTTTCCAGCATGACTTCCCAAACTTGAACTTTTTGCTAGGGCCAGACTCTTTACATTTCTGGAGAGAATGTTGGATTCCCATTTGGTCCTACTTTATTATATCCAGGATCCTGTTGTTTCTTTCTCCAGATATTGAATGTTGTATTCTTCAGAGATCCCAAGGGCATCTCAGGCTGGCCATTTACAAACTTTCAGTCCTTCCATGTGATTTTATTTAGCACCAAGTCTGATTATAGCTCTCTTTGTTTGAACTTTTCAATCATCTGACCTCAGTTTAGGGGTTTAGATCTGGGTAACACTATAGGCTTGTCTCTGGTTGGAGTGCCAATCCATTGCTGCTATTTCCAGCCCCTATTAATTATAAGAAGGCTATACAGTTACAGAACAGGAGAACTACAGCCTCTCTATTCCCTCTGAGCTCACATTCTTGGTCATTCAGCTTTAGGCTTATGTGTGTTTCATCCATGACCCTATTCCACAATCTGTGCCACACAACTGCTGCATACTTTGGTTTTTGATCTTTGTCTAGTAAACATTATCAGACTAGGTATGAACTGTATCCAATACTGTTTCTTACATGACTTCAGATAAGTAGCAGCTTCCTACTTGCCCTTGCATGGCCCTCCTTATTCCATGCTGGATCCACAGTCCAACTCTAAAGTCATAGCTACTGCACGGCTTCTCTTTTTGCTCCCTGAGCTGGTAAAATGACTCAGTGTTTTCTCCTTGATTTCCTGATCATGACTCAAACTGGTGCTATTCCTAGGTCTGTGAGTAGTTGTACGGGGAATCCAGGCTCGTCTTTATCCTTTTATTCTTTCATCTTGTCTAGTCTTCCTAGAGCTTACATCTCAAATTAGAGACAGCTTTTAACAAAGACATTGTGCATGGTTTGGTTTTCTTTTATTTTTTGTTTTGTTTTGCTCTTTTTTGGGGGGGGTATACCTGTAATTTCCCCAGTATGAGAACCTCTCAACATGAAAATTTCCTCCAGTGTTGCAGATTAGCAACTTCTCTATAATATGTGGCCTTAGAGAGTTTTCTAGGGCAGTGAAAAGTGAAGTGGCAAGACCATGATCACATATTATGTGTCAAAACTTGTACTGATGTCCTCCTGACTCCAGTGTGAACACTCTGTCTACTATAGTATGCTCAACATTTTCTAAAGTATGAATTTAATAAATAAAAAAATCTTAAAATATTAGAAGGGATCTTAGGCATCCTCTTGTTTAACTCACTACCTAAAGCATGAATTCCTTCTATAGTATCCCTGAGCAATTACTGGCCACATCTGCTTGAAAACTGTCCATGACAGAGAGCTTATTGCTACAGGAAGCAAACCTCAACTTACACTTCCATCTGTCAAAACACAGTCAGACAGTGAACAAAATCATTGAAAATGAAGTCAAAGGATCTTGGTGCAAATTTTGGTTCTATTTTCCTTCCAGTGTAAGCTTAAGTCCCTTAACCTGTCTATGCCTCGGTTTCCTTAGCTATAAAATAAAGGGATTGGACTATATGACCTCTAAGACCCCTCCCATCTCTATATCTGTGACCCTAAGAGATTAAACCAAGAATAATATACTATAGTTAATTTAAAAAAAAACAAATACAAGCATCATTAATATTCTTGCACAGTTTCCTAAAATTTCAGCAGAGGAGATAGCTTTACTCCTCAATAATTTATTCCCTTACCTTTGCCTTTATTCTCATCTTCTCAAGGCTCATTTGTATCCTCATTTCACTTGATACTCCCTCACCACTATGTATCTTAAATTTCTCACCACTAGCTTCTTTCCCTCTGCCTATGAATATGATCCTATATTCTCCATCACTTTAAAATGTTTTTTTATTATGAACTTAACAATTATGAACTTAACTTAATCACCAAACACAAACTTTTCAAATTATCAAACAAGATAAGAAATATAATTGTATAGGAAAAGGTATGCTGTTTGTCTTTTAATGTTATGTATTATATATGAACTAATATATATGTTAATATATAATTTAATGAAGGAATAAAAAAATTTATATGTCCCCTTTTGCAATACATTTTATTTTCTTCTGTGTTTTCAGTGTTTTGTTGATCCCCCCTTTTTTATACTTCTATCCATTAACTCACATAGAGAAGTCCTCCCTTATAACAAACACACATGTGTGCATATATATAAATATATTACATATACAACATACATGCATTCCAAGTCACTAAGCATTTATTAAGTGTCTATTATGAGCCAAACACTGTACTAAGGGTTTGGAATACAAAGAAAAGTAAAATGCAGTCCCTGCTCTCAAAGAATTCAGCCTAATGAAGGAGACAACATAAAAACAATTACATTCAAAGAAGCTATAAAGAAGATAAATTAGGAGTAATCTCAGAGGTAAGGCACTAAGATTAATGAGAATGGCAAAGGGCTTCCTGTAGAAGGTAAGACTTTAGCTGAGATTTCAAGGAAGCCAAGGAAGCAAGGAGACAGAGATAAAGAAGGAGAGTGTTCCAGGCATACCGGATAGCCAGAAAAGATACATAGAGGGAGATGGAGTGTTTTGTGTGAGGAATAGCAAGGAGTCCAGTGCATCTCACTGAATTTCAGAATATATGGGGGGGGAAAAAAAACCTAAGTTGTAAGAATACTGAAAAGGTAGGAAGAGGCCAAGTTATTAAGAATTTTAAAAGCCAAAAAGAAGATTTTATATTTGATTCAGGAGGGAATGGGGAGTCATGAAATTTAGTGATTGGGGTAGAGGTGTGTAGGTGTGTGTGTGTGTGTGTGTGTGTGTGTGTGTGTGTGTGTGTGTGTG
>NW_020941197.1:13553148-13652656 GCF_900497805.2 Vombatus ursinus
GTGTGTGTGTGTGTGTGTGTGTGTGTGTGTGTGTGTGTGTGTGTGTGTGTCTGAGACAAGGTGGGACCTGCACTTTAGGAAGATCAGTTTAAAAACTGACTAGAGGCTGGACTGGAGTAGAGAGAGACTTGACTCAGAGAGACCAACCAGACCAGAAGGCTAATGCCATGAGATGAGGGCCTACACCCAGGTGGTGTCAGTGTTAGAGAAAAGAAGTTGACACACGTACACAAGAGATGTTACAAAAATAGAAATAACAGCACTGATTAGTTGTCATTAGATAACAGGGGTGGCAAGTCAAATATGATACTGGCGATTTGATCCTGGAGTGACTGGGAGGATGGTGGTACCTTTGGCAGTTATATGGAAGTTATGAATATATAGTCAACAAAAAAGAAATCAATACATTGGCCACATCTGAAAAATTATGCCTCATTTTGCTCCAGTAGTCAAAAAGTCTTACCTTTTCTTTTATTCTATTCAGTTACTGTCCTATATTGCTTTTTCTCTTAATGCTAAATTTCTTTAAAAAATTATTACAATTTTAATACCTCAACCTCATGCTTCTATGTCTACCATTATACTGAAACAACTTTCTTAAAGGTTACTTCCTAATCAAATGACTGTTTTCTCAGTCATCACCCTTGACCTTTCTATAGAATTTGGGACTGGTCCTAAGGACTGGTCCTTTGGAATATTTTCTCTTTCTTTGACTTCAGAGATATTATACTCTCCTGGTTCATCTAGTTTTCCTCATATCTTTCTAACTACTCCTCTTCTAGTCTCCACTGACCCTTATTGTCTTCCTAGCCCCTTATGGTGGGTGTCCCTCAAGATTTTGTCCTCAGATTTTATTTACTCTCTTCTCTTTGCACTCTCTCCTTTGGCAATCTTATAACATAGCAGGCCCTTAAGAAATGTTTGTTGAATCTCATTCACTTCCATAGCTTTGACTACTGTAATGATTCCCAAATCTATCTCTCCAGTTCTGATTTCACTTCTGAGCAGGAGCTTCACATCTCCAACTGCATATTCAACATCTCTACCTGGATGTCCCACAGGCAACCTGAGATTCACAAAGTTTAAACATGATCTTATTATATTTTCTTTACCCTGATTGTTTCTGCTCATGGTGCCACCATCTACCGAGCCTCCCATTAACTGAATCTTGACATTTCTGATTTTTACTTCCTTCTACTCTCAGAGAGGCAGCAATAATGTAGTGAATAAGGCTATGGATTTGGAATCATGAAGCTGTGAGTTTAATTTATGCCCATTAAGGAGGACAGTAAGGTCCTGTCTCAAGCTGAACTGCCAAGCATTCAAACTGTATTGCAGATAGCACAACTTCAATGAACTGGCCAATGGGATGAGTTGTTTGAATGCCAAAGTACATTTGCTTAAAAGACCATTTTATGGAAAACACACAAGGCAAATGCTCACATGCTCACACAGAGATCAGAAGAAAGAAATGATACAAGGAAACTTTCAAGGTCTCTCTGAAGAACTTTGGAATCGATTGTGAGACATAGAAGATAGTGGCACAGGACTACTCAGCATGGCATGCCTTCATCAAAGAAGGCACTGTGCTCTATGAACCAAGCAGAATTATGGTAGCTCGAAATAAATGTGAGATGCACAAATTTAGAGACATCTTCACTCCAAATGTTCATATGGACTATTTGTGCCTGATCTGTGGTGAAGCCTTCTGAGCTAATATTAGTCTGATTAGCCACAGTTGGACACACTGTACCTTGACCCCAACATAGTGATACCATTTTGGTTCTCTTCCAGAATGGAGGACAATGACAAAATCTGCCTCTGACATTAATTAGATGCATAATCCTGGGAAAGTTATTTAACTTCTTTATGTCTTAGTTACCTTATCTGTTACACGGATGGGATTGTAGTTAATACTTTCAAAGTTCCCTTTGAATTCAAAATCTATGATCCTAAAATCATATTCAATCAGTTATCAAATCCCATTGTTTCTACTTATACCATATCTTCAGGGGGTTTTTTCCACTCCTTTGTTCAAAATGCTTCTAATGTGGTTCCCTATTGCCTACTGAATAAATTTCAAATTCCTCTGCCTTGGCATACAAGGTCTTTTAGTATCTTGTGCCTTTTAGTATCTTAAGGCTGATTGATCTTAATCCCTTCCATATACTTTGTGTTCTAATCAGGTTGGATTACTTAACATGGCTTATAGACAACCCAAATGTTCCTGAATTGGTTCTTAATTCATATTATTACCTATGCTTAGAATTTTATCTTCCCCACATCATTCATTAATTCCCTAATTCTCTTTTAAAGTTCAGATCAAACATAACCTCCTCTATGAAGTCTCCCCTGGTTCCTAAAGTTAACATTAACCTTTTCCCCTTTAGATTTCACACAGCATTTTAGTTGTATCTCTTGTATGCACTTAGCATGTATTATATTCTACAATAGTTAATTGTGTATGCCCCCTTAAAAGACTGGGAACTCCAAAGGGACAAGAACTGTGACATCTAAATTTTCCATATCCCCTAGTACCTAACACATACTTAATAAAGGTTTGTTGTTAGTGATTGAATAATATTGAGGCAGAGAATAGAAGGAGTTGTCACAGAGGCAGGTAACTGGTACAGCAGATAGACCACTGCACCTGAGTCCCAAAGATCTGGATTCAGATTTGGCCTCAGACACCTATTAGGCTACATAGCCCTGGGTAAGTCATTTAAGTTCTTTCAGTCTCTGCCTCAGTTTCCTATTTGTAAAATTGGTATAAAAATAACCCAATAATAACACTTATTTACAAGGGTTGCTATAAGGATCAAATGGGAATATTTTTAAATATCTGAAAAATCTTAAAGCACTATAGAGATGCTAGCTATTATTATTATGCACTCTGAAAAGAGATGCTATATAGAAAGCAAATTGAAAATAGACACTAATAGATAAAAGGTAAATAGAATTAAGAATGTAAATTCTACCATATGCAATAGATTGTAAGCTCCTTGAAGGTAGAGCCAGTTTTTTTTTGCTTTATCTTTTATCTTCGCGGCAGAGCAAAGCCTTGCAAATAGAAGGGGCTTAATACATGTTTATTGAATTGTGTTCAATTTATTTGAGTTGACGAGTTGAATTACATTGTTAAAAATTTTGTGTGTGTTCTTAGTCTATTTTCTTCAAAAATAGATATTGGAAACATGTTAAAAAGAATGGGAAATTTCATGGAATGGCTTATGTACTCTGGGCATAAACGCCCTGAATATTTGTTTAATTTATTCATTTCAAAAGGCAAACTATTCTGTAACATTTGTTCATTCCCTTACTTATTTTATAGCTTGCTAAAAAAGATTCACCAGCAATCTGGGCTTGATATTCCCATGCAATGGTGAAAGAAATAAAAAAATTAAACATCTGATTGCCTCTCTGAACCACTTGGGTAAATCCAAAATTATAAAGAATAGTTTGGAACAATTTTAACAAGGTCAGCCCTTTTGTATTTGGTCATAGACTTGATTTCTGAATAGAGTAGCCTTGGTTTTTGAAATTAAGGTCACTCCTATATGAATGCCTTATCAGGATTTCCCTGGCATCCAAAGCTAAGTGTCATTGGCAAAGACCTAAAATCACAACCAAAAATCAGGATAAGTGATTACATGTCTCAGAGAGATGTGATGCTGTAAGACACCGGGTTGTAAGTAAGATAGTATTATTATATTTAACCAGGGCATTATTTAGGAAAGGCAGTATTCTAAACAACAACAACAACAACAAAAATGCTTCATTTTTAGCAGGGTTCGGGAATTCAAGAGAGTGGTCATTACAGTTGTCTGTTAGAGACACCTGTCAAGGTAGCCCTTAAACATTAATTCTAGGAGAAAGGAAAACAAAAAGGGAGAAATCTATTAAATAAACAAACAAAAAACTCTGTGAAAGTGGTAGCTTTGGAGTATTGGGACTAAATCTAAATTGGCTTAATTAGTGGAATATTTAATTATGCAAACACTTTGCTTTTGCTAATAACCATGTTGAATTTGTCTATGGGAATAAAACATCAATTAACCCTTTACATAGTCAATGGGAGAAAATAACAGTAATGATTTAAGTCTGGATCTCAAAACTAGGAAGATGTGGTGACTTCTGATCTTTTGGAAAGATGCTTACTTAACTGTACTTTTATGTTTTGATAGAGAGTCTTACTAGGAACAGTGGGTGAAGAGTCATTAAAGAGTGACATAAGTGAAAAATAAAGAGAAAATGAGTTTAGGGAATAGTGCCAGAATACTTAATAGGGCTGCTGAAAGGATGTCTTATTGTTTTTTCTAGACCTATGATGTCCTTACCGAGGGGAACTTTCAGTGCTAAAAAAAATCACTACACCAATGAACACAGACAACTCCTTTGTAACATATGGTCTTAGATAGTTGCCTGAGTGAAATGGGAGTCATTTGTTCATGATCACAAAGCTTGATCAAGCAAGACTTGAATCAAGTTTTCCTGACTCTAGAGCTGGCCCTTCATACCCTTCATTTTGTCTTTCATTATGAGGACTAATATCAATAAGGCACATAGGATTGATCATAATAAATCAGGTTTAAAACCTTTATGGTTCCTAGTTGCAAAATTTCTCGTAGTGAAGTCTTTGTTGTTCTTTTCCTAACCAAGTCAAATGGACTTTTCCCTGTTCTCCTTCTGAACTTCACTTTTGCTTTTTCAGTTATATCCTTTCTAATCTGAGTGTACAATAATATGATATGTCCACTGCTTTTTTCATGCTCTTTTGACTTTCCTGTCTTTGCCTGAGGTTCTTCTTCCTTTTCCCTTTTGTTACTGGTTACTTTTATACTGTTACTGTTACTGTTACTGGCACCTTGTATACTTATTGGCTTAAGGGGCTAATTCATCCAATGGTTTCAATGACATATAAGTGGATCATGCTCACACCTATATACCCAGCCCAGATCTCTTATTATCATTAGGCACTGAAAGGAGATGTTCTATAGAAAACATCTGAAAGGAACATACAGTAATAGATACAAGGTTAATAGATTTAAGAATATAAATTCTATTCAATGCAATAGAAGGTAAGTTCTTGCAGGGCAAGGCAAGTTTTTTTTTTTGTTGTTGTTGTTTTATCTTTCTATTTTTAATGATAGCAGCACAGTGGCTTTGGGTTTTTCAATCATTTTTTACTTTCTGTCTTCAAGCCTGACCTAGTTGGCCATATCTTTGCTTTCAACATTACAACTTTCTTGAGAGGCATTTTTAGCCAGAATTTGGAGCATTGAGAGAACTCTTATTTATCTTTCTCCCTCTGTCTTTTCCCACTGTTACAGTAGACAGAGTACTGGACTTGGAGTCAGGAGAGACCTGGGTTCTCCCCCTGTGATACTTCCTGTGAGACCATGAAAAAGTCATTTTCCCCTCTTGGAGTATCCGATTCTTCACCTGTAAAATGGGTATAATGCCTCTAGCACCTAACTATTTGGTCTGTTGTGAAGATCAGATCAAATAATACATGGAAAGCACTTTGCAAACCTGAAAGTTATTATCAATTCTCATATCTCTTTGGCATTAGGATGTCCTGTCTCTGCCTGCATCCCATGAGTTGCCTTTGTAAAAAGAGTTCACAGGACTTAACCATGTGATCAGAGCAACAGGCCAGGGAAATCACAGGAAAAGAGGGTAACCTAGAAGTGGGTAACCTAGAAGAGAATGCATCAGTCTGAACAAAAAGGGAAGCAGTAAATTCTCTGCAAGTTGCTGAAGACATTTTAAATTTCAAAAGCCTCCAAAATACT
Source organism: Vombatus ursinus (assembly GCF_900497805.2). Taxonomy (NCBI): domain Eukaryota; kingdom Metazoa; phylum Chordata; class Mammalia; order Diprotodontia; family Vombatidae; genus Vombatus; species Vombatus ursinus. The sequence goes on from NW_020941197.1 coordinate 13,558,944, forward strand.
TCTCAGAAAAAAATACAAAGCATCAAAACAAACACTAATAGGAAAATTCACATTTAGGTTTAGACATTAGAGAATACCAGTCACTTTATAGGTCAGTATTTAGTCATTTCAAAACAGTTCAATTACCTAAAAACATCTACTTGCAAAGAGCAGAATAGCAGGCATTCCAACAGAGTTTTACTAATCTGCTGTGCAAAAATCCATGCCTTAAAAACAGCCTCTGGTCATAATATTGCTGAAAATATGTTGGTTTTTTTCCAGACAAATAAAACATGAAAAAGCCTATTTTATTTGTAAAAATAAACCTATCTTAGCTTTTCATTTATTCAAGGATGACTTTGTTCTATGGCATGCCCTTCAATAAAATTATAGCTTAGGTTTAAGAAGCCTACAATTTCAGGGCCTTACTTTTCTATGAGTTAGTTTTATCTTTTCTTGATTTAAAAATTATTCAGTGCAGTTAGAAAGCAGGGATGTAATTACACACAAGCACACACACTTTCAGCCTAATTTTATAGCCCCTATTAACATTTTTAATTACATGTATTTGGGTATAAATAATAACCTAGAAACTTATCTAAATATTTTTTTTTCAAAAAATACCAGTAGCTCCTATGAATAGAAAATAGCTTTATAATATTTGGGAAAACAGCTGAGCTTAGTACTCTAAAGGTAAAATTTAAGGTTTTGCTTAATTTTTAATTCACTATATGTGAAATTTAGAGAATAAATATCATGTCCACTTTCTGGCAGTTTATTCTCATGTGGAGGGGAAAAGAAGCTATATAGATTAAAATTATAATAAAGCATCTTTCTTACTTATGAAAAGATATGACTACTTAAAACTGGTTTCAAGTACATGAATTTCATTGTTTGATTATGCTTATTTGTACTATCTTGGCTCAGATCATTATAAATATATTCAAAACTGCTTCAAGTAAACTGAAAGGATATTGCCAATACAATTCAAGTAATTATAGTTTGAGTGATTTGAAATATAACTAAAGTACCTCCCCAGGGCTACTTCTACATAATTAGGAATGGCATAAATAGTACTGATTAATTATATCTCTAGGTAGTCATCTGCCTCTGATGAATCATTGTTGTTCTTGATAATAGTAAAAACAAAAAGTGTTTGAATGAGATATATTTATTTAGTTTTAAACCTTTCTGTAAAACTGAACCACAACTATGAAACAGCAAGACAGAAATCCTTATAAAGGGCCTCATTGAAAATCTTAGTTGTTAGACATTTGAATGATATTATGCCACCATAGATCACGAGCCAGTGAGTGATAAGCTAAGAAGAAGTGGCAAATCGTTTTAGTTTGTGAATTTCCAATGAAACTGGTCTCACACTTTATCTCAGTTCCCTCATTTTCAGCCTTGATTAGTCAAAGGGTAATAAATAATTTTGCAATGGTTTCTTCACATTTGGAGAAAGAGTCAACACCCACATATATTGGAAGAGGATAACTACCATTGCTACTCATAGCAATAATGCTGTTTTTTATTTACTAAAATTGTCACTGGTTTATTATCAGTAAGCTAAGTATTCTCGAATTGGTTTTCCATAGTTGTGGTAGTTGATTTGCACTTATCCTTTTACATTCTCTTATTCATTCACTTATTGAACAAATACATGTCTTTGCAAGATAGCAAGAAAGGAATGTGAAGCGGGGAGACTAATTAGAATCTGTTATATATTTTCATAGAACTAAAAATAAAATTCTGTACTAAGGTGGTAGCCAGAGGGACAGAAAAGAAGGGAGGAAAATGTGAAAATCATTATAAAGGAATGAACAAGACTTAGAAACTGATGGAATACTGTAGAGAATGGACTTAAATTTGATTCTGATGTTTCAAGCTTTAATTTTGGGAATGGTATTACAGCTACTAAAATGAATTTGAGGGTTGAGAAACAAGGATCATAGGTTTAGAGCTGGAAGGGACTTTAGAAGTCATATAGACTCATTTCACATTTGAAACTAAATCTCAGAGAGGGAATTGCCCGAGATCACATAGGTACTAAAGGCCTGAAGTAGGATTCAAACCCAAATTTTTCTGACATCAAGTGCAGCACCCTATCTATTATACCAATGCTGTCAAACTCAAATAGAAAGGGGGGTGCACAAATTGATACATAAGGATTTCAACATACCACATATTGACTTACTTTTAAAACATGATATTTCCAATTATATTTTAATCTGGTTCTCACATTCAGGAAGTGTTGTGGGCTACATACAGCCCGTGGGCCACAATGTTTGATACCTTTGTATTATATAAACTATGCTCCCTTTCTAGATATTTTTTTGGTTGGGAGAATATGGAAGAGTAGTAGTGTGTGAACTTTTTATAATGTAAGAACTTTTCAATTTAACAAAACCTTAGTGGAACCCTTTGAGTAAAATCTTCATAAATAATAAATAGTAGTTGTTATCATCATCATTATCATCATCATCATTTCCTATAATTAATAGGATCAAATAAAGTACTTTGATATCTTGATGAATCTGAGTTCATTAATGAGAGTACACATTTCAATGGGGGCAGATCAAAACTCATCACATTTTCTTATACTGAATAATTCTTGCCCATATCTTTCCATAAATCCTCCATATTGGATATTATCCAACATGCCAGAGACTTTTCTTCAGTTATCCTAGTTGAAACATGGAATTCTAGACTTGGAGCTGGAAGAAGCCTTAGAGGTCAGATTTTCCAATTCCCTCATTTTAAAGGTAAGGAAACCAAGGCCCAAAAAGGTTAAGTGACCTCTACAAGTCACATGGGTAGTAAATGAGAAAGTTATGATATTTACTTGTGCTCTCAAATTCCTGATCTCATATACTTTAAATTGAACTGTTCTTTAGTTTGTATATACCAATAAAGGGTTAGGATTGTCCATTCATCCTTACTCTCTCTGCATGACAGGCCCACCTCCCCATACCCTCCTTTTCCCATTTCTCCTACTCCATTCATTATTGGTAATAAGCAACACCAAATAACATGTTTGGTTTTAAAAACATCTTTTCAAATCACTTTTTGTATTCCAAATATACCAATACTAACCACAATATCTTTAACCTTAAGGATGTGACAGTTGACAACAATTAGTGTTTTATAATTGGGGAAAATATTCTATTATGTCACCTTGTTAATTATTTCACAAAACTTTTTCATTTCTCCTTTTTTTGTATTGTTTTACTTTACACTTAAATACAAAATAAGAAAAGAAACAAACTTAAACACTAAAGCTAAAACAGCATAAAATAAGAAAAAAAAGCATTGCCATGTGCACAGCAGAACATGATAGAAGATTCGAATACATAGCAATAAATTTCCATTTCAAGAAAGCCTATATAATAAATACTATGCATTGTATTGAGATGCACTGTCCATCTTTGCTCCCTTGTAAGTTTGCTCTTGTTCTCTGCTATGCACTTTTTACTTTGTTCTTTTTTCCCCTTCTCCCTCCCTCCCCCAAAGGCTACTCTGTCTGTGTGTATGTATACATGTGTATATAGACATATATACATACACATATACCTATATACATATAAAGACATATACACACAAAGATATACATATACGTATATTCATACATGCACCCATACATACATACACTTACATATACTTAGATATTTATAATCATACTAATGTATGATTATACATTATTGTATAATGTATAATTCTACATTCATATGCATCTATGTAAGACCATATTATACTTATCTGTCCTCTGTTTCTCTGAGGGTGGTTAACCATTTCTCTTTCCCTCATATAAGCCATTTTTATTATCACAAATTCTCACAATTTTCTTAAAAATTAAAGAGCACAACTTAAATTTATTGATTTCTGTTTATAAATGGCTTTGTGATTTTATCAGAACAATGAAACCATTGTTTTCAAAAATCGAATAACATAGCACAAGCCACAAATGAGGTATCCAAGTCATTAGAAGGAAAGGCAGGTTGATCTGACTAGGATTGTCACATTGCATTTCTTCATCTAGGTATTGTTTTTGGAATTTTTTGTTTTCTTTTTTCTTCAAACTTCCTGATTTTACCCTGTGTGTCCATAAATGGAATTGGTACACATATACTAAAGGATTGTTTTGTTTTTTGAAAGCTGAGAACATAAATGTACATCATTTATCTTGCAAACACAAAGGCCTGTCAGAACCTTGTGAATTCTCAGGCACAAGTGCAAACAACTTTACAAGGCAAGCTTAATCATCCTGGAGAAATTGGGAAGATGACAGCATAGATCCAAGTTCCAAAGGATCCTTAGGTTAGTAATTTAATATGTCATCAACAGAGGATAAGATTAAAGAAAAGGATAAAGATAAGCATAAGGATAAAGAAAAAGATAAGAATAAGTAGGAGCGTCGTCAACAAATGCATACAGAAGACATTTAGGATGTGATGGTCCTCTTTGAGAATGAAGGACAAACAACAACCTGTGAGTAGCATGAGCTGCCCCACTGGGGACCCAACTGGCCATTTCTAGTTGGGCAATGCAGTTCCTTCCTTTCTTCCTTCTTTCCTTCTTTCATTCCTTCCTTCCTTGCCTTGCCTTGCTTTGTCTTGCCTTGCCCCTCCCTCTCCCTCTTCCCACATAAGATGTCATACCCTTAACTGCAGTTGCTTTGCCTAAATGAATGAAAATTTTGATCCCTAAAACCTCACAAGATGTCTTGGGGTTTACAGGCTAGATTTCTTTCTTAAGGACCAGGCCATAAACCCAAATCACTATGACTCTCATTGATTAGCCAATAATAGGTCCCAACTCAAGACCAGGGGGGTCACTGTTTGGGCCTTGATTGCTCAGAGTGAATGTACATAACAATTATTTCTATTTTGGCCAGAAACCCTGAGAATCTTCCCCTCACGGACTGATATATTTTTAAGTAGGTAAAAGGCCATTCTTTGACTATTTCTTACCTAGCCTTAGTCACTGAAAGGTCATTGCCTTTCTTAAAAAGGCCGTGGTCTCTCATTTCATCCAGGGCCATCTCCAGTAGTCCTGATCTATATCTTGCCACTGAACCCAGATGACTCCAGAGGAGAAAAAGGCTGGTAACTTTGCACAGCCCTCCCTCATTTAAATCCAGTTCACTTGCAAGTCATGGCATCACCTTCCTGATGTCATGGTCCTCTTTGAGAATGAGGGACAAACAGCAACATGAGCCATCTTATTCAGGAAGCCTTTCCAGTTTCCTACCAGCTGCTAGTATTGCGTACAAATTAGTTTATACCCTATGTGTTTTATACTCCCTTATATGTGTACATTCTATTTCTTCTAAAGAAGTTAAGACCCTGGAAGGTAAAGAAGGATTTTTTAAAATTATTTTACCCCTAGTGCCTAACACAGAGTAGGATACTTTTTGAGTCATTCATTAGCTGAAAGGGATAAATTTTACCAACAGAGTGAAGGAAATAAGATTTCTTAGAAAATATGGCATTTGAATTGGACTTTAAGGAATGTGTGAGGAGAATAATGCCCTTAAAAGCAAAATTGGCCAAATGAAAAAGGAAGTCCAAAAGCTTACTGAAGAAAATACTTCCTTAAAAATTAGAATGGAGCAATTAGAAGCTAGAGACAATTTGAGAAATCAAGGCACTACAAAACTAATTCAAAAGAATGAAAAAATAGAAAAGAATGTGAAATATCTCATTGGAAAAACAACTGACCTGGAAAATAGATCCAGGAGAGAGAATTTAAAAATTATTGGACTATCTGAAAGCTATGTTCAAAAAAAGGGCCTAAACATCATCTTTCAAGAAATTATCAAGGAAAACTGCCCTGATATTTTAGAACCAGAGGGCAAAATAGAAGTTGAAAGAATCCACCAATGCCCTCCTGAAAGAGATCCCCAAAGGAAAACTCCTAGGAATATTGTAGCCAAATTCCAGAATTCCCAGGTCAAGGAGAAAATATTGCTGGCAGCCAGAAAGAAACAATTCAAGTATTGTGGAAACACAATCAGGATAACACAAGATTTAGCAGCTTCTACATTAAGGGTCCAGAGGGCATGGAGTATGATATTGTGGAGGGCAAAAGAGATACAACCAAGAATCACCTACCCAGCAAAACTGAGTATAATCCTTCAGGGTAAAAAATGGTCATTCAGTAAAATAGGGCTCTTTCAAGCATTGTTGAAGAAAAAACCAGAGCTGAATAGAAAATTTGACTTTCAAATACAAGACTTAAGTGAAACATGGAAGAGGTAAACAGGAAAGAGAAATCATAAGAGACTTATTAAGGTTGAACTGTTTACATTCCTGTAAGGAAAGATGATATTTGTAACTCATGAATCCTTTGTCACTATTAGGTTAGTGGGAGGGAAAAAAATTATATGTATGTATAGATAGATAGAGGGCACAGGGTGAGTTGAAGATGAAGGGGTGATATCTGGAAAATAAAATTAAGGGGTGAGAGAGGATTATACTGGGAGAAGGAGAAAGGGAGAAGCAGAATGGGGTAAATTATCTCACATGAAACAGACAAGAAAAGGCTTTTACAGTGGAGGGGAAATGGGGGAAGGTGAGAGGGAATGAGTGAATCTGATTCTCATAGGATTTGGCTTAAGGAGGGAATAACATACACAATGGGGTATGGAAATCTATCTTAACCTACAGGAAAATAAGGGGGGAAGGGGACAAAAGTGCAGGGGGTTGATAGAAGGGAGGGCAGATTGGGGGAGGCAATAATCAAAAGCAAACACTTCTGAGGAGAGACAGGGTCCAAAGAAAGAATAGAATAAATGAGGGGTAGAATAGAATGAAGGGAAATATACTTAGTTTTTCACAACATTGACTACTATGGAAGTGTTTTGCATGACTACACATCTATAATCTGTATCGAGATGCTTGCCTTTTCAATGAGGGTGGGTGGAGAGGGAGGAAGGGAGAAAATTTGTAACCCAAAGTTTTAAAAACACATGTTAAAAATAAAAATAAATAAATAAATAAAAAATAAAATAAAAAAGACTGGGAAGATCTGAGCACGTTAGTAAGTCAATATTCATTTACTAGGGATATATTACATGGAAGATATTGTTTGCTAAGTGCTGGGGATATAAAGAAAATAGAGTCCCTGAGCTCAAGGAACTCACATTATAACAGAGGAGACAAGTAAACAACTACATACATACAAAATATATAAAGGGTAAATTGGAGGGAACCTAGAAGGGAAGACAATACCAGTGAGGGGATAGGGAAAGGCTTTTTGCAAATGGAAAGATTTGAGCTGTCTTGAAATAAAACAAGGAAACTAAGAAAGAGAGCATTCCAGGTATGGAGAAAGTCAATGAAAAAAACATGAAACTTGGAGATGAACTAACATCTGCCAAGATCATTAAGATGGCCAATGTTAGTGAATCACAGAGTGTGGGGAGGTGAGTGAAATATAATAAGACTCAGAAAATAGGAAGCAACCAATTTGTAGAAGGCTTTGAAAATGAAACAGCGAACATTACATCTTTCATAGGTCTCTATGCTATATTTCCACCGCTTGGCAGAGAAAAGGGAAATTTGATAGTAGGTTTAGAACTGGAAGGGAGCTTAGAGAACGTATAGTTCAACTCCCTCATTTTACAGATGAGGAAATTCAGGTATAAAGAGGGTAAATTACTTGCCCAGTCACATAGCTAGTATGTATCTGGGGTAATACTAGGATGTAGGTCTTCCTGATTCCAATTCTTGAGCTCTGTATGCTACACCAGGCTACTTCTCAACTTTGAACTGAAGTGATCCTATCACATAGCAAATTCAAACTCTACTTGCTTGTCTTCACATTTCAGTGGTAAAAACAATTGGTGAAATGTTAATCACTTGTGGGTAGGTTGAGCCAATATAATAGAAATGACAATTCTACCTAAATTAATTTACTTATTCAGTGCCATGCCACTAAAATTACCAAAAATTATTTTATAGAGTTGGAAAAAGTAATAACAAAATTCATATGGAAGAACAAAAAGTCAAGAATATCAAGGAAATCAATGAAAAAATATGAAGGAAGGTGTCCTACCAATACCAGATCTCAAACTATCTTACAAAGCTGTAACCATCAAAATATTCTGGTAATGGCTAAGAAATAGAGTAATAAATCAGTGGAATGCATTAGGAACACAATACACAGTAGTAAATGACCATAATAATCTAATGTTTGCAAAACATAAAGGTGCGAACTTTTGAGACAAAAACTTATTTTTTGACAAAAATGGTGGGAAAATTGGAAAGTCATCTGGCAGAAACTAGATATAGACCAATATCTCATCCCATGTGCCAAGGAAGGTAAAAATAGGTATTAATTTAGATGTAAAGAGTGATACCATGAAAATATTAGGGGAGCATGGAATATTTTATCTGTCAGATCTAGGGATGAGGGAAGGGTTTCTGAACAAATAAGAGATACAGAGCATTACAGGATATAAAATGGATAATACTGATTACATTAAATTAAAAAGATTTTGCGCACACACACACGCACAAACAATGCAGCCAAGATTAGAAGAAAAATAGAAAATTGGGGAGAGGGAGATTTAGAGCAAATTTCTCTGATAAAGGTCTCATTTCTCAAATATATAGAGAACTGAGTCAAATTTCTTAGAATACAAGTCATTCCTCAATTGATAAACGGTCAAAGGAAATGAATAAGCAGTTTTCAGAAGAAGAAATGAAAGCTATATATGGTCATATATTTTTTAAATTCTCTAAATTGCTGTTGATTAGAGACATGAAAACTAAAACCATACTTAGGAGCCACCTCATACATTTTAATAAGACAGAAAAGGAAAATGACAAATGTTGGAGGGGATATGGGAAAAATATGAACACAAATGTACTGTTGGTGGAGTTGTGAACTGCTATAAACATTCTAAAGAGCAATTTAGAACTATGCCCAAAGGGTTATAAAAAAAACAAAACTGCATACTCTTTGATGCAGCAATACCACTACTAGGTCTGTATCCCAATGAGTAAAAGGAAAAGGATCTATATGTGCAAAAATATTTATAGCAGCTCTTTTTGGGGTGGTAAAGAATTGAAAATTGAAGGGATGCCTATCAACTGGGTAATGGCTGAACAAGTTATGGTATATGATTGTGATAGAATACTATTGTGCTATAAGAAATGAGGAGCAGGTGCTTTCAGAAAAGCCTGGGTAGACATATGAACTGGTGCAAAGTGAAGTAAGCAGAACAAGAAGAACATTGTACACAGTAAAAGCAATATTGTAAGATGATTGACTGTGAATGACTTAGCTCTTTTCAGCAATACAATGACCCAAGACAATTCCAGAGGACTAATAAAGAAAAATGCTATCCACCTCCAGAGGAAGAACTGATGGAATCAGAATGCAGATAGAAGCATACTTTTTAAAATTTTCTTTGTCTTTTTTTTTTTTGGTCTGTGTTTTCTTTTGCAACAGGGATAATAAGAAAATGTTTTATATGATGGTGCATGTATAATTTATATTAAGTTGGTTCCCTTCTCAATGAGGGGAAGAGGAGAGAGGGAGAGAAAAAATTTGGAACTCCAAACTGAAAAAAAAAGAAAGTGAAAAATAGTTTTTGCATGTAATTGGAAAAATATATAAAGGTTTTCAAAAAAAAGATTGTAAAATAAAAGTCATATCATCCATAACTATGCAAGTTAATTGAACCATTTTTATCTCTGTTCAACCAAAATAGATGTGCTATTTGAGGGGGGAAAGTCTGTATTTTAATCTTCCCCAATATAAACCATGACACAGTAATAACCCACTTTTTTCCTGATGAATTACCCATGTACAATTATCACAAGTAAAAGGCAAAAAAAAAGAATTTTTTGTTCTGGAAATTAATAATGAGGTTATCTATAATCTCCACAATCAAAAATTTTTTTGTTCAGTCATTTTTCACTCATGTCTGACTCTTTGCAACCCTATTTGTGATTTTTTTGGCAAAAATACTGGAGTGGTTTGCTATTTCCTTCTCCAGCTCATTTTACAGCCTGTAAAAACAGGCTTAAGTGACTTGCCCAGTGTCACATACTAAGTATCTGAGGCCCGAACTGAACTCAGGAAGATGAGTCTTCTTGACTCTAGGCTTGGTACTCCATCCACTGTGCCACCTAGCTTCTTTACAAGACTTTATAATAAATTTAAATTCCTTATTTATTAGTCCCGTTAATTGATATTGCCAAGACTGATCCCATCTGCCAGGGATACTGAAGCTGAGTACCAGAATTATTAGCAAGGCTGCTTCCCAAAATTCTTCAAAATAATTCATAAATTTGAGAATCTGACCCCTCAGGTCCCATCCAGCTCAAAAACTATGACCCTCTTATCCTATAATTTTTCAGATGACTATAGTACATTTTGGTACATTATGCCATAATACATCATATATAAAGGCTTCTTTCAGAAAATAAAGGTTCATATCAATCAACTGCATAGGACAATTGCAATGATATGCTCTAGTAACTTTAGGAATATATGAGTGCAAAAGAAAAATGCTGATCTAGTTGTGTGACTCTGGGCAAGTCACTTAACCTTGATTGCCTCACTAAAAAAAGAAAAGAAAAAGAAAAAAGAAAACTGCTGATCTAACAAATAATGATTTTGAATAGAAAATTTTACCACTAATACAAGGTCCTAACCAATCATTCCAGTTCAATCCAATAAACCTTAAGTGTTTACTATATGCCAGGAACTATGCTAAGCATTGGTGTTATAATTAATAAGAAAGACAGTCTCTGCCCTCAAGGAGCTTACATTCTAAAGTGGGAAACAATACACAGAAGGAAGCAGGAAAGTAGGGGCAGGGAAGAGACCAAGGGGTACCCAGAAGTGGGAGCATTTTGTTCAATGAAGTTGAAACTAGAAAGGACAGCAGATGCAAAATGGAAGCGAGCTGAGAGTCTAGTTTCTGCCCTCTAGATAAGAAACATTATGAGGAATTTGTTACTCTACCCTCCAGCTCTCCAGCAGAGAGGAGAGAAGGAGTGATGTCTATGAAGTCTTGAGTTAGCAGCATATTGGTGAGTTTAGAAGAGATGAGCTTATCCTGGGAGGGGCAGCTTCTTCTTTGAAGGTGAAACCATTCCTATAATAGACATGCATACAAAAAGGGGGTGAATCTAAATCCTACCTTACCAGGGGACCAGACAAACTTCAGGGATATTTGATCCAAAAGTTTATACACTCCAAGTCTCAAAGTTTCAGTTATCTCCCAAAAGAGCATGTTTAGGCTCCTGAGAAAACTAACTTAAAGGAAGAGCCTAGGAACTCTGTAGGCTTTGTCCCTCTGTAGGCTTTGAACTTTGCAAGTTCAGTTCTTCCTTCACTCCCACTGGAAAGGGAGTGTGTGTGTGTGTGTGTGTGTGTGTGTGTGTGTGAGAGAGAGAGAGAGAGAGAGATCTCCAAGGCTAACTTTTCCATTGTTAGCTCTTCGACCAAGGCTTTTGATGCACCAAAGACAACTCCTTATCTGACTGGGAGATCACAAGACCTTCTTGTCATTCTATCATCTTATCATTTCAGGCATAGAGAAAAGAGGAAAGAAGAATAATTAAGATACCACATTCTTCCTGCTCATTACAGTTACCCTTTACACATCAGGAGGTTAGGGGCTCAGCATCTCAGCAATCTGAAAAATCTGAGTAAAATTACTTGGTTCTCCCTTCTTACCAGAGAACCATATTTTTTTTTTTATTTTTATTTTATGAGGCATTTCCAGTATCTTGTTGTAAAATTTGGGTCGATATTAGATAATACTATACATACATTTTATGCAATTTTATGAGTTTTTAAACTTTTTCTGTATCATCTGTTGCCTTCATGTATCATCTGCGGATTCTGCAAAACTCCCCCAAAATTCCCATGTAATCTTTTAAGCTAACCTGCAATATATTGAAACTATGATGGGGAAAGTCGTGATGTGAAGGGGATAACTATTTCATCTTTGCATTGCATCCTGAGACCTGTGAAAAAATGAGAACACTAGATTTGGACTGAGAGAACCCCATATTAATTCCCAGCTCTGTTATTGAAGGATCTTGGGTAAGCTACTATCAATTCTGGTCATAAATGACCAAAGAGTCACAGAGGTTTTACAACCACTGTTAACTCAAAAAATACCAAAGAGCTCACACAGGTTAAAAGTGAAATGATTTCTTTATTCCATTGGGGGAGAAAAATTAGACACATGTGATGAGGCCTCTTCTAGTGGGAGACCCAAGGCAGTGGGGCTAAATTTTTATTTATATATTTGTGTCTGGATAAAGAATTAAACAGTGTAGTGTAGCAACAGCGACAGTTAGGCAAAACAGCAACAGTAAGGCAAGTTTGTCTAGTGACAAAAAGTCCATTCATAGCAGGGCTTCTTGTCTGGGCCTGTTGGCATTTGATGGAACTCAGGCACTATCTGTTCAGTGATTTAGTTGCAGCAAAGTTCATCCAGAGCACAAAGGATTGTTGTTATGCCAACCTCAGGCTTGCTTGCTCTGGAAAACAGGGTGTCTAAAAAGAGAGAGTTGGTCTTGGATCCTGACACTATTTAACTTCTCTAGCCCTTAGGTGATTCATCTATAAAATGAGCTTATTGGACTAGATGACCTGCTACATCTTTTCAAAATCTAAGTCAGTGGTCCTGTGACCTGTTTAAGACAGATTAAAAACAATGGGAATGCATTGTAATGAATAGCACAGGGATAGGGAACCAGCAGCCTCCAGGCAACATGTGGCCCTCCAGGTCCTCAAGTGAGGCCCTTTGACTGAATCCAAACTTCACAGAACAAATCCCTTAATAAAGGCATTTGTTCTGTAAAACTTGGACTTAGTCAAAAAGCCACACCCAAGGACATGTGACCTCTAGGCCACAAGTTCCCCACCCCTGTTCTAGAGGCTATTCTTTTTCAGCTATGGGTTGAAATAGATCAATCAGTCAACCAATGAACAAGTATGAACCACTTATCATATGTCAGGCATTTTACTAGGCCACTGGGGTTACAAATATAAAAAATGAAATAAACACACTTAATTTACATTCCAATGAGGTTGATAACAAGTACTTACAAAATATGTCCAGTTAATAGACCATCAATAAATGCAAACATATAACGAGAGTTTGAATACATAGTAGGACAGTAGCAATTGCGTGAATTAAAAAAGACCATGCAGAAGAGAGTACCTGAGCTATATATTAAAGGAAAAGAGGGACTCTATTAGGCAAAGAGTATACTCCAGGCATGGCAATGAGATGGGGGCATAGACAGCTGTTTGTGAGGAACAATGAGAAGGCCAGTTTAGCTGCTTCTCACAGTATAGGAATAATGTGCTAGAAAGATAGTTCAGAGTCAGGTTGTGCTGTGCAACTGCTCTGTAAAGCTATGCAAAATAAATAAAATACTATCAATGTGAAATTTCAGGTTTAATGTTTAGTAGTAACCATTAATTTTATATCACCTTCACTTTCAAATATATCATCTCCTCATCCTCTACCCATCATTTCTTAAAATGAAGAATTTAAAAAAAGAGGAAAAAGAAATCAGTTCAACCAATATATCACTTGTATATGACAATATATGCAATATTTCACATTCAAAATTTCCCACCTCTGCCAAGGATGGAGAGATGTGCTTTTTTCCAACTCTTTTCTGGGATCAATCCTTTTGTTCATTACAATGACACAGCATTTAGTGGTTCTTTCCATTTATTTTATTTTAGTCATTATGTATGTTGTTTTCTAGGTTATATTTACTTTGTTCTGTATCAGCTCCTATAAATTTTTTTCTTGCTTCTCTGAATATCTTCTTAGTCATCGTTTCCTACAGTATAATAAAATTCCATTTTTTCCCTGTACAACAGTTTGTATAAATATCCTCCAATCTATGGCATCTACTTTGTTTCCACTTCTTTACTATCACAAAAAATGTTGCTTTGACTGTTTTGGTTTATATGGGACCTTTTTGTCTTTCACAGTCTTGGAATATATTTCTCTTAGAGGGCTCTCTGAGTTTCAGGGTATGGACATTTTGTTCCCTTTTTTTTTTACCATAATTTCAAACTGTTTTCTAGAATGCTTAGAACAATTCACAATCCAATGTAATATGTTATGTTGTTATTAATATGATTTTGATTATTGTTAATAAAAATTTCTTGGTGGGCTTTTCCATACAGTGGGATACATTCAAGTATTATCTAGTTTATTTCTGAATGCAGTATACATATATCTATCTAGTTTATGATATATAAATCTTGGGTGTATATCTAGTTTAAAATATGTAGATCATATCTACATATGTAGATATGTAGATATCTATATGTATATTATGTGTGTACATGTATGTATCAGATCTACAGTCAACAATCTAGAAAAGGAGGATATGGAAAAACAGAGAATCCTATTGATTTATTATTCAGTTGTGTCAAATTCTTTGTGACCCTGTGGACCATTCTGTCCATGGAGTTTCCTTGGCAAAGATATTGGATTAATTTGACATCTCCTTCTCCAGTGGGTTAAAGCAAACAGAGGTTAAGTGACTTGCCCAGGTCACTTAGTTAATAATTGTCTGAATCCAGATTTGAACCCAAGTCTTCTTGACTCTAGGCCCAGCACGTTATCAACAGAGTTATCTAGCTGTTCCATCTATTTATGTATGCAGCAAAAATCTTTTATTACTGTTATTTAGCCCAATAAACTGTGTCTTCAGAGTCCAAATTTGGCACTATCTGATTTCAAAATAGGCTTTACAATGTTAAGCAGTATTTGGGGAAAACAGTTGCACACTGACCACTCTGAAATGTTCATTAAATCTATATGGTGCCAACTCTTTCTACTTAAAAAATATTTTATGTTATACCCAATAGTATCTTTTGATTATTCTGCTGTAAGAATAATGTTAATAGTGACTGATTATACTTTCAGTTAAGTAGTTTCTATGGCTATCAAATAATCCATTTTTTATTTTCACATTTAATCACCTGGAAAGTAGAGCATTTTGTATTGTCTTAAATAGTATTTATTAAAAGAGGTCTTTTTTTTCCCTTAAAATGTCTTACTAAAAAAGATTTCTTTGGCTATAGCTTTGAAAGCAGTATCTATTACTGATGCTTTGTTTTGTCTTAACATGAATAAGCTTCTTTTCCTTCTTATCTGACCTCCATCTGCACATCCCTTAAATAAGATCTTAAGTCTTAACACGTTGTGAATGAGACTCAAGATTTCACACTTGAATTGGGAAAGTTATTCTTTCTCTCTCTGAGGTTCAATAGCCTAGATTGTCCTTGAGACTGTGACATTCAAAAAAAAAGGGTATCATAACTTGAATTATTATAAGTCCAAATGACATTTCAGTTAAAGATGGACCCAAGCACAAGTCTTGTTAATTAGGGGAATGGGACAAGAATCCATCCAGAAAGGCTTCTAACTTCCTTCTAGGGCCCAGAGTTAAAATAGCATTGGCATTTAACTTTCGATTTTTTCTTATTAAGAACAATTTTTCAGAAAGGTTCATTTATAGTGCTTCAAATTTGTTTGCAAAAGGAACATTTTATAAGCAAAAAGGGAATTATTAAGACTCTTGAATATAAGATGGGTTAAGTATTACATTTGAACCACACATAATTAAGAGACACATGTTGTATGTGTGCATGTGTGTGTGTGTATGTGTGTGTATGATATATAGGCTCATAACCTTGAAGTCTTTGATTGTTTCCTTTTACTTTTCCTATGTGTCCAATCAGATGCCAAGTCTTGTCAATTACACACCCACAATATCTCTTGCACGAATCATCATCTCTCTCTCCCTCTACTGCAATCACCCTAGTTCTGATACTCTTCTTGTTTAGATCATTGTAATAGCTACTTAACTCTTCTTTCTGCTTCCAGTCTATTCCTTTTCCATCCCTCTTTTACACTACTTCCCAGTCCTAATATACTGTTCTGATAGCCTCACTCCTGGTTATCTCACTTTGATTAAGTGACTATCCATTTCTTACCAAAATAAAATGTAAACTATTCACTCTGACCTTAGAAGTCCTTCAAAGCCTGGCTAAAACATAAATTTACAAGTTTATTGTATGCCTTTCTTTCATATACTTTACAATCCAATCAAAGTGGACTACTCTCCAGTCTCCTTTCTCACACTCTCCACTCCCATCTCTATGCCTTAGTACTAATCCCCATGACTAGAATGAACACCTAGCTATTACACCATTCTCCACCTCTTGAAGTCTCAGCCTTATTTTGAGACCTAACTCTGGATCATCTTCTCTCTAAAGTTGTTCTTCTCCCACCTGTCTCTCCCTCTTCTTCTCCCCGTAACCTATATATAGTGATCCCTCCCTCCTCAAGCTACTCACATGGCTTTGTCCAGACTCCTTCTTTGCAATTAACTTCAACTCCTTTGTATCATGGTTATTTCTATACATACTTTGAAAGTCATAGTGGATAGAGCATTGGACTTGAAAATAGAAAGGTCTGTGTTTGAATGCTTTCCCAGACAGTTACTAATTTTATGGACCTGGGCAAGTTACTTAATCTGAGTCATATTTTCCTCACTGCACAATTGGAATCATAATAGCATGCACTTCATAGGATTATTATGAGGTTAAAATGAAATTATATATGTAAAGTACTTTACAAATCTTAAAGCACTATGTGAATATTCTCTCATTCCCATCTTTTTTTTTCACTTGTTACCATTTGAAGATAAGCTCTTTTAAGACAAGGACTTTTTGATTTTTTCTTTGTATCCCAAACACTTAGTACACTACCTAGAACACTGTAGGCACATGAGAAATGTGTACTGATTGATTTTTCATTTCAAATAGAAATGGTTCTGGGACTACTATGATTTCTTTATATTTAATTCTACAGATAATTGCACAAGTGGATAAAATTTCTTCTTTTTGTAGTTGAATAAAAATATTAAGCTGCAGGCATACTGAAAGTATCCTTGGTACAACTCTGGTAACAGGAAAACAGGAATAATGATTCTTGCTTTTTGATCTTCTCAACCAGGATTTTCTCCTTTGAAAACTTTGGGATGGCAATATCTATTAACATTGTTAAAAAATGTGTGTGTATGTGTGTGTGTGTGTGTGTGTGTGTGTGTGTGTGTGTGTCTTTCTGGGTATGTTGTGTGTACATGTTTGTGTGTGAATCATTGTTATGTCCAGACAATTTTAAGCAACAGATCAGTCTGTGATAAAGTTCCAGTTTCAGCATAATTTATTGATTTTATAGCCTGCAATGATGGATTGCACAATCACCACTATTTCATTGCATAATCTGCATTGTTCGCTAAATCTGAGCTCCTCGAGGATAAGCCTTTGATAGATTCTGGTGACAATGACCTGGTCTTAAACTGTCATTATAAACTCCCACATTCATACACAATTCAGCTATTTGTTAAGTTTCTTTGTGGAAAGATCATTGGTTGAGTTCATGCAGATGTCACTCTTGCCTCTCAGGGCCTTTTGATTCTCCTCTTGGATCTTGACTGTTTCAAAGACTCCATTAGAAGATAAGCTACTTTAGGTTATATTTTATAGAGCCAATGGTATGTACTAGTCATCAGTCTTTTATGTCAACACAGTGAAGTGATATCTGCTTATTTCAAAAGTACTTCTATAAGTTTTTGGTCAGTTTATCATGAACTCTAAAAATATCTACCAGTCGTTTCCCGCTTTTATCAGTGGAAGTGTTAATCTTTATACTGGTGCCTCAGAGTACTTATGTTTTGTTAAAATTGTCAGGATTTAGGGTATTTTCCCAATCTGTTATTTTATAAATCCAAAGGATACATTAAGGTTGTATGGGTGTTAATTATTTTAAATGCATTCTCTCTACTAAGCTTTCATTCCAAAAGTCAGTAAGGCTCTTAAGATATTCAGCCACAGTCTCCATTCTGACAGTTATAGGCTTGAAATATCTTTCCTGGAAGAGACCATAACATTTGGTTAATTTGATCCCCAAATTCTAGCTTAAAGACTTCATCTTTCTTTGGTTTATGTTAAGAACTGTATACTTATTCAGTTCAAATGGCATTTGATGTTGACGAAAAATTCCATGAAATGAAATAACTATTTTGATTCAACACTCTCTCTGTAAATTGAATGACATGTTTAATTCTATTTAATAGCATTAATATTGCATTTAAGCTTATACAGACCCCTAATAGTTTTAAACTATCTTCCTGAAAAAATGCCACATTTTATGTGACTTGTTCTTGATATTGTGTGGGTTCAGGTATTAAATAGAAAACAATTTTCTATGAGGACTTAATATACTCCAGCATTATCTCCTACATTTGGGTCTAATTTGTATATTTGAGAGTACATTAACAAGCTATGAGTGAGGAACTGAGTCAAAGGTTTCCTGATAATCAAGAAAGGCAGTGTAATTGGTATGGCATGTTGAAGTAGCTTCTTCAATAATTACTGAATAAATGAGAAGTTGATTTTATAGCCACAGACTTTTTGTACATCCTTTTCACTTTTCAGATGATATAATGTTTTCTCATGTTTGTATATTTTCTTGTGATATAAGACAAGGATGTTCTGTAAAAAGTACATACAAATCACGTAACGACCTTTCTTTGGAAGAGTCACTCATATTCTTTTCTTTTATTAGTCAATTTGCAATGCCTTCAGATAGGATCAGACTTGCTTCCAAGAGGAAGCTTGGAAAATGCTTTGCTGATAATTCGTGTACCATTGGGAAGTGTTTGCTGCAATAATTATGGATCATGTTGAGACCTTCTGCTTTCCAGTACTCCAAAATTTCAAGCTAGAATTTCAGTCATCTTCTCCTTTGATGGAACTGCTTTGTTAATCAGTATATGAATGGTGCCAGCTTTCTGTTTCTCCTTTAATATAACTTCCATTTTCATTATGCTGTACTTCTTATGACCATATAGTATACTAGTGCCATGCCAGGAAACCAAATCACTTTCATTTGAATTGTCTTAGGAAGATTCTGAAGATCACCTGGCAAGATCAGGTACCAGACACTGAGGTCCTTTCTCAAACTAAACTGCCAAGCATTCAAACTCTACTTCAGACGGCACAGCTCCAATGGGCTGGACACGTTGTTCCAAAGTGAAATGTAGGCTTGCCAAAAATACTATTTTGTGGAGAACTCACACAGGGCAAACATTCATCTGGTGGTCACAAGAAGTAACCCAAGGACACTCTCAAGATCTCTCTTAAGAACTTTGGAATTGGTTGTATGACATGGAAGACACTGCACAGGACTGCTCAGCATGGAGTGCCTTCATCAGAAAAGGTGCTATGCTCTATGAGCAAAGCAGAATTGAAATAGCTCAAAAGAAATGTGAGATGTTAAAATTTAGAGAATCCACCCCTAATGTTCACATTTAGTATTTATGCCCAATCTGCCATAGAACTCTAGCATAGCGATGTCATTTTGGTCCTCTTCAAGAATCAAGGACAACCAGTAGACTACCTAACACTTGTTTTCCATATTCTCCTTCTTCAGGTAATTTCTCTGTCTCTCTCTCTGTCTCTCTCTCTCTGTCTCTGTCTCTGTCTCTCTCTCTCTGCCTATCTGTCTGTCTGTCTGTCTGTGTGTCTATGTCTGTCTGTCTGTCTGTCTCTCTCTTTCTCGTCTGCTCTATTTCATTTCTAAGCGTTTATATGTTTTTGTTGGATGTTGAATTGTATATTTTGTTCTTTGTGCTGCTTTGACTCTATGTATCACCTTAACCTCAGACTTTTTATTTGAATTGCTAATTAAGGGAATCTAGATTTCTGTTAAACATTTTGTTTCCAAATTCTGTTCAACTTGATGCTTGTCTGTAGCCTTTAACTGTACAATGTGCATTCACATATTTTATTGTGTGTTCTACCTGCCAGTGTCTTTCTGTAGATTTTCATTAGGTCCATTAGGCCACGAGCTTAACAGGCCAGTATCTGGCATATAGGAGGCACCATATAAATATTTATTCCCCTCCCCTTCCATTACATGATGACATTTGACACATATCCTTGGAAGTATTCCTTGGTAACTCCACTTTTCTTTCTGTGGTTCTTACTTTGGTCATGGCGGTCTCATTTAATCTAGTACATATATCCTGAAGTGTTTTTATATTTTCTGTCTAATATTGTGAAAGAAGGTCTCTATTCATGATAGTTATATCAAATGCCACTTTTTAAAATAGTCTGTTTTAGCATAGATGGTCTGCTACTTGGATTCATGAAAAAAATGCAAAAAAGGCATTAACTTTTCCCTCTTCAATTTCTAATAACTTCTTGATTTCTTCTGTTATTTCATTTAATCTTGGCTTAGGGTAGAAGCCATTTCTGAGGACTCCCCCTACTGGTTTGTAATACCCACATGTTTTTGTAGCTGTGTGTGGCTTGAAGCTGTGGGTACCATTGAACAAATAAACAAACAAAAACAACAAATTATGAAGCCCTTGCATATAACTAATAAAATATATTTCCAATATATTTCTAACTTTGCTATAATGTAGTTGTTGCTGTTGAGTCATTTCAGTAGTGTCTTACTCTTCATGGCCCCATTTGGGATTTTCTTGGCAAAGATACTGGAGTGGTTTGCCATTTCCCTCTCAAGATCATTTTATAGATAATGAAACTGAGGCAAATAGGGTTAAGTGACTTACCCAGGGTCACACAGCTAGTAAGTGTATGAGGCTGAAATTGAAGTCAGGTCTTCCTGACTCCAGGACTAGCACTCTTTCACTGTGCCACTTAGTTGACCTATGATATAATACTAGCACATAATGAACCTATTTTGGTCTTCATTTCATGAGCACCTGTGGTTTGCCTGCTTTACTGTTGTTCTGCCTTCTACTCTGAATCCTTTCCAGTAGGTGAAACATGGGCTTTTTTTATTTGTTCTAGTTAATCTTCTTGTAGGACCAGAACACGAAGAAGTGACACTTACTCATCAACCTCTGTGTCAGGCTGGTCATTATAATGGTTTTGAGTAGGACTGGGCTGCAAACTCATTCTGCTCCTCCTAGTTATTTGAGCAATTAGGGGCAGTGCATCCATCACTCTGACCCGACTGTCAACACAATTAGTGCTGTCAATGGAGCCTAATTCACTAGTTTATCGGCGTTTGTGCCAGACCTTCACTCCTAAAATAATAGTCTCTGGTCTCATGATGTTCATGCTGTCTATTAATATATTACCCTACTTGGCATTCTTCTACTTTGCCATTCCTACCCTACCATCACCATGCCCCTACCCAACATGGACCATAACCTTATGGAATTTGAAAGATAACAATAAATACTAATATAATCCAACAATGTAATTAATATAACAATATTATTATTATTATTATTAATTATTCATCCTCTTTATATTGCAAACTCCTTGAAACTAATGCTTGTGTGCTACAGTACTTTGTACACCGGATCATAGTTTGAATGTGTAAGTGATTTTAGGAGATCAAGTCCAACTCTCTCATTTTACTAAGTAAGAAACCAAAATTAAAAGAGGTTATATGATTTTCCCAAGGTCACACAGATAAATAGCAGAGCCATTGAACTCAAGTTCTCTGACTCCAAAACAAGTACTCTTTCCACCGTACCATACCACCTTTCTAGGAGGAGTTTTGGATGTTTGTTGAATTTGAATTTGGATTGCTAACTTGTACTCGATATTAACATATTGGATTACTTAAGAATTTTACATGAGCAAAATTTTCATAGGAATGTGTTTTCACCCTCTATTGGAGAATGATGACTAGACTGTGTGGCTTCTTTAACCTTCAAATTAAACAATAATTACTAAAAATAGGAGAGTGAATAAAGGCTCTCCTTCTGAAGCAATACATTAATGGTTGAAAGCAAGCCTTTGCAGACTCACTGACTGACACAATGAAATACCTTTTATCTCACTCACAGACAGTGTAAGAAATGAACCCTGTCACCAGCATGTGAATTGTATTTTCTATGAGAGCACTGCCAGTAAAAACTTCTCATGTGAGTTCTATCCACTGAGAGCATTGGATGATATTCTTATACTCTCTAAGACCTTTCACTAACCTTGAATTTCTGGCTCCCAGCTATCTTATTACATATTATTCCTCTACACGTACCTTCTGTTTCAGCCGAATTGACTGTCAAATGAGATATCAAATAAGATAATATTTGTAAAGTACTTAGTAGTGCTCAGCCCATAGTAGGTACTTCATAAATGCTGGTTCTCTTCCCTTCCCCCTCCCATCTCCGTAGGTATTGAAGAGTTGCCTCATGTCTGAGACACATTACCTTTTCCCCTCCAGGAATTCCTAATTTCCTTCAGAGATCAGCCCAGGCACCACCTCCTGTATGAGAAATTCCTCACTCTCCCCATATGCCTTTATCTCTCAAGTTGCAATAATGGAGAGAACACTGAACTTGAAAGTCCAGAAGTCCTGAGTTCAAATTCTGCGTCAGATGCCACTGAGTGCCCAGTCACTCGACCTTTTGCCCTCAGTTTTCTCATCTGTAAAATGAGAAATACCATAGTGACCAACTCACAGGGTTGGTATGAGGGTCAAGTGAGAAGGCCAAAGTAAGGCATTTTGCAAAACTTAAAGAGCTATATAACTGTTAGGCTATTTATTATTACTATTATTATTATTACTTCCTCTCCTAAAATTACCTTGCCTTTAACTGATACATATTTTGTGTATACTTTTATATATACATGTTCACCCCCATTAGAAAAGGGACCATTTCATTTTTTTGTGTCTCCAAGGCCTATTATAGTTTCTGACACATTTTAGGTGCTTAATAAATGCTTGCTCATTGAATTGACAGTTTGAGTGATTGGTTAAGATGAACACACAATTACCTGATATTTAAAAAAAAAAACCTTTCAATGGCTGAAAAAGAGCCTTCTAACCCTGGAGTATCTCCTTGCCATGCTGGCCCCCTTCTCCTATCACTGAGTTCCTTCCAGGCTCTCTATTTTGGAGTGGACCCAGGCTGACCATGTTTCATTCTCCTTCAGGCTGTGTTTTCAACTTTCTGAACTTTGTCACCATATCTTCCCCAAGTATCTCCCCCATCACTTTTCAGTTCTCCTTTTTGTCTTGTCTTCATTAGAATCTAATCTCCTTGAAGCCAAGGAGTGTATCTCCTTTTTATTTCAGTTGATATTCTCAGTGCCTAGTGTGGTTTCTGGCACATAGTAAGCACTTGTTAAATATTTGTTGCCTGCCTACCACTACAGACTGTGACTTAGTAGTTAAGTCCTATGGAGTTGCTTGAGGAATATAGAGGTTAAATACCTTGCCTCAGGATGATACTGAGCAATAAATATTTATCAAGTGCCTATGATGTGCTAGGCATTGTGCTAAGTGATAAGGATATAAGAGAAACAATCTCTGCCCTCAAGGAGCTTACAGTCTAAGGGGGAAGAAAATGCGAAAGAAACTAAAATGGGTGGGACAAGGAATGGCAGAGGTCACCTGGCATAGCAGCATGATGAAGATTCTGGTGGAGTTAAAATCAAGCAGGGAAGTTGATGTCTGAGATTGGGACTTTCTATAGCGGGAGGCTATGGGAGGAGGTTTTTTGTTTTTGTGTTTGTTTTTGTTTTCTACTCCATCCTCCTATTAGAGAGGCAGGAACAACAGAAGGTACTGATGAGGTGTGAGTAGTAGCAATGCTGAAGCAATCTCCCTGGTGATGAGTTTCCGGGTGATGAGTTTATCCTAGGAGGGGCATGACTATGGAGTGGAAACCAAGTAGAAGAGATAGTGGTAAATGAGTTTCACAGCTAGTAAATATCAGAAGCAAGATTTAAACTCTGATCTTCCTGATTCCAAGAAAAGTATTCTATTCATTGCACCATGTTATAACTGATAAATGGCTAGAATAGTGTCTATTTCCCTGGTAGGCCCGATGTAACCAGAATACTTCATGAGATTTAAAAGAGAACATAAACTCAACAAACTTAAGTTGTGTCATTGTAGTTACCTACTCATAAGTAGGCTTTTCTTTCAAATGGACTTGTTGATCAATGTTGTTTACTCTCTAAGACTATCCACAAAGCAAGAGATACTGCTTTGCTTTTTTATTACATTAACTCAAGGGAAAGTTAGTAGTATCAAAAGCACAAGGGAGGTACATTTTTACATGTTGATGCATAAGTACTTCTGCATTCAGATGCTTGAGAATATTGAGTATGCAAAGTTTGTAGCAGGTAAAAGAATTAAAGATAGTTGCCAGTTGCATGTCACTCTTAGATTATAAGGCTGTATTAAGTATATTTAACTTACATATTTACCTTATTCCTATTGACATGAATTATCCTAGTGTAAACATTTAATAAATGCTATCCAAGGTTAATTCTAAATTTCAGAAGCCACAACAACTATATCACATATTCAAGCTCCTAAAACAAGTGTAATTTTGAATATGGTATTTGAAAAAAAAGTTTATATAATAACTAAAAGTTTGTTTTTTTTTGTTTTTTAATTACATAGGCTTTCTCTTGGATCCATAACACCTATCTCTCTTTGGAGCAAAGGTATTTGAAAATCTATAGGAATGCATTGACAGAATGGAGAAAAACCCCAACCATCAAAACCCAGTAGTACAATTTTACATATTGAATCAATGGGACAATTTAGAGACATGATCTGAACCACTTCCTCCCAGGCTGAATGTGCTTTATGTTTCTGTCTACCCATGCCAAGTCTTCCCTCTGACCTGTCTCTCAGATTTCCCCCAATGCTTAGAATGCCTTCCCCAGCCCAGATCCCGATTTCTCTCAGTTTTCTTTCAGTGACCTCTACAACCTTGCTTTGTTAGTTAGCCTTCCTAAATTAAACAAAGTTTATATGTCCCTGTAGCCCAATGGGGCCCAACAAGAATCTCTTTAACCTAACACTGGCCAGATTCATCCTGGACAGTCAGACCCAAAAGGAAAGGGAGTGATCAGGTTCTTTCTATC
Organism: Vombatus ursinus; assembly: GCF_900497805.2. NCBI lineage: Eukaryota > Metazoa > Chordata > Mammalia > Diprotodontia > Vombatidae > Vombatus > Vombatus ursinus. The sequence goes on from NW_020941197.1 coordinate 13,583,883, forward strand.
TATCTACCTCTGCTACGAACCCAGAGGAACTCCTGGGAAATCTCCTTATCAAAATGTCTTTGTGGCTTATGGCTAGAATGTCCTTCATAGGGGTGCATAAAGAAAGAGCCACTGGAAATGCTTCTCCTAAGGTGTACCAGTACACCATGCCCTATGCAGGATTATAGTCTCCCCAAAATGTAGGTCACAAGGTCACCTCAAGAAAAGGTACTCAATTTGCAATATGGGTTTCAGATAAGAAATTTCTAGTTATCTCCTCTGATAGAAGCTGCTCATCATGCAAATAAAATGACAGGTGCATATGAAGTACAGAAAATATAAAATATCTCAAATAGTTCCATATATGCACATATTTTCTTGCCTGACCTCTTTCTTCTGACTGAACACCTACTAAATTAAAGACAAATTTATAGGAATACTTAATAGTTATTTTATATTCACCTCGAATCTACATTCTCCAAGAAGCTCATGAGTTCCAGCTCTGCTAACTGGATGGTGAATGGCTTTATTTATTTGTTTGTTTGCTTAGTCAATCGGCTATAAGATGAACCAAGAAGTAGTGCTCTTCTCCTTTAAGAAGCATGCTACTCTCTTTTATTGATTGCTACCTGAATTCAGGATTCAAGAACTCTTGGCTGACAAGTCTATAAACATCTTTTTTTTTTCAAAATTGTTCCATGCTGGCCTGTGATCAGGGATGACATAAATAGATGATTGAATAAATAGCATTTATTAAGCACACTGGCCCTATCTCAAGTTCTATATTATAGTCTGACAATGCAAGAGAGTCCCTGCCCTCAAGGAATGTATGTTCTAATAGGTAGAGGATACACATACAAGGGAGTAAGTAATGATCAAACTGGGGACTAAGCCCCTTAAAGCATAGACTGTGAAGGTTCAGTGGTCTAGAGGGTTGAATAGAATGTAATATGGCCAAAAGATGAACAAAGAGGAAAGCTGTATGGGATGTGAAAGCCATAGAGATTATATTTTAATTAACCCTTTAGTTAGGGCTAACTCACACAGTCTCTACCTATTTTGGCTCCCATCATCTCTTAAGAAGACTAGTAGAATAGATTCCTAATTGGGCTTCCTGCCCCAAGTTCCTCTCCACTTCAATCTACCCTCTCTATACATCCAACAAAGTGATTTCAATTAAGCATTGACTTGGCCACAAAACTCATTTACTCAATAAACTCCAGTGTCTTCTTACTACCTCTAAGATAAATATAAATTCTGCGTAGTTTTTTAAATCCTTCATGCATTGACCCCAAGCTTTATTTGCAGCTTTATTAGGCATCCCTCCTCTTCCACATTCTAGGATTCAATCAAATTGGCCTTTTCTCTGCTCCTCAAAAACACTCTATTTCCTGTCTCAGTGTCTTTTTGCTATCTATCCCCCCTTCCTAGAATTTACTTTCCTCTCTTCCACCTCACTGAATACTTCACTTGCTTCAAGTGATACAGTTTAAGCATCATCCTCTACATGAATCCTTCTTGATTCACACAACTGTTAGTGCCTCCCATCCCTAAATACTTTGTATTTAGCTACTTGCATTTATTCCTTATTTTGTATCTATATTGTATACACTTATACACGTAGATGCTGCCAGACCTCAAAAAAAAAAAAAAAAGGAATGGAAGCTCTTTAAGAGCAGAGATTGATTCATACTTTTTGTCTTTGTATTGTCAATGCCTACATAGTACCTCACATATAGTAAGCATTTAATAAAGGCTCATTAATCAATTAATTGAATATGAAATATATATATGTATATAATTTAGCTATTTATGAAAGCTTTATATGAAGACTAAGACAGGATCTGGCATCTTGAGATTGAGAGCAGGATTTCTTAAACTTTTTCATGTAATGCAGCATTTTGATAGACTAGTGAAGTCTATGGATCCCTTCCCACAACATTTAAATGCATAAAATAAAATATTTAGTATTTCACAAAAAAAAATTACATTGAAATAAAGACGTATTTTTTTCCTCATTCAAGGTCACGTATCCCACTAAATTTCTGCAGATGCCTTTACTTCATATTAAGAACTAGTGATCTAATTTTGGGTGGGAGAGAGAGAGAGAGAGAGAGAGAGAGAGGGAGGGAGAGAGAAGAGTGAGAGTCAAGGCAGAGTAGAAGAATCACTATAGCAGACCTCTCACAACATTTCCCTCCAAACAACTTAAAAATAATGCCTCAAATCGATGTTAGAGTGACAGAGTCAAGAACTAATGAACTAGAATGAGTTTAGATTGTGTTTTTTGGGAAAGGATAGAATGCAAACAATAAAAAAGAGTTTTTTGGAAGACTATTTATAGCACCAAGTACAGAACATACTTATTTTGGAAGTTGAAATATGGCTTCTATCAGTCCTCCTTTTCCCTGACTTTTCTCTAATATCTGACACTATTGACCACCCTCCCTTATCTATGCTTTCCTCCTTGGCTCCAAAGTTTGAATCCTCTTCTGTTAGTTGATGTTGTCAGGTAAAGTGATGGAGTCTAATACTATATGTCTTGGCTAAGAAAAGGACTGTACTAATAATGTTAAATTTTTGTTGGTGCTACTAATTAATATATGTAAAGCATTTTGCAAACCTTAAAGCATGTTACCATATCCATTAAAGAGTAGAGTTCCCATTTTTACAAATAATACTTTCTTGGTTCTTTTACTGTCTTTTTAATTAACTCTTCTCTGTCTCCTTCACTAGGTCTTCTTCCTCTTAGGGCCTACTTTGTTTTAGCCCCGTTCTGTTCTCTCTCTGTTTCTCTTAAATATATGACTATAGTTTCCCCTCTAACTTGTCTATATAATCTTCTCCTTGGCAATTTCATCCACTCCTATAACTTCAACTATCACCTCAAGGCAGGGGTTGCTCAGGTCTGGGGGTAGTGGTGGGGAAAACATGTACACAAGACACACTTTTAAGTTTAATCTGCATTGTTATTACTTTCTCCATCACTTTCTTAAAGTCCAGGCAACTAATAAAACAATCAAATATATAAATATACATATGTAAATCATATATAAAGATAATTTTAAAGAAAATCAATCCATGATTTGTAACATTTGCCTATTTCCACGGTGTAAATGTTTACCCTGAACATTAAAGAGTCAGTTCTTGTGAGCTGATTTGAGCTAGCTCTACCATACGCCTGCCTCTAGGTGGATAAATAACAAAGCTATGTGTCTAATCCTTGTTGTTTTCCCCAAGGTACACACACTCACCTTCACTTGGATGTCCTAGCAGCCCCTTAGACTCAACATGCCCCAAACATAACATGGTGTTTCTCCCAAATTAACTTTCCTACTTCTCTTGATGACTCCATTGACAAATGGTGTGAAATAAAATTTTTGAACATGAAGATTACTTTTTTATTCTTCCTTTCCTCTCACTCCACCACATCTACAATTATAAAGTCTTTTCAATTCTACCTTCACAATAGCTTTCAAATATACCATCTTTTTCATACACCTGCCATCTCTGTAATATTATAAGTTGTCATTATTGTCTCCTTATGTCACTTCAATAACATCTTGAGAAGTCTTCTTGCTTCCAGTACCTTCTCTCTCTAATTCATACTTCATGCCACTACCAGATTAGTATTTTTGAGTGCATGTCTGATTGTCATTCTTTTATCTCTCAAAACTCATTAGTGTTTGTGTATGAATTACTACTACATATAAAATTCAAACTCTTTAGCCCAGAATTCTAATTCTTTCATGATCATCTTTCCCAATCTGGTCAGTGTCAGGTTAAAGAGATTCTTGTTGGGCCCTATTGGGCTAAATCTTTCACAATCAGAATACATTTCTAGTCTTTGGTAACAATAATTTCTTCCATATAGTTTATCTTTTAGTTAAATTGAATTTATTTGTTATTTTCCATTTTTTCCAAGTCTATGCCAAACCTTAGGCCATTTGCAATATATGGAAATGTCATCCTTTCCTTCATCTATTCACTTGCTACCCTCCAAGTTCCAGTTCAATAACATCTCCAGCATAAAAATTTTCCTGATCAGCCCAGTCAAAAATGATCTTCCCCTTTGTAAATATCTATCAGCACTCTGTACATCATTTATGTGCTCCCATTGTTTGATTGCTGTGATCCTTACATCTGTGCCCCATGAAGTTCCATGAGTTTAGGAACCACATCATATTTATCTTTGTATCTCTCCCAGGACATAACACAGTCTTCTACATATCAGTAAGCACCTATGTGGTACAGTGTAAAGAACACTGGACTTGATGTTAGGAATACATGCTCAAATCCCACTTTGGACAATTACCGTGACTCTAGGCAAGCCACCGAACATTTCTCAGCTATAATTTAGGTATCTGTAAAATGAAGTTGTTGGGGCTCAGTGACCTCTAAGCTCTCTTCCAAAATTTATGATCCTATATAATAAATATATCAAGGATATGTCTGTGTCAAAACCTCTTCTCCTGATTTAGGTTACAACCTATCAAGAGCTGAATAAATAAACCTCAGAGGTTAAGGGAGTTGTTCCTGGTCACAGAACAAGTAAGTGTCAGATGTGGGATTTGAACTCAGGTCTTCATGACAAGTCTAGAATTCTATCTACTTTACCACATTGCTTCTTTACTCTGTATAATGTAGTCATGTATTATTTTTTTTTAACAAGCTCAATTCAACTTTAAAGTTCAAACTAGTTAAAAAGAAAATCACACTTCTATCAGTGACAACTGAGGTTCATCAGCAAAATGTGGACAAGGTAGACTTGAAAAGAATAGGGGTCCCAGCCATCACAATGCAAATAAGCTTTTTTCCTCCTTGTTGCCACTTCACAGGCTTCCTTTTAAGTTTGTTGAATTACATCTTGACCCCAGCCTGGCAAACTGATTAACAATTCTGATTTAATACTCTTGGAACATAGCATCTGTTTTCCCCATTCTGCATTGGATACCTCCTCCCCCAAATTCTGGTATCTTCTTTGTAATGTTCACTCATGTTTGCCTCTCCATAACTACTGAGAATGAATTTCCTAATTGAAGCAATTTCAATTTAGAACTCCCCACTCAAACACCAAATCTACAGTAGCAACCCAGCAGGGCTATAACAATAATTTTGCCATGATTCATGATGTACTAAAAACTGTGTTTGGAAGGTAAATCTTACTATGAAAAAAAAGAAAGAAAGAAATGGCTCCAAAGTCTACTTTTCTCAAACCAATGATGAAAGTTTCTATATATTTCATTAAATATAAAAATGTATTAAAATATTATTGCATTCAAACATCAAAGTATGTAAATAAAAAAGTTAAAGTCCTCATAAGAACATCAGTGATAGTCCCAATATAAATCCTAATATAAATCACTAATGTAGTAGAATCAATTCACCTTCAATAAATGTACAATCCTTAAAAAAATAAAACATTACACATGGGAATGTTAAATTGACTTGAAGAATTTTCGCTGCTGTATTGCTTGACATATTTTCATTTGAACAATAAGTGCAGAAAAGTCCACGAATATAATGAATTTTCTCAGATTATTTTACAAAAAAATAAAATGGAGAAGCATAAAAAGGCACAAGTTTATATACACAGTCATCTGGCTCCTTGGCAACACAGCAGCTGTATTTAATGTAAAAACAGCAGCTATGAAATTGTTTATAGAAAAGAAAGACCTTGTTTATGAAACTCCAGTGCCATGAAAAACATTCAAGGTCTGTAAGCACAATTGAAATTCCATACTGGGCATGGGCAAATGCCATTTCTAAAATACTTAGTGTTCCTTGGCTTTTCTTTTTTTTTCCTCCTTTATTTGACCAGGATGGGAAGTATGGTGGGATGAGTAGAGTACTGACTTAGGAGCCAAGGAAGCCTGGGCACAAGTCCTACCTCACATATAGGTTGTCCCAAAACTTTTAGTGCATTTTGAAGTTTTTGTAGTGTTAAGCTATTAAAGCTGAAAATTGCACCAAGATTTTGGGGATAGCCTGTATATTTGTTGTGTTGCCATGGGGAAGTTACCTAATTCTCAATACTCCCAGAAACTTGTTAACTCTGCAAGATACAGACAAGCTTCCAAGCTGCCTCCAAAGAATAGGTTTCTATATCAGCATCTCTCTACACCAAAGAAACCACAAGTTCAGACCAAAACCAATTGAATAAGAAGTTTTCTTTGACAAGCAAGTTATGAAACATCACTGAGCCTCAGTTTCCTCATCTGTAAAATAAGAGGAGCAGCAACCTCCAAGATTGGTTTAATCCTAAAATTATCCCTAACCTCTAAAATCTCTTCTAGTTCTAGATCTTTGATCCTAATGATATGACAAATTTGAGAAATTATATTTCCTTTCCTTTTTGTGGTTATGATGTAAAGGACTTCCCCCAGAAGAAATCATTTTCTGGATTCCTTTTTTGGAGGGAATGGGGAAGCTGTTAATACAAAACCAAAAAAAAAGTTAATTCAATGGCAAATGCAATGTTCTTTGATATTGTATAGAGAAGAATTTTTTTAAAAAGCAAGGTTAACTACATTTTTACTTGTCAAAGCTATTGTGTTAGCAGAGTGTAGTGATGGAATATAAACACTTTAAAGACTTGAAATAAAAAACAAAAAAAATTGTTAAACCATAAGATTGAAAGGCAGACAAACAAGAAACAATGAAACCTAACTAACCTTCAGATATGTACTAATAGGGAGCATGATAAATTAAATCAATATATAATTTTAAAAACTTCAGTTTCACTTTCTTTCCTTACCAAAATGTTACCACCATGTGTAGGTGTAAAGAAATAGGGAATGGCTAAAAGGAAGTTAATAGGAACAAGATGAAACTAAAGCCAGGATCCTGGATAATCCACAAATTCAATAAATAATTGGATAAATGATGCTGTACTTAATTTGAGATTCAGCAAGATATAAGAAAATCCTACATTGTGCTGAACCTTGGACTTGCAGTAAGATAGAGACAGAGAGACAGAGAAAGACAGACACAAAGACAGAGAGATCACTTTGTAAATATCTAAACAATAGGAAGGTAAGGTGGTACACAGGGAAAAAATTCTGATTCTTCAGTCAGAGGCCCTTGGTTCAAATTTCATTTCTGATGCTTACATCACTAAACTACCTTTTCTCAACAAGATCTATGACTTTTTTGTTCATTTGTTTTAACCTAATAGTTATTTCTGAAAATTTCCACCCCCATCATCTCCAAAATCCTAGTTCGAATACTCTTTTTTAAATAATGAAACACCATTGAGAAAGTCTACCAAATACCCAGTATAGTGACCACATCTGATAACGTATAAAGAATTCTGCCCTAAATGCCTCTTGTCTCTCTCTCAGTGAGGTGGGGGGGGTATTTTGTTAGCTGTTCTCCAAGACCACAAGTGTTTTGTTTTATTTTTTACTCAGAATTCAGTTTATTTCTTTCCCTTTTTAATTTTATTTTCCCCAATTGCATGTAAAACAATTTTTAACATTCATTTTTAGAAATTTTGAGCTCCAAATTCTCTCTCCTTCCATTATTCCCTACCCCCTTCCTGAGACAGCAAGCAATTTGATATAGGTTTCACCTGTGCAATCATGCAAAACATTTCCATAGTCATGTTGTAAAAGAAAACACAGACAAAAAGGACAAAAAAAGTCTTTAGACTTAAGATTTTGGGATAAGAATTCCTTATTTGGTAACAATTGTTGGGGAAACTGGAGAGCAGTATGGCAGAAACTGGATATAGAGTAATATCTTACACTGTTTACCAAGATAAGGTCAAAATGAATCCATGACCTAGGTATAAAGAGAGATATTAAAAGAAAATTAGATGGAAGGCAATCAATTTATGAATAAACAAGAGATACAGAACAAAGTTAGGTGTATAATTGTGATCACATGAAATTAAAAAGGATTTGTACAAATAAAACAAATGTAGCCAAGATCAAAAGGAAAGCAAAAATTGGGGAAAGTTTTATAGACAGTTTCTCAGATAAAGGTGTCATATCTCAAATATATAATTAACTTTGTCAAAATTTTAAGAATATGAGTCATTCCACAATTGACAGCTTTCTAATGAAGAACTTAAAACAATTTATAGTCATATAGAAATGTTCTAAATCATTATTGATTAGAGAAATGCAAATTAAAACAACCTTGAGACATCATTTTTCACCTATCAGATGGCTAAAATGATTGGAGGGGAAAGCAACAAATGTTTGAGAGGATATGGAAAAATTGGGACAATAATTCATTATTGGTGGAATTGTGAACTGATCCAACCACTTTGGAAAGTAATCTGGAATTATGTTCAAAGACTTATTAAATTACATATATCCTTTGATTCAGCGATACCAATAGTAGGTTAATTTCCAAAGATAATTAGGGGAAAAGTAAAAGAACATATATTTCTAAAATGTTTTTATCACCTGTCTTTGTGGTGGCAAAGAACTGGAAATAGCAAGGATGCCCATAAAATGGGGAATGGCTGAACAAATTATGGTGTATGATTGTGATCAAATACGACTCTGTTATAAGAAAGGATGAACTCAATGATCTTAGAAAAGCACAGAAAGACTTGTACAAAATAATAAAGAGCGAAACGAACAGAACCAAGAGATCACTGCATACAGTAACAACAATATTGTTTTAAGAATGACTTTGAGTGAATAAGTTATTTTGACTATTATAAATACCCAAATTAACTATAAATGACATATGAAGAAAGATGCTATCTGCATCCCAGAGAAAGAACGACAAATATAATTATATATAGAATAATTTTACACACACACACACACACACACACACACACACATCTATTTGTGTCTAATGGTGGCCATGGTGGGGTAGGGGGAGAATAAAAAGAGGAAAAAAAGATATTTACATGATAACTGTTGTGTATTTAAAAGGAATAGCAAGTTGTTCATAATAGATTTGCAGTTTCATGTGTAATCATCTTTTTTATTATGCTATGTCATGGAAATGCTTTTTTATTCCATAAATTAAAAAGACAATTTTTAAAAAGAAAGTGAAAAATAATATGCTCAGTCTTCCTTCAGATTCCATCAGTTCTTTCTCTAGATGTAGAGAGCATTTTTTTTTTCATCATGAGTCCTTTGGAATTATCTTGGATATTGGTATTGCTGAGAATAGCTAAGTTGTTCACAGTTGATCACTGTACAATATTGTTACCATATACAATGTTGTGTTTCTGTTCATTTTGTTTCCTTTTGGTGATCTTTTCATTTGTGTTTTTGTACTTATTGTGTATATTGTGTGTATTTTTCTTTGAGTTCTGATTATTTTATTCTGCATCAGTTAATACAAATCTCTGTTTCTCTGCATTTCTCCCTCATACCCAAAACTCTTTAGTGCTTGAATATATTCTATTACATTCATATGCTATGACATATACATTCAGCCATTCACTCTACTGATAGACATCCACTTTGCGTCCTGCTCTTTGCTGTTGCACAATGTCCTCTTATTTATATTTTGGTATCTACTAGACTTTTATATGTGTCTTTGAACTCCTTTAGGTATATGCCCCATAATGGAATCCTTAGGTAAAAGAAAATTAACACTTTAGTCTTTTTCTCCCATCATTATAAACTGATATTCAGATCAGATGAATTAATTCAGAGCTCTATCTTTAGTTCACTAATATTCTTGTCTTCCCATAGGCCTTCCAACACTGACCTTTCCCACCTTTTTTCATCTTTGTCATTGGGTATAAAAAAGTCTCATATGGTTATTTATATTTTTAATTCTTCTTTTGAAAACTCTTCATATCATTTAACCACTTTGTATTGGGGTATGGCTTTTGGTCCAATATACTTATGTTTATGCTGTATTTATTTTTGATATCAGACTTTCACCAGTATATTTATGTAAATAATTTGACATGACAATTTTTTTCTTATCCTATCTTCATTAATTCTGTTCCTTCAAAACATGTTAAGATTTATGTAAATGAAATTATCTATTTGTCTCTTATGATTTCTTCTATCTGATTTTGTTAAGAATTCTTAATTGTTTCTAAATGTTCTTCCTCTTATTTTTCTCCATTTTTTTTCATAGCAATGTAACCTTTTGGTCGTTGTTTAAAAAAAAGTCTTTTATCCATAGGATCATAGATTTAGAGGTTATAAGTACAACTTTCTCATTTTATCAATGAGGAAACTGAATCGTGTGATTTGAGATCACGTGAAGTGATTTGCCGAGGCAAGATTCACAATTGTGTCTTTCTGAGCTCAAGTCCAGTGCTCTACTACTTTTCTTTACAATTGTTACTTATGGTAGAAGTAACAACAAAAACAAAAACAAAAACAAAAAACCAAAAACAAACAAAAAACAACAAAAATCTCTTAATTTCAGCCAAAATGCTTTCCAGTTTTCAAAGTCATTTTGTCGAATGGAAAATTTTCCATCAATTTATGTTTTGGGATTTATAAAACACCAGAATCCTTTTTACCACTTCTGGTTCTTACTTACTGAGTCTGTTCTACTGATTTACTTTTTTATTTTAAGCCATTTTTTCATGCTTACTATGTATACTATGGCTTGATCTTTAGAATAAAGTTATTCCTTCTTTAATCCTACTTTTTATTTTCTTGAGACACTAGAACTTTGGTTTCTTAAACTGCATTATTATTTTGCCCAGTTCTTTAAGACATTCCTTTGTTATACTTACAAATCAAATTTTTTTTTTAGTTTTCCCTTGATAATGAAATTGGTAATTGAATTTGCAACTTAATTAAAGTTAATTCAACTATTTTATTATATCATGGACATATTATCTTTAATATTAAATGTTATTTGTATTATATTCATATTATGTTGTATTGTAATATCATCATTAGCTATGAATAACCACACAATTATATAACTCTTTCTTTATTTCTGTAAAGAAGGTTGTATTATTATTTTTATGTAAATCTTTCATGTGTCATGGTAGATTAACTCAGATATTTTCATCATTTTATAGTCGCTGCTAATGGGAATTTACATTATTATCATGTCTTTCTATTTTTTAGTACTTCGTAGAAATGTTAATGATTTTGTGCATTTATTTTGTACCTTGTTCCTTTGCTGAAACTATTTATCTCAATTAGTGTCTTGTTCATCTTCTAAGATTTTCTTTAAAACACCATCTTGTCATCTACAAACAGAGCTGATTTTATTTCAGTAGCAGTACTAGTAATAGTAGTAACATTTGTATAGTTCCTTGTATATGCCAGGGACACTATACTAAGAACTTCACAGATATTTCATTTGATCCTTACATCAGCTCTGGAAGTTAGATGCTATTCTTTTCTCTGTTGTATAGGTGAGGACACTGAAAGGTCACACATCTAGTAAGACATCTGTCTGAGGCTAGATTTGAACTCAGGCCTTCTTGACTCCAAGCCTGGCACTCTATCCACTGCATTGCCTAGCTGTCCTATTGATGTTATTCCCTTATTTTTTTTCTTTTATCTAACTGCTTTAGACAGCATTTCCAGAATTATGTCAAATAATATTGTGGAAGGACTCATTTTTGTTTTACTCCTATTGTTACCAAAAGTTACCCTTTTGCTCAAAACACTTCAAGGGTTGTCTGATGTTCAGTATTGTAAATAAAATTCAAACTCTATAATCTAGCATTCAAATTTTTCTGCAATCATTACTCCATCTGTCCTGCTTCCCTGTACATAGTTTATGCTTCAGTCAAACTGAACTCATTTATTATCAGTGAAACTTAAATTGATTGAAAAAAAAAGAGAGAGATTCTGAGTAATAGAGGGAGAGAAAGAACTTGAAAGTGGCAACAGGAAGGGAGGAATATTCCAAATTCTCCAACTTGACTAGAGAGTCAGTACATTAGAGTGTATGTACAGCCAGTGCTGGAAAAGGCAGCCAGAGAAAAGCTGTGTCATTAAGAAGAGCCCAGATTTCAGTGAGTACAAAAATGTAAAAGAAGAATTAAAAATTTCAAGATAGAGAACAAGTTTGTTGTCTGTGGATCAGGCATTACAAAAAGCACAGTGGGAGAGGTACCTCAAAGGATTGGGCTGATGAGGATGGGAATAAGGTAGCAGAGAGTGAGGAATGGTGATTTGATTTGAATGACAGCTAGGGTTCAGAATCATTGAAAACCATGAAGATTTCACAAAGCAGAAATTTGTTAATCAACTAAGGAATAAGTTCAAGTCATTATCAATGGCACTAAGGATTTGGTCTCAGAGGGCAATACCCTCAGGGGGGTAGACTCAAGCAAATGACTAGTGAAGGGAGACTAATAGAATGGCATTTTCCTCCTTTCCAAGCAGACAAAGGTAGGACGATAGGGTAACTACTTTCTCAGTCCGGGAGATGCTATAAGAATATAACCAAGCAGTTTGTATTGTTTGTTATGCTTATCATTTCTTTTCTAAACATACATCTCATATACAGCTAAACTACTTTTGTGAATTCAGCAAAGTTAGGCAAAAAGTTTGCCAGAAGTAGGGACTCCAAACCCAACTTTAATTGCATAAATCCACAATAATCCATATGTTTCATCTATAATGCATTGTTATGGTGACCTAGAAACAGATAAAACTGGGGGAATGATTACTGACTACCTGAAAAATATATTTTTTTAAATTTTTCCAGTGTAAATTTTCCAGGTAAATTTTAAAATTTACCAACGGTGGTAAATATTGTTAGATATAGCCAATATAAACAAAAGCTTTATGTGTAGGTCCTCAATAATTTTTAAGCTCTCCTTTATAGGGCACTAGGGTATGGACTTTCCAGGTAACTTCACTTTCAATCAGCAGCCCTACTAGGTTTTGACTCCATAGATCATCATGCCCAACCCCAAGTAGCCCTTGTTCCTTATCCCACTCGTGCTTTTCAACTTACTTTTGTGTGTTGTCTTCCTCCATTAGGTTGTAAGTTCACTGAGGGCAGGGGTTGTTCTATTTGTGCCCCAGTGCTTAGTAGAGCTCCTGGAACATAGTAGGTGCTTAATAAATCTTTATTGAGTTGAATCAAATTGAAGAGTGAAAAGAAGTCCTGGGACCAAAAAGTATGGGAACCAATGCACTATGCTACCCTGTCGAATTTGTTTTTCAATGACTTATTTTGAAAATAGAATATTTATAAAGACTTTAGGAATACCTAAGATTATATGGTACCTTTAAAGGTTTTGAAAGCTCTATTCCATTTTGTTTTTACCAAGCTTAAACTATTATGAATAAAGAAATACTAACTGAAAAAATACTGTTAATTAAATTAAATTTTATTTTCATATACTCATTCTTTCCCTCTTACCTCCTCCCCTGGCACCCACTAATTGAGAAAGCAAAAAACATGAAATGTTTTACAAATTTGTATCTTATCCTTGTTCAGGGATCATGCTAATCTTCTCTGTATCCTTCCAGTTTTAGTATATATGCTTTCAAAATGAGCACTGAAAAGGTATTTTAAAAGCACCTACTATTTCATTTAAGGTAGGCAAGCCAACAACACCATGGGATTTAACATACTGAAATTTGCATAATTATCTCATTTAAGAAAAATTGTTTTGTGGAGGCTTTTGAGGTGTTATATAAACAGTTAAAATGCAAGAACCATAAAAGATATTTTTAAAGTCCTTTTTACAAAATGTGTCAGGTCTAGTCATACATGAAGTGTTTTGAACACTTAGAGTTTTTGAAGGGTAAAATAAATTAACCCTTCTGAAAATGTATTTTGTCATGATCCTCTATCATTAAGAACCCATTAAAGTTCTCTCTTGACTGGCAACTATAGTTTCTGCAGCCTGGAATTAAATAGGACCCCAACAGTTTCTATTTCCCTCCAGAATATATTCTCTCACCAGGTCCCATTGCTGGCATGTATGCTAAAGATAAAAATGGCCCTCAGACCACAGGAGATTTGGCAAGCAAACTGAACCACTAGTAGTATTAGACTCTACATTCTAATTTATAATTAGGAATACACACACACACACACACACACACATACACACACACATGAATATATATATATATGATTAATTATAATTAAGATAATTTAAAATTCCTAGAGTTTACTCCCTGATTGTTCCATGACTTACATTTGAATCAATAATGTGATATATTGGAGAGAGCTCTAAAATTAGAGTAAAAAAGATGTGATATCAAATGCTACCTCCTATACTTACTAGCTGTGTGACCCTCCAGAGTTCACTTAACTTTACTCCTTTTCAGTTTCCTCAGTTCCAAAAGGAGGAGGTTGGCAGGGACACCAGATAAAATGGTGGAATAAGAGGAACAAATTTAAATCAACTATTCTAGCAAAGATTAAGAGATGAGTCAGAATAAGTAATGATTGAGAAATTGAAGGAAAAATCACAGTGGGTCATCCTTCAAATCTAAGATTACAAATTCAACCCATAGTTAAGTGATCAGTGTTGGATCTTTAGAAAAAGGGTAGTCTATGATCACAGACTCAGACCCAAGGGCTTCAAATAATACGAAGTCAACAGTGAGGGACACTCAGAGCAGAACATGGGCTCAGCCGTGGTACCTGGACGAAGCTAGTCTAGCAGTACACAATTCAGGGGCAGTCCCAGAACAGGGCTAGGCCAGCAGTGTGGTCACTTTGAACCATCTGATCCTTCCAGCCTGTTGATAGGACTAGAGCCAACTACTATCTACTAGAGTATCATACAGGGGCAAGTCAGAAACTAGACCCAAACTGGGGTTTGAAATCTATAAAACTCAGGAGGACAGTGATAAGATGGTGCTTCTGATATGACTGCTTAGGATCTATTAAAAGTTTACAGCTACCTTGTTCAAGCCACCTCTATGATCCTTAAAGAAGACAGCCCCTAATATAAGAAGAAAATAGTGGCCATAATCAGATAAGACAAACCAGGAATTGAGGTTAGAAGAACAAGTAAACAAAAAAACAACAACAAAAAAGAGTTTTTATGAAGCCAGAGATGCTCAAGACAAAAACCCCAAGTAGGAGAATAACTCTAAAATATTGACAAGCAAATCCTCAAAGAAAACCATAACTTGGCCACAAGAACAGTAAGAATCCCTAGAAGCAATGACAAAAGATTTTTAAAAGCAACTAAAATTGTTATCTAAATGATGTAAGATCTTTTGATAAAAAATTGGAAAAGAAGTGAGAATTTAAGAGGAAAGATGTAAAAATAGAACAAAAGTTGAAGAGGCACAAAAGTCAATCCAAATAACAGCCTTCTTGAAAATTATAATAGGCTAAGCCAAAGTTAATGACTCCATGAAACAACAAAAATATTAAAACAAATTCAAAACACCGAAAAAATAGAAGAAAATATAAGGCATCACATTAAAAAGCAACTATCCTGGAAAACAAATTAAGGAGGGATTATTTAATAATCACTGGATTCCCTGAAAGTCATGACCAAAAAAAGATAGCCTGGATATCATATTTAAAGGAATCATGAAAGAAAATTCTCCAGTATTCTTAGAAACAGAGAGCAAAGTGAAAATAGAAAAAAACCTACTAATTACCTCTTGAGAGAATTCCAAATATGTTTTTTTAAATGCAAGGAATGTTATAGCCAAAATGCAGAGCTTCAAGGTCAAAGGAAAAATACTGGAAAACTAGAAATAAAGAGTTCAAGTGCTAAGAAGCCACAGTCAGATTTGTAACAAATCATACAAGATTTAGTATCTGCCAGCATAAAGGAGAGAAAAATGCATAATAAAAGAATTCAAAAGGCAAAACAGGCTTATAACCAAGAATAACAACCCACAAAAAAAAAATAACAAAGTGTTATCCCAGAGGAGGGAAAATGGATATTCAAATTACCCCAATTTAAACACACACACACACACACACACACACACAACAGAGGTTAATAGAAGCTTTGAAATATAAACATGAGAAATATAAAAAGGCAAATATAGTCAATAACCAAGCAATTAGAAGGGATTTTATAAAGATGAAATGTTTATATTCTCATTAGTGGGGAAAAGGGAGATAACACTTATACTTCCCCTAAGAACCTTAATGCAATCAGCAGTCACAGAAGGAATCAAAAAAGATGAAGGTCTAGAAGTGATTTTCTTATGCTTTGATTTTCTTTTCCCTTTTTCACCTGTGTATGCTTCTCTTGGGTCTTGATATTGGAGGTCAAATTTTTGGTTTAGTTCTGGTCTTCTCCTTATGAAAGCTTGAAATGCTTCTATTTTGTTGAATTACCATTTTTTTTCCTTGATGTATTAAGCTTAATTTTGCTGAGTAAGTGATCATTGGTTGTAGTCCTGGCTCCTTTGCCTTTCAGAATAACATGTTCCTTGACCTCCAGTCTTTTAATGTTTCAGTTGCCAAGTCCTTGTAATCCTGATTGTATCTCCCTAATATTTGAGTTCTTTTTTTCCTGGCCATTTGTAGTACTTTTTCCTTGACCTGATAGTTCTGAAATTTGGCTATAATGTTCCTTGGAGTTTTTATTTTGGAGTCTCTTGCCTGAGGTGATCAGTGGATTCTTTCAATGCCTAGTTTGTCCTCTGTTTCCAGGACATCAAGGCAGTTTTCCTTGATAAGTTCTTGAAGGATGCTGCTTCCTTTTGATTACGGCTTTCAGGTAGTCCATTGATTCTGATATTGTCTTTCCTGTATCTATTTTCCAGGTCAGATGTTTTTCCCAAATGGTATTTTACTTTTTCTCCTATTTTTTGTTCTTTTGAATTTATTTGATTCTTGATGCTTTATAGAGTCAGTAGCTTTTAATTCTCCAATTCTATATTTTAAGGCATTGTTTTCCTCAATTAGTTTTTGTACTTTCTTTTCCATTTGGCCAATTGTACTCTTCAGAGTTTTTCTTCAGTTGTTTGCTTCAGTGGATTTTTGTATCTCCTTTTCCATTTGACCAATTCTACTTTTTTAAGCAGTTTTCCAAGCTGTTGACTCTTTTTTCATAATTCTTTTGTATCATTCTTACTTCTTTTCCCAATTTTTCTTCTATTTCTCTTATATGATTTTAAGCTCCTATTTGAGTTTTTCAATGAGTTCTTTTTGGGCTTGAGATCACTTCTCATTTTTCTTTGGGGTTTTATCCATAGGTGTTTTGATATTGTTGTTCTCTTCTGAGTTTGTGTCTTGGTCGTCGCTGTCATAATAATAACTTTCTATGGTCAGATTCTTTTTTTGTTTGTTTTTTGCTCATCTTTTTTTGGGGGAGGGGCTTTTTCCTTTCTTTTCAATTTAATCTCTGCTCCCCAGGGTAGAATGGGCTCTGCCTCAGGTTTCTTGTGCCACTAGCTGTAGGCCCTGGCTATTTACCTAGTATTGTGCTGATGTTGCCCTGAGACCCAAGGGGACCTTTGTGTCTGGTGCTATATTAAGGGGATAGGGTGGGGGGTGGCTTGTGCTACTGGAGGCTGTAGGGTCTGGCAGCTTACCTGGTGTTGAGCTGGAGTCCTAGTGGTGGTGTCTGGTGTGTGCTGAGGCCTAGTGGGGTTTTTCTACAATTCCCCGGGGCTACACTAGAGCACTTGGGGGTCTAGGCACTGGAGGGTGCCTGTTTGCCCTGGGCTATGCTGAAGCACATGGTGGTTCTCAGAACTGGAGTCTGCCAGTTTCCCTGGCGATGCTGAGGCATGTAAGGAGTTTGGTGTTGGTGTCTGCTTGCTCCACCACACTGAGACTTGGGAAGTCCCACTGGTTTATTGAGGTGGGCCTTGCTGCTGGCTTGCTGGGACACTTTTTGTCCTGAAATGCACTATCCTTTTACCTGAGTATGGTGTTAGACCTTTCTTGCTGATCCTCCAATTCTCCAAAGCTAAAAGACGGCACACCTCATTTTTCTGCTGGCTCCGCTGTTCCATGATTTGTTCCGGGGCACTGTTTTACAGTTGGTTGGAGGTGAATATGGGAGAGTTGCAGCTATTTACTGCTTACTCTGCCATATTGGCTCCTAGAAGTGAAAATCTGCTTTGATTTTCCTAAAAAAAAAAAAAAGAAAGGAAGGAGAAATGGTTACACAAGGGAAGAAAAGACCAATGAGGGCACTTATCTCATGTAACTGGGGGGTTTTATTTTTATGTGGATATAGTAATATGTATGTGGGAGTAGGTATTACTTGAACCATAATTTCATCTCAACTCATCAAAGGAAGATTGAGCATACAAAACTTACACATATATAGTTTGGTGTATGCATTCAACCCAATAGGGAAACAGAGGAGAGAACAAGAATAGAGGAAAGGGAGACTAAAAGAGAAGGCAGATTTAGGGGAGAATTATTCATAAGCAAAAACCCTCTAAGTTCAGAGAGTGAATGATTAAGAGGGGTTTTAAAAGAGAGTGACAGGGTGGTACATATTTGTAGTCTTTTATCCTAGGAAGCCTAAGGCGATAAATCAACAGAGCTACACAGTTTGAAGCTGTAGTACACTAAGCCAATTGGGAGTCCACATTAAGTCTGGCACAAAAATAGTGATCCTTTTGGAATGGGGGGTTACCTGGATGCCTAAGGAGATGCAAACCAGGCCAGGTCAAAGACAAAATAAGTCCAAGCTCACTTGGTGGAGTAGCCATTGCACTTCCAGCCTAGGTGACATAGGAACAGTTAGACTCACAAACAAACACAAAAGAAAGAAAAGGTAAGAACATGTGTTTTGATTCTATGTAAGGGGAAGATAATAGAGGCAGGGAATTGGAAGTGGTGAAACTCTTTACACCAAGCACAGTATTAAACATTGGTGCTGAGCATGTTCTTGTTCCTTGACCTTCTTCTTTTTAAAATAGAGGGGAAGAGCAAGGAGAGGAAAAAGTAAAAGAAGATAAAATGGAAAAAATACATAATTAATTATCATAACTACAAATGAAAATGGAATGAAATTATCTAAAAAAAAGAAGAGGATGGCAGAATGGTTTAGAAAACAGAATACAAAAATAAAGTGTTTATAAGAAATACACTTGAAAGGTAAAAACTCAAACAGTTAAAATGAAGGGAATAGATAAAAATTTATTATTCTTCAGCTAAACTCAAAAAGGCAGGGAGTAGCAATCATGGTCTTAGACAAGGCAACAGCAAAAATAGGTGTGGATAAAAGAGATAAATTGACGAACTGCATTTTGCTGAAAGGACTTAGAGTCAATGAATTAACATCAGTAGATGACATGTATATACTAAATAACAGCCTCTAAATACTTAAAAGAAAGGATAAATGAATTACAAGGAGAAATAGACAATAAAACCATAATAGTAGAATGGGGAGTTCAATGGACCCTTCTCAGAGTGACAAAAATCTAACCTAAAATAAACAATAAATAATTTATGAACCTGAATAGAATTTTTTAAAAGTTAGATATGGTGGCTAGGGGTAGCTAGGTAGTGCAGTAGATAGTGTGCCAGACCTGGAGTCAGGAAGACCTGAATTCAAATCCAGCCTCTGACACTTTCTAGCTGTGTCATCCCATGTATCCACTTAACTCTGTTTGCCTCAATTTCCTCATCTGTAAAATGAGTTGGAGAAAGAAATGGCAAACCACTCCAGTATCTTTGCCAAGAAAACCCTAAATGGAGTCACGAAGAGTCAGACATGACTTAAATGAACAACCAACAACCAAGATATGAAAGACCTCTAGCAATTGTTGAATGGGAACAGAAGGGAGCATAATCAGCTGTGCATGACACATTTACAATATTATATTGTATTGACCATATATTAGGGCAAAAAAAGAGAAGACTGGACTTGATGTCTAAGCTCTAAATATATGATGTTAATACCCCATTATCCCCTTTTAAGGTTTCCCAGTATGAAATACCTGTAAAACAAACAAACAAACAACCCTTCTCTGAGAGGTATTGTGGTATAATTACAATAGATTGGGAGTTGGAGTCAGTAAGTCCTGATTGTGGATGCTGAATTACATTGGACTAGTTTCTGTGCCTTAATCTCCTCATCTGTAAAATGGTAGAGATGAGTTGTATTTGGTGGCCTCTAAAAGCCATTCTGGCTCTGAATATAAGATCCGATAATCCAGCTCCATATTTCTACTCATGCCAAAAGGCTCTCAAAATGGATATTCCCTATTAGTGACCATGGGATAGCTATGGGGTTCAGTGGATGGAGTGCCAGGCCTGAAGTCAGGAAGATTCATCTTCTTGAGTTCAAATTTGACCCTACACCCTTATTAGCTGTGTGACCCTGGGCAAATCACTTCAGCCTGTTTACCTCAGTTCTTCATTTATAAAATGAACTGGAGAAGGAAATGGAAAGCAACTGCAATATCTTTGCCAAGAAAACCCCAAATGGGGTCACAAAGAGTTGTACATGACTGAAATGACTGAAGAACAAATTGGTAACCATAGAAGTTCTCCCTGAAATACTGAAACAGATTTCTATGGAGCTTCATTCCCAGCTGTAGTATCTCTTAAGAGTTACTAATATCCAAGGCATGGTAGTGAACACCTGTAATGTCTATTACTATGGAGGGTCTCTTGAGTTGCAATGGATTAGGTAGATTAGATATCTACACCAAGTCCAGCATTAAGCTCTAGCGCTGATCACTAATACTTTTGAGACCATAAGTGTCTCGTACACTTCAAACCTGGACAAGATAGGGAGATAAGTGTCAAAAAGTAGTTGTTACTAGCATAGGGATAGATAGATTGGCTTTGTTGGCAGTTGGAATGCATTTCATTCGAAATTATCTCCAGTTTATCCTGCACATATCTTGTTTGTAAGTAATTGTTTTCATGTTGTCTTCACCATTAGACTGTGAGCTCCTTGAGAGCAGTGACTTTTTTTTTCTTTTCTTTATATTCCCAGCACTTGGCCCAATGTCTGGCACATAATAGGTCCTTAAAAAATGCTTCTTGGGGGCAGAGCCGTGATGGCAGAGGGAAAGCAGTGGCTTGCTAGAGCTCTCCCCCAAACCCCTCCAAATACCTACAAAAAATGACTCTAAACAAATTCTAAAGCAGCAGAACCCACAAAAAAAACAGTAAAACAAATTTCCAACCCAAGACAACCTGGATTGCTGATCAGAAAGGTATATCATGCCGGGCTGGGAGAGGAATACAGTTCAGTGTGGATGTGCAGGCCTCAGGGACCCTGGAGCAGGCCTCAGAGGACTGAATTGCCGGCAGCTGTGGTGGTTTCCAGACTTATCAACCCACGAACGCCAAAGACAACTTAGAAGGTCAGTGGGAAAAGTCTGTGACTGCGGTGAGAGAAGAAGCTAGATCTCAGCTGCCCGAGGGCAGTGGCTGGCTTCTGAGCTTCTAGCCCACAGACTGAGGGGGAAATCAAGTGGCTGATCAGAGAGGGATTGCAAGGATCTCTTTGCCAGGGCTGAGGCAGGAATATCTTGCTTTACTGGTGCTTGGATCTGGGTCACAGTTCTGAGGGGTGGTCCTGGGATGAAGAGGAGCACTGGTGTGGTGGAGCTTGTTGTGGCAGTGGAGAGAAAACACCTCGTCCCTTATCATAGCACCTTGGAAGAACTGAAGCTTTTCAGGTCCCTAGAAGTATCTCTGAAAAAAGCTGTACAAACCCCCAACATTTGGAACAGTACATTCTCCACATTGGAAACAGACTCTTACCTTAACAAAGAGTTTAAAACTCAAGTAATTGGTTGGGATCATAAGCAAGCAATGCAAAAAGAGTCAGACTATATGATCTTACTTTGGTAACAAAAAAGATCAAAACATATAACCAGAAGAAGAAAGCAAAGTCAAAGCTCCTACATCCAAAACTTCCAAGAAAATATGAATCAGTCCCAGGCCTTGGAAGAGCTCAAAATGGATTTTGAGAAGCAAGTAAGAGAAGTAGAGGAAAAACTGGGAAGAGAAATGAGACTGATGCAAGAAAATCATGAAAAGCAAGTTGACAGCTTGCTAAAGGAGACCCAAAGAAATGCTGAAGAAAATAACACCTTAAAAAGTAGCCTAACCCAAATGGCAAAAGAGGCCCAAAAAGCCAATGAAGAAAAGAATGCCCTAAAGAGCAAAATTGGCCAAATGGAAAAGGAAGTCCAAAAGCTTACTGAAAAAAATACTTCCTTAAAAATTAGAAGGTAGTAACTTTATGAGAAATCAAGACACTGTAAAACAAATCCAAAAGAATGAAAAATTAGAAAACAATGTGAAATATCTCATTGGAAAAACAACTGACCTGGAAAATAGATTCAGGAGAGAGAATTTAAAAATTATTGGACTATCTGAAAGCCATAATCAAAAAAAAAGCCTAGACATCATCTTTCAAGAAATTATCAGGGAAACTGCCCTGATATTTTAGAACCAGAAGGCAAAATAGAAATGGAAAGAATCCACCCATCTCCTTCTGAAAGAGATCCCCACAGGAAAACTCCTAGGAATATTGTAGCCAAATTCCAGAGTTCCCAGGTCAAGGAGAAAATATTATAAGCAGCCAGAAAGAAACAATTCAAGTATTGTGGAAACACAATCAGGATAACATAAGATTTAGCTGCTTCTACATTAAGGGACTGCAGGGCATGGAATATAATATTCCGGAGGGCAAAGGAGATAGGATTACAACCAAGAATCACCTACCCAGCAAAACTGAGTATAATCCTGCAGGGGAAAAAATGGTCATTCAGTGAAATAGAGGACTTTCAAGCATTTTTGATGAAAAGACCAGAGCTGAACAGAAAATTTGACTTTCCAATACAAGACTCAAGTGGAACATGAAGAGGTAAACAGGAAAGAGAAATCATAAGAGACTTATTAAGGTTGAATTGTTTACATTCCTGCATGGAAAGATGATATTTGTAACTCATGAGACCTTTGTCAGTATTAGGGTATTTGGAGGGAAAAATTATATATGTATTTATATATAGATAGAGAGAGAGAGAGATAGACAGAGAGATAGATAGATAGATAGATAGATAGATAGATAGATAGATAGATAGATAGATAGATAGATAGAGGGCACAGGGTGAGTTGAAGATGAAGGGGTCATATCTGGAGAATAAAATTAACGGGTGAGAGAGGATTATACTAGGAGAAGGAGAAAGGGAATGGTAGAATGGGGTAAATTATCTCACAAAAAAAAAAAACAGAAAAGAAAAGGTTCTTGCAGTGGAGGGGAACCAAGGTAAGGTGAGAGGAAATGAGTGAATCTTATTCTCGTAGGATTTGACTTAAGGAGGGTATAACATACACACTTAATTGGGTATGGAAATCTGTCTTACCCTACAGGAAAATAGGAGGGGAAGGGGACAAGAGAGTAGGGGGATGATAGAAAAGAGGGCAGATTGGGAAAGGGGGTAATCAGAAGCAAATACTTCTGAGAAGGGACAGGGTCAAAAGAAAGAATAGAATAAATGAGGGGGGGTAGGATAGGATTAAGGGAAATAGAGTTAGTTTTTCACAGCATGTCTACTATGGAAGTGTTTTGCATAACTGCACAAGTATAGCCTATATTGAGTTGCTTGCCTTTTCAATGAGGGTGGGTGGGGAGGGAGAAAGGGAGAAAATTTGGAACCCAAAGTTTAAAAAAACACATGTTTAAAAGAACTGTTTTCACATGCAACTGGGAAATAAGAAATACAGGAAATGGGGTACAGAAATCTATCCTGCCCTACAGGAAAATAGAAGGGGAAGGGGGTTAAGATAGCAGGAAAAGCAGACTAGGGGAAGGGGTATTCAGAATGCATGCCATCTTGGGGTGGGGGGAGGGGTGAGATGGGGTGAAAATTTGGAATTCAAAATCTTGTGGAAGTAAATGTTGAAAACTAAAAATAAATAAATAAATAAATAATGCTTCTTGACTTCACTAAGAATAGATAAGTTAACTTTAGCCACCAAAAAGTTTCTCCCAGAAATTAGATAGTGACTAGATTTTTGAACCAGATCAAATTTTAACTGTATTTCGAGATAATCCCCAATGACCAAGCCAAAGTTAACATAATAATTTCCAACTTACCTGTGGTCCACCCAACAATGACAAACACTAAAAGACTATGAAATTTTGTCTTAAATCTTAGATGAATCCCAGGAACATACTCATATTCAATGACAGTGCTAAACACCCATACCCTTAGGGATTTGCAAGTCTCTGAATAAAGTTCATCTATTCATCCATGTTACCCACAGTCGGACTATACTTTTGGTAAAAGAAGAACAAAAGGCTAACAATGCACTATGATGTAATGGGATCACTATCCACAATACTTCCTATTGTCCCCAGAACTTTTGAATCAGTTGGACCACCTTTCAGTTTTTTGCAAGTCGGACAAGGGTGAGATCATGTAACTTATTTTGCACCTATCCCAGGGATGAATAGAAAGCTACATTTTACACATGGCTTAGATAGTATGAACAAACTATTCATTTGGATTCTAATGCCTGCTACCTTTCAGAAGTTGAAGAAAGCAATTTTCCAAGACCTGATGAAATAGAGGGTAATTGTATGTCTGAATGATAACCTGATATACTCCCCAGATAATGTTCTTTCTATGTTACAAACTGTGCCAATGTAAATATGAGTAACAAAGCTGCAAAAGTGCTAGTTTAGCTATGAAAAGTTGAAATACTTCTGGGGAACATCAGGCCACCAAGAACTGAAGGTTGAATCCCAGAAAGCAGAATATTTCCTAGCACGGCCAATCATTATGAGTGCAAGGACCTGCCTCTTTTCCTGAAGTTTTCTACATATTCATTATGTTATGACATGGAGGTCTTATCTCTAGATGCCCACTTGTTATATTGTACTATGTAAATGTTAATGACATTGTTTTTTACTCTCTCAATATAGATCACAGCTGATACATGACCTCTCAATCTGTGTCACATTTTCCCATAGACATTAATCAGAGGATAGATTCAATATATCTGAAAATGTCTTGAATATTTTTCTATTTTATATATACCAGGTCAGCATTTAGGTAATCCACACTATGATCCCTCCCTCTTGCTAAGTGACTGGCCCACCTCCTTTTCTAATCATTTCTCCTGGATGATATCTCTTGCATGTACTTCTTACATACAGATCATTACTAAAAATATACTAATATCTATGTTCTCCATTGCATTTTGGAGTTGTTTAGTCACTTTTCAGTCATGTCCAATCCTTAGTGGCCACTTTTGGGGTTTTCTTGGCAAAGATACTGGAGTGATTTGACATTCCCTTTTCTAGTTCATTTTACCAATGAGGAAACTGAGGCAAACAGGGTTAAGTGACTTACCCAGGTCACACAGCTAGTAATTGTCTGAGGCCAGATTTGAGCTCAGGAGGAGGACTGACTCCAGGTCCAGCACTGTATCCACTGCACCACCTAGCTGTACTGTATTTTGAGTTATCCATACCTAATTCTTTGGAGATGATAGAGTTCCAAGATTCACAACTACAGAAATTACTGGAAGAATGCCTCTTTGATCAACTGAAAATTTCCTGAGAAATTCTAGGTGTGAATGATGGATTATTTCAAGAGCTCAAGAGATAATTCAGCATTGCCTTCCAACCCTTGGTAGAAACTGACAGTTTGAACATATCTTTAGAAGTTACACTTTCTCAAAATGAACTACAATTTATTATGCTTCACTAAAACTTGCTTTCTCCCAGAAACTACTAATTTAAATTGCATGGTCTTCCACATTGCAAACAAAAACTACTAATTTTTGTTTGGTGTTTGTTGGAGTCAAAGTTGAAAACCATAACATTTTAAATTAATCTATTTATTTTTAGTTTCAACAATCACTTCCACAAGATTTTGAGTTGCAAATTTTCTCCCCATCTCTCCCCTCCCCCACCCCAAGATGACATGCATTCTGAATAGCCCTTCCCCTAATCTGCCTTCCCTTCTATCTCCCCCCCTTTCCTTATCCCCTTCCCCTTCTATTATCCTGTAGGGCAGGATAAATTTCTATACCCCATTGCCTATATATCTTATTTCCCAGTTGCATGTAAAAACAATTTTTAACATCTGTTTCTAAAACTTTGGGTTCCAAATTTTCTCCCTTCCTCCCTCCCCATCTACTCTCACTGAGAAGGCAAGCAACTCGATACAGGTTATCAATGCAAAGCACTTCCACAGTAGTCATGTTGTGAAAAACTAACTATATTCTCTTCATCCTATCCTGCCCCCTGTTTATTCTATTCTCTCTTTTGAGCCTGTCCCTCCTCAGAAGTGTTTGCTTCTGATTACCACCTCCCCCCTATCATCCCCTGCTCTCTTATCCCCTTTCTTCTTATTTTCCTATAGGGTAAGATAGATTTCCATACCCAATTGAATGTGTATGTTATTCCCTCCTTAAGCCAAATCTGATGAGGATAAGATTCACTCATTCCCTCTCACCTTCCCCCATTTCCCCTCCATTGTAAAAGCCTTTTCTTGTCTGTTTTATGTGAGATAATTTACCCCATTCTAGTTCTCCCTTTTTCCTTTCCCCAGTATAATCCTCTCTCACCCCTTAATTTTATTCTACAGATATCACGCCATCATGCCATCATCTTCAACTAACCCTGTGTCCTCTATCTATCTACAAATACATACATACATATATATATATATTTTCCCCTCCAACTACCCCAATACTGACAAAGGTCTCATGAGTTACAAATATCATCTTTCCATGTAGGAATGTAAACAGTTTAACATTAATAAGTACCTTATGATTTCTCTTCCCTGTTTACCTTTTCATTCTTCTCTTGAGTCTTATGTTTGAAAGTCAAATTTTCTATTCAGCTCTGGCCTTTTCATCAAGAATGCTTGAAAGTCATCTATTTCACTGAATGTCTATTTTTTTCCTCTGAAGGACTATACTCAATTTTGCTGGGTAGGTGATTCTTGGTTGTAATCCTATCTCCTTTGACCTCCGGAATATTACATTCCAAGCCCTTTGGTCCCTCAATGTAGAAGCTGCTAAATCTTGTGTTATTCTGACTGTGTTTCCACAGTACTTGAATTTTTTTTCTTTTTGGCTGCTTGCAATATTTTCTCCTTGACCTGGGAACTCTGGAATTTGGTTACAATATTCCTAGGAGTTTTCCTTTGGGGTTCTCTTTCAGGAAGTGATTGGTAGATTCATTCAATTTCTATTTTGCCTTTTGGTTCTAGAATATCAGGGCAGTTTTCCTTGATAATTCCTTGAAAGATGATGGTAGGCTCTTTTTTTATCATGGTTTTCAGATAGTCAAATAATTTTTAAATTATCTCTCCTGCATCTATTTTCCAGGTCAGTTGTTCTACCAATGAGATATTTCATATTGTTTTCTTTTTTTGTTTTTTTGTTTTTTTGTTTTTTTGTGTTTTTTTGGTTTTGTTTTACAATGTCTTGATTTCTCATAAAGTCACTAGCTTCCATTTGCTCCATTCTAGTTTTTAAGGAAGTATTTTCTTCAGTGATCTTTTGGACTTTCTTTTCCAATTGGCCAATTCTGCTTTTGAAGGCATTCTTCTCCTCATTGGCTTTTAGGACCTCTTTTGCCATTTGGGTTAAGCTACTTTTTTGTTTGTTTGTTTGTTTGTTTGTTTTTTGTTTTGTTTTAGGCAATTGGGGTTAAGTGGCTTGCCTAGGGTCGCACAGCTAGGAAGTGTCAAGTGTTTGGTCTGAGGCCGGATTTGAACTCAGGTCCTCCTGACTTCAGGGCTGGTGCTCTATCCACTGTGCCACCTAGCTGCCCCTAAGCTACTTTTTAATGTGTTATTTTCTTCAGTACTTTTTTGGGGGGGTCTCCTTTAGCAAGCTGTTGACTAGTTTGTCATATTTTCTTGCATCACTCTCATTTCTCTTCCCAGTTTTTCCTCTACTTCTCTTACTTGCTTTTCAAAATCCCTTTTGAGCTCTTCCATGGCCTGAGACCAATTCATATTTTTCTTGGAGGCTTTGGATGTAGGAGCTTTGATTTTCTTGTCTTCTTCTGGTTGTATGTTTTGATC
This sequence comes from Vombatus ursinus, assembly GCF_900497805.2. Classification (NCBI taxonomy): domain Eukaryota; kingdom Metazoa; phylum Chordata; class Mammalia; order Diprotodontia; family Vombatidae; genus Vombatus; species Vombatus ursinus. The sequence continues at coordinate 13,611,716 of NW_020941197.1, forward strand.
TTCTTTGTCACTAAAGAAAGATTCTATGGTCTGACATTTTTTGTGCAGTTTGCTTATGATCCCAGCCTATTACTTGAGTTATAAGCTCTTTGTTAAGGTAGGGGTCTGCTTTCAGTGTGGAGAATGTACTGTCCCTAGCTTCAGGGGTGTTGTGCAGCTGTTTTCAGAGGTACTTCTAGGGACCTGTAAATTTTCAGTTCTTCCAAGGTGGTATGATCAAGGGCGAGGTGTTTACTCCTTTCCTGGCCTATGCTCTAGTCTATGAGTGATCACAAACACTCTTTTCTGCCTTGGTATTGTGGGGAGGATTCCCTCTCCACTGCCACCACAAGTTCCACCATGCCAGCACTCCTCCTCATTCCAGTATTGCCATCCAGAACTGTGACCCAGACACAAGCACAGGCAAAGCAAAAGAATCCTGCACAAGCAAAGAGATCCCTACAATTTCCCCTCTGATCAGCCACTAGATTCCCTCTCAGTCTGTGGTTTGAGAGCTCAGGAAGCAGCTGCTGCCCTGGGGCCATGCTGAGACTGGGTCTGGTACTGAACTTCTCTCTCACTGTGGTCACAGGCTTTTTCTACTGACCTTCTAAGTTATCTTAGGTGTTTGTGGGTTGAGAAATCTGGAAACTGCCACAGCAGCCTGTGATTCAGTCCCCTCAAGGCTGCTCCAGGTTCACAGAGGCCTGGTCTTTGCCTGCATGCCCATGCTGAACTGCATTCCTCTCCTAGCCTGGTGTAATAGACCTATCCAATCAACCATCCAGGTTGTCTTGGGCTGGAAATTTGTTTCATACTCTCTTTTGTGGGTTCTACTGCTCTAGAATTTGTTTAGAGCCATTTTACAGGGTATTTGGAGGGGTTTGGAGGAGAGTTCAAGTAAGTCACTGGTTTTACTCAGCCAACTTGGCTCTGCCCCCCATCACTCTTTTTTCTTAAAGAACCTATATGATGTGGCAAAAGGAGGTGATTTTCACAAAAGGTGCCTTTGAGACAAGGCAATGTCATCCTGAAGGAGTCCAATATTCCACTATGGCCCTGGCTTATCATCAACCATCTTGAATACCTGCAATTAGTTCAAAAACTCATTAAGAAACATCTCCAGGTGCCACTATTGGTGAAGAAACAATGAGGAGATTTGACTTCTGGGTTCACTATGTCTCACTGCAATAGAAATTGTTGGGCTATCCCACAAATTCAGATTCAGGAGTACTGAGGTAGAGTCAAGCCCCTGCAGCTAAGGTCTTAAATTTGTGGGTATTCTGCTATAAACAAAGATAATAGAGATCATAAAGTAAGAGTGACAATAATATAACTCTAACTAGGCTCAAATATAGTCCAATGGGAGAACCCAGGTCCTCCCATGATAGGGGAATTCATTGATGATGAAACCTTCTATATATGTTCCTGCATGTATATGCCTCCTGGGTTAGGTAGAAAGATCTCTAACTGTGATAAAATGAGCCTTCAAACTGTTATCTTGAATTAAGATTCAACTGAGAAGCCTAAGTAGCTGATAAATAGACACTGATAGACAGATAGATAAATAGAGTGCATATTTTGAGTGTATATTCTGAGTAGTGTCTATGGGAAAACATGGCACTGGCTGAGAAGTCATGTATATATTGTAAGCTATACCTAGAAAATAAATAACTATGTGATAAGGTCATGTACTCATTGATGTAGTCATATATACATAAATACATAATGTATATGTATGTATAATATATATCTATATATTTTATTATATATATTATATATAATATGTGTGTACATATATATACACATATATACATGCATGTATATATCTTCAATTTGAAGATATTGAGAATATATTCAAGGCACTATTGGAACTTGACACAGCTTTACCAGGCTCTTTATAAAGGTCTTTCTTTTTTTTTTCACACATATGATTTCTAATTCAAACCTTCTGGAAGGCAACCACATAGGCAAAAATAATGAGCCATGTAGGGTGCAGGCCCATCAGTGGTGACATATACCAGGATAATACTCATATGCCAAAGAACTATTATGTTCACATTTAAATGTCATGATAATTGAAATTTCCTACAGTCACAGTACATATATGTGTGTGTGTGTGTGCATATATACATACATGTGTATGTGTATGTATACACACATATGCGTGTACCCTTTTCCTAAATCCTTAACCTCATATTCTTGAATTTAAAATATACTTACCTCTTTCTCACCACCAAGCTGGTGATAGACACTGACCAAAGTATCCCATTTTCTCTCTTGTGTTCACCCCACTATTGTCATACAGGTGGCACAGCTAATCTCTTGGGAATTATTCTCACTTATTAATGTACCAACTCCCATTTCTGTTCACTTCCTTTCTTTATACTTTATGACAATATCCATAATTGTACCTGGTACCATCCCCAGACCAATAGCCAGTTGGAGAGAACCAGCTAACTGTGTATTGATACATTGTTTCTGTTACCTCCCAATAGTGCAAGTATTGAGTCTAGTGCTTTTGGAACTAAAATTTCCAGACACCTTGCAAATTTACCATTCATATCTCTAGAAGACTTATGAAGACTCTTACTTCCATCCTATTACCCTTCAGCTTCTGCAACAGTGACCAATGTCCACAAAACTATGTGGTCAATGGGGTACTAAGTCTCCTGTCAGTGTAAGCATCCCCAAACTTCAAGAATTGGGAAGCCTATGAGAAAGAGGGGTAGACATGAGAGCTTGCCTCTCCTTCCCCACTGCACAAAGTCTAATCTTAATCTGGTATGTGCTTTTCATCTCACCAGCCCCTATAAACCTTGGTCCTCTGGTCTAGGGAGGCCCCCGGGAAAAGTGTTGTCTGAGCCTCACCTTAGGTATAGTTCAGAAGAAAAAAAATAAGAGAAATACTAGTGAGTGAAGGAATCATTTTTTTAAAAGAAAACATAGGTCACAAAATTCTGGACACTCATGGATGCTAAATAGTCAACCAAAGGACAGTAAAAGTCTGCTGGTATAAAACATTTCCTAAGTGTCCCAGTCCCTTTTCTCTTCCCTTCAATTCGATGATATCGAAAATATATTCAAATCACTACTGGAACTTGACACAGCTTTACGAGGCTCTTTAAAAAGGTCTTTTTTTTTAGCATATATGATTTCTAATTCAACCCTTCTGGAAGGCAGCCACATAGGCAAAAATAATGAGCCATTTAGGGTGCAGGCCTATCAATGATGACATACACCAGGATAATACTCATCTGCCAAAGAACTATGATGTTCACATTTAAATGTCATGATAATTGAAATTTTCCACAGCATGGTCCAAAGAGTCTATGACAGCAGGCCTTGTTTTAACTGAACCAATACTTTGAGAAAGCTTACACAGCAGTAACTTGGTGGGAAACAAGGTCTATCTTTTCATTTTATTTCATTTCTTCAGTGTATTTGTCTAGATATAGGCTTCCTGATTAGAATTCAGTGAACTAAGTTTCTGACCTGTGTTATCTTTAATGATGTCCCATGCTTGATGTAGTTCAACTGAGTGATAATAATGTTTAGGGCCAAATGATAGTTCAATTAATTGTGATACCTGCCTCCTGTTTATCCCATGTGATCTAACCAAGGTAGGCAGAAATACCATCTATCTCAATACTTTGCTGCCTGCGCTCTGGGTGTTATTCCCACCTCCCTCCCTCCATTGGAAACTTGGACTGCACTTCTGGAACTACACTGGATTCTGATACATGAGATTTTACCTTGTCTTGCCCAGATCAAGGCCTCTACCTACCTTCCATACCATGTCCAAATCACGTTATCTGTTTAACCTTCCAACACCCCTGTATATGTTGTCTTCCCCAGTTAAAATACAAATTAATTGAGGCCAGAGGCTATCTTGCTTCCTCAAAATGTGCTCAGCATAGTGCATGTCAAATAGTAAGAGATTATTAAATGTTTACATATCTATATCTGTCTATCATTTATTTATCTATCTAGCTCTTTTTCTCTATCATCATTATCACAACACCAAAACAACAGACATTCGTATGGAGTTATAAAGATTTCAAGGTGTTTTTCTCAAAACAAACCTATAACCTAGGTTTAAGAACATGATTTATATGAATACATTCATTAATTCATTCCATAGTCATCTATTAAGTATCACTTATGTTCCAGGCATTATGCTAGGCACTATGGTAGGCACTAAGTTAGAACATGCATTGTAAATTAAATTAAATTCTAGGAATTTGAAAATAAGGGGACTTGATCCCTTTTACCTCTGCACTTCAAATAGTTTATTTTGTAGCAAATGCCTGTCCAAATACATGATTATATGGGACCTGAGGCAGAAAAGGAAGTGCACACACGAGACAGAATGAGATACTGGGTTTTCAAATCTGTATTCAAATTGAGATGATGGCTTGGCAGCTACCCAGACTGAAGTCCTATCGCAACTTCAAAGATGGCTTCCCAGATGTCACTTTTTTAATAAGAAAAAAAAGAAAGAGATTTCAGGATGTTTTATTGAGGATTATTGAGGAGCAATGTGTAATTCGCTATCTCTGCTTCTGAATCTATACCAGGGGTAGAGAATCTGCAACTTCAAGGCCACATGTGGCCCTAGGTCCTCAAGTGCAGCCCTTTGGCTGCATCCAAACTTGAAAGAATAAATCTTTTTTTTTTTTTATTAAGGGGATTATTAAGGTCACAGGTTCCCTACCCTTGAATATATACTTTTCAATCATTGATCACAATAATTGCTTACAAGTGATGAGAATATGAGACTGGAATCTTCTCAGACTTAAAAAAGGTTAGTTGAAAAGGGAGATACAGAAAGTCTTTTCTATGATGCCAGGTGCTATGGAGTTATCATGATCCAAACAGGCATGTCATCTCTGAGATTATTATTGGTTAAAGAAAGGAAGACTTTCTTGGCTTTCCTTCAGGGGTGGAAGCAAAATATAAGGGCCAATTAACTCTTACAGGTTTTATGTCATCTAACTGACAAGTGCCAGAACAGCCTTGATTCATTCTCTCAAATGAACCATCAAAGGCCCCATAGATGTGCTTGTATTTGTTTCTCTCCCCCCCTTCCATCTTGGTATTCTACATGTGAAATTTTAATATAGATTCCACGAATGAGGAAGGAGGAACATCCAGTATACAAAGAATCTTATAAGGAGAAATCCCTAACTTATTAAAATGTCTGTCTAAATGTGTATATGCAGTATATTCTATTTAAAAAGTAATATTTATTCATTTACACACATCCCTAGTGTAAAGAAGGACAGAATTTGCTATACAAAATTGTAAGGAGCAAGACAATATCCTTATACACATAAGAAGGCAGGATTATAGAACTAGAGAGACCTAACTTTATGGAAAACATTGCAATTGTTAAAGTTTCTTTGGCCCTGCACACAGATAAAAAGAGAAAATTGAAACAATTCTTGTCCTCATGGTGTTAACTGAGATGCTGAGAATTTAAGTGACTTGATTATGTCTTGGAATCCAGTTCTCCTCACTTCAATTCCAATGCTCTATCTACTATCCCATATTGTTTCCATAAAAATCAATACATAGATAATATTTAGCATTATTTACATTGTGGTTTGAGGTTTGAAAACTGCTTTACATATTGATTCTTATAACAACTGTGAAGTATGTGCTACTATTACTCCCAATTTTACAAATGAGGAAACTAAATCAGGAAGATGTGCCAGGATCACATAGATAATAAGTATATGAGGTAAGATATGAACTCAGGACGCATGATTCCAGGACAAGCAATTTATATGCTATTCTACCTACTTGACTAGGTAGGTGCCTATTTTAAGGGACTGTCAATAAATAAAATTGATTTTATCTTTTCCATAAATAATTTGTACCCATTATGATTGATGGACCCTTATCACTGCATGCCTGAACATGTAGTAGTCATAGTTTCCATATACAGTTGGCAATGCTGTCTCTGACATTTTCCAAAGTGGTGATTCCACTCTCACAGAGCAGCTGAATAGCAAAGTGTCATTTGATTTTTACTGTGAGTTGAACCCAATGAAATTGACTATAGAATGTGTACTTGATATGGTGACAGTTCTTTATCTTTTAAAAAGCATACAAAGCACGTGAACTCTTCAAAAACATCAGTGCTGCTTTCACATCTCTGAGAACTGAAGGCCAAAAAAATGTATGCGAAACAGCTCACAGATTCTTCATAGGAAGAAAAAGTTCAAAATCCAATCATTTGCAAAGAAAATGGTGACAACTATATTTTGGGACTTCGGTGGTACTTTTCAACAAAGCTAGAATACCGTGATAAGTACTTCCAACAGAGAATTTCTTTATGACACTGTGCAGTCATCACTTGAGTTGAAAAGACACAGTGCCCTAAAGAGGAGTTATTTAGAAAGAAGACAAAACCTTCCACATTGCCAAAACAACACTGAAGTGCATCCAGGAGTAGAAATTTGAATTACTATTACATTCACTGTGCAATTCTATAATAATTATTATTTTGTTTATCTGGACTTGCACCATCATCAGTATGGAGAACTCCCAATGTGGAAATTATAACCATTGATATGAATCCACAACTCCTCTATAACTTATAATATTAAAGAATTTCCTAGGCCCTGAGAGATCAAACGACTTGTCTCTAGCCACACAAGCATTATGCATCAAAGGCAGGCCTTGGACCCAGAACTTCCTAACTCTAAGCTTGTCCTATTATCCATTATATCATACTGCCTATCACTGTTTTTATGCCTTCTTATATTCATGAGCCTGACAGGAAACATCCTTCAGTTTAAAAAATATTTTATTAGCAGTAAAATACAATAAGGGTGTCTTATAATAAACCCATTTTCCTTTTATTTTTCCTGTTGGAAAACTGAAAACCCACAAATGTCCAACCAATCTTACATCTTTATAAAGTAGTGCTTGACCACAAATCTCATGCAGTGATGGTAAATCACATAATTCCCAACTTGTTTTTGACTTTTCAAAATTTCTTTCACAGCTACCCCCACGTCCATTTTTCAGTTAGGCATGGAACAAATGATTTGTTTGTTGCTTCCATCATGTCAGTAACAGCCTTTTTTTCACTTCAAAACCTACCTATACCTTTGCAGTAGCTTTAGGCTTGCCTATCTTCTGTAAGCTGTCAAACCTTTCCAACCACTTTTCAAACACTGTGATTTATTCAAGTTAGGATAAGCAATCCATGCCAGTTTGACACATGGTTTCATGTCCCTGAGAGAATGTCAAAGTAAATGTCCAACAAAGCTAAAAAAAAAAAAAAAAAGTTGTCAGGCTTGGAATGACTTCACTGGAACGGGTATTTTATCCCCTTAATCTGCATCAAACCCACCCAGAATCTGGGTCAATGAGGTCACCCTAATTAACTATTATAAGTGAAGTGATGGCTAGGAAAATGACTGCAGAAGCCAAATTTTGGTTCTCTTACAATATTTTGCAATTTTATTCTTTCTTGTTCTCTTTTACTGCAATTCTATGAGGGGAGTCAGGATTGTTAATGTCTGGCCATGAACTCAGACAAACTTGCTGGTCAAGAAGTGAATAGCTTAATGAATCATATTATGTAAAGGCCCTGGAATTAAAAGGCAATGATCAGGGATAGCTATTATCACCATTTCACACATAATGCCACTTAAATGATAAGGACCAGGAGACTTGCTCAAAATCATTCATGGAATTTCAAGGGGTGTTAAGAATAGGACAGGCCAGTTCACCTAAGTCCCAGTTTTGTTCCTGTAATCACTGGTAACATTGTTGGCTCTTGGACTCCAGAGGGTTTCCATGCCTTCATTTTTGTTTTTTTTTTTTGCAGTTCAGATAAATGAAGGATCTGCAACCTTATTTTTTTTTAAATTTTGATACTTAAAAAGGATAATTTTAGAAATGCTATCAACTTTTAACTTGATTCTTTTAACTTGATTATGGTGAATTAGTTAGAAACTAGAGAAAGAATATGTGGATGAATGACAGTGTCTTGCATATTTACAACATAGATTTAGAGAAGGGACCTCAGGGCACATATAAGTCCAAAGTCCTCATTTTACAGCTGGGAAAATTAAGGTCCAGGCAGTTTAAGTGACTTGTTTGCAGTTATAAAGATAGGAGCAGTGGCAGAATTCGAACTCAGGTTTTCAAATTCCAGGACCAGTTTGTTTTGGTTTTTGTTTTTTGAACTTCCACTGTACCAAGCTGCCTCCTTGACAGAAAAAAAAAAATTGTTCTTAAGTTTTTGCTTGTGTAAGAATCAGAAACATATACACATATAAAGAACAGTAAAAGTAAACAGTATCTCTTTTTTCCCCTCCCACTATGGATGATATAGTAGGCTCACTGGATTAAGAGGCAGGAGATAGAAATTCTTGTGCCCTGCCATTACAACCTTAGGCAAGCCACTGGACCTCTATTCTCATAAGGAAAATGGTAGCATTGCAGTATATAATCTCTCAGATCCCTTCTAGCTCTGGGATTTTATTATTTATAGTTTGATTGGAAGCAGTGGATAGTGGAAATTTAATTTTTTTTTTGTTTTGTTTGACCAACTGAAGTATATAATTAGACATAGATGGAAGACCTTTTTATAAATGACCTTTTCCCACAGAAATTAGGATTCATATCCACAAAGGGATGATTCATTCCCCAAGATGAAATCTTCTAATATAAATAAATAAATGAATGAATGAACAAATAAATGAATAGATAAATAAATTTGGCTAGCCAGCAAAGAACAAGTGCTGTAAAGAGAAAGTAGAAACAAGGAAAATATAAAGGAAAAAAAAACCTACAAAGGATGCTTACTTTGTATTTATGATCAAGTTCTTCTAGTAAAGCCTCAAGTTCTATTTTTAAAATATAGCCTTCCTTCTTGTTCAAATAGACCTCTCCATCCATATCTCTTTATGGCTCCTCTATTCCATCAGTCTCAAAATAATTATGCGCAAAAATGTAGTCTGAAATTACGGTAGGAATGATCTGCTTCACTCTGAATGGGGTATCAATTCCCAGGTCTATACAATCGGGTGATCTTCCACATCAAATACTCAGCTGGAGTCAAGGAGCTCCAATAGTTATTGAGTGACTGACAGTTTTATTCTATAGAGTACCTTCAATAAAACAAGTGCATTGTTTTCATGAAAACATTTACATCTCTTATCATGGAATGGTCATATTAACATTACAGTTAGTGTTCCCTGTGGAAGTCATATAGCAGTCTGTGAACTCAGAGGTCAAAAACAGTTGGGAATGATCACCATCTTATATCCTAACTTCTTACATCTAACTACCAGTCACAGATCTTTTTTGAAGTGTGCGCTGCTTTAAAAATGCCACAATAAATGCCCTCAAATGACTCACTAACCTCTGTTGAATTGTTCCAATTACTGTTGGCAAACAACATTTATAAATGAGGCAACAATAAGACAGCCATAGAGAATACTTCACCTGATTACCCCTAGCCAATTTCAAAAGGGAACCAACTTGGAAAGCTAACCTCAGGATTGGCAATAGATTTTCATCGTGATAGTATTTACAATCTAGGAAAGAGTTTAACTTCTATGGAACCTTAAATATTTTTGAGCAATGCTACATTTAACAGATAGTTATCTTATCCTGATTGGGCATTTACAGTAAGCCAGACGCATTAACAATTTTATGGCCTGATTTAGTTGCCATATCCCTATTAGTAAAAAAGAAAAAAATGGGGGGAAAGGTTTAATTGAAGAAAAAAAATTAAAGAAGACTTCTCAGTGCATTAAGATCAAAATATGGTATTGATTTAGTTTTATAGGAGCAATGGTCGATTACCTCATACATTATTCATTGCAGCTGCCTTGGGTGTCAGCCGTTATTGTTATGGTTGCCATCAATGGTCATTCATCACACTCCGGAAGGAGAACAAGTTTCAGTTGTTCTCCCCATTCTTCATTAAAAGAAACAATGCTGTAAGGCAGGTTTCTCTGACTTCCTACATGATTCCCCCAGGCCAGTCATCATGTAAAAGGAACACACACTCCCTAGTAATACATGCAACAGGCAAGAAGTCAGATCAACTTCTTACTCCAAGCAGATAATTCTCTCCATGCCCTAATTTTCCTACTGGCCCAATATGTCCTCTGTAGGAGTATTAGATAATCAATCAACATTCATTTATTAAGTACGTACCATGTGCTAGGAATTGTGCTGGACACTGGGGGGGGGAGGGGAGGGGATTATGAAATGATTCCAGCCCTTAAGGAACTTGCCTTCTACTGTACAACCTATTCAAATATAAGTAAAGGCATCATTTTTGTTTCACTGAATCCGATTTCATTAGTGAATGTTACCCCTGATTAAGAAATTTCTTCTGCCAATGTTGATTTGCATCTGTTCTGTAACTTGCAGATGTGAGAGTTGTCTGGGCACTGAGAAGTTAAATTGCTTATCTGTGACCACATAGTAAGTGTGGGTCAGAGACAGAATTTGAAGTCATTTCCTAACTCCCAGGAAAGCTTTCTATAGTTATATACAAAAAATACATACTAAAAAAAGAAAAACACAGAAGAGAAGGGACACTAACAATTGGGGGCTTCAGGAAGGCCTCTGGAAGGAGCTGGCACTTAAAATGACCCATGAAACCTAAGGTCACATAGCTACTACATATTGAGGCAAGATGATGCTGCTGGATAAGGAATAAATTCTCAATATTGACAATCATCAAGTTTTCATAACACCCTACAAATTGGGCTAAACTGAAGATTAAAAACTAATAAAGCTAGAACTATAAGATAAAGCTCAGCGGCCTTCCCTTTTCTTCTTAACTTTTAATTTTATTTCAAAATGATCAGAAAGGGGATAAAAAGAGCAGTTTAATTACTGATCTCTTTTAGTTTGCATATCTGCTAATTAATGTTACATAAGAAAAAGAAATTTTATCACTCAAATCTTCTGTCAAAACTGTTAGGGAGTCTGTAAAAAGTGCACAATTCAATTTAAAGGTTATTGAAACTTTCTGATGTATGCTTTACTCATAATAATTAGGGGTAAGTTTTGGGGGATAGAAAAGAATTTGGATGATATTGTAACTTAGGGTGACAATATAATTACACCCTCCAATTCCATTTAAATTGTTTAAAATTCAAATGCAATTTGATTGAAATATAATGGCAATGTCAAGATATTGCTGAAATCTTACTGTGGAGGATTTTTGCCCCCTTTGAATAGAGGAGGATGAGGGGTAATGTCAGCTAAACATTAACACTGACATAACAGACATAACATCTGTGCTGTTATCCCAAATCCTTTCATTAAAGGAATAAACAAAAAAAAAAGGATGCATTCAAGGTGATTGCACTCTAGGCATGCATTTGTATTTTAAAAAGCAATCAACATTTCCTCCAGCACAACTAATACCTCTTAACCAGTTCCCAAGACTGAATTTTAGATGTGAAAACCATTGATTGAAAAGCGAATTTTAAGTCAATCAACTGGTTATGCCAAACCAGTGATCCTGACCTTTAGTTTTTGACACACTAAACTGACTCTAAATATTCTAGGTGCTCTGTTACTATCTCAAAAAAAAAACCTCTCAAGCCAAAATTAATTTCAATTCAATTTTAAAAATAAACATAACTATTATCATTTCTGAAAGGATTCTGAAAGAATACCATGATAACAAAAGGTAAGAATTTGCAAAAGGTGAGGAAAGGACTCATTTGTTTCTTTTTTTTTAAAGCTAAACTGTTTTGAGGCCATATAACAGCTTCATGATGAATATTCAATTCAATAAGCATTAATTTAGTGCAGATGAGCATTGGGAGTATAAAATCAATCAATCAATCAAGAAGCATTTGTTAAGTTCCTCTTATGTGAGAGCACTGTGCTAGGCACTGGATATGCAAAGACAAAAATCAAATAGTCTTTGCTCTCAGTGAGCTTCCTTTCTATCAGGGAAGACATGTCTTAAAAGGCAAAGTGGTAGAGTAGAAAGACCAATAGATCTGGAGGCAAAAGAACTCATGTTCATATTTTATGTAGTACCTGCCCTGCATCACCTTGGGCAAATCACTTAGTCTTTTTAGATTTCAGTTTCCTTATATGTAAAATGAGGTCCATTTCAATTCTAAACCTATGATCCTCTCTGTATACATACATACACACAGGAAAAATGTGAAAATAAATGCAAGATAGTTTAAGACAAACACTAGCATTTGGGGTGAACAGGAACTTCGTTTTGAAGTTAATACTTGAGCTGGATCTTAAAGGGGATTATGTTATACATATTTTAGTGGAGCATAGATTCCAAGCCAAAAGGGTAGCCATTGAAAAGGTTCAAAGATTATAGATGAGTGCTATATGTGAGGAAAAGCAAGGTCAGTTTGACAGGAATTTAGAGTTCAAGAAGTTGAGTAATTGACAATGAGGTTGGAAAAATGAAGTTAGGGCCTACTTGTGAAGGGCTTTATAAGACTAACAGAGGAGTTTACGTTGGGTCCTAGGGGATATTGGAGACACACAGATTTTTTGAGTAGAGGAGTGACATGGTCAAAATTGTACTTTAGAAAAATCGCCATGGAACCTCTATTCAGTCTGGATTGGAATGAGAAGTAACTCAAAGAAGGGAGACCAATGAGAAAACTATTGCAATAGTCTAGTTATAAGGTAATGAGAGCCTTCACAAAAGTTATGACTGTCTGAGTAGTGAAGACAGATCAAATGTGAAAAATGGAGAGGGAAAGATATGGAGAAGGCGAGACTTGGTAACATAGGATATGTGGAAGGAGGAATCAAAGATATTGCCAGGGTTGTAAACCTGGAAGACTGGAAGGATGATGATGCCCTTGAGAGAAATAAAGAAGTTCAGAGAAGGAGTGATTTGGGAGAGAGACGATGAATAACATGGATAACAATTGTAAATGGCTGAGAAATGAATGAAAGCAGAAGAGGTAGAGGTAATGAGTGTAGACAGGTTTACAAAGAAAAAAAAGGCAAAACACAAAATAATGTCTGCCTTCCAGGAACTTAAAATCTATTGGACTTATGATATTCTTTTTTATATTATTAAGTTCTCCCTATGAGACACATCATTGTACAGGCCAGGGCGAAAATGAAAAATCAGGATATTCAACAATAAGATAACAGATATAGACATAGATGGGGGCATTAGGTCATCTAATCCAGCTCCCTCATTTTACCGGCAAGGAATCTGAGGTCCAGAGAAGTGAATTGCCCAAAGTCATAAAGGTAGAAATTAATAGCCAAGATTTAAACCCAAGTCCCTTGTCTCAAATCTATCACACTTTCCCATGGTACCATGTTGCAGTGGTGGAAGCATAGCTCTAACTATTAGGATGAATGATAAATGGTATAAAGGGAAGAAAATAAAATATCTAACAACATTTTGGGGGGGGAGAGTAAGTTGTCCTGTTGGCATTTCATCTTCTGAAGGCACTATGTGTCATTTAAGTGTACATATGTTGTTTAGAAGATATCTCTAAAACAAAGCTTGGTTATCTAATTGCATGTCTTTGAACAAGTTATAATATCATAAAGCTAGAGCTCACAGAGGGCTCAGAGGCCATCTAGCCCAGTCCTCTAATGTTAGACCTAAGGAACCCAAGGGCCAAATAGTTTAATGTCCAAGATTACCATTCAGGAAACATTAGAAGTGAGATTTAAACCAGGTCCTCTGACTCTAGAGATAGTTCTCTAATACTAAATACCAATGCCTTCCCTTCTATGGGTCTCAGCTCCCTCGCCTTTAAGTGGTCACTTAAGCCCTACCAACATTGATATCCTACAATTCAAAATAACTTTCCTTTTTTCTAAGCAAGCCAAATTCTTTCCTGCTACTGTATAAAACAAAGATAAAGATGTTTTAAGAAGAAAAATGAAAATATAGATAATTTTATGTGCACTTTTAGAAACTGAGCTTTTAGAATGAAGCTAAACTGACTATTTTTGTATCTTTATGTCATGTGAGAGAAATTTAGTGGGAAACCAGAAGCCTACATTTATTAGGATGGCAAAGCATGAGATTTTTTTTTCCTAATGTAGCTGAACACATGCCCATACCTTGACTTATGTAGTAAGGGACAATAACTCAGGCTTCAGGATCATCCTTCCATACTATAGTTTCCAAGTTGTCTCTCCTTGAGGGAGGGAAGAGAATGAGAGAAGAGGTCCCATAGAGATCTCTGGTAGTGCAATTAATCACTGGGGGTCTGACATTGCTGAATGGCTTTCTCCTTTCTCCATTCTCCTTTGGTTCCCTGTGTTATACGTGTCTCTGGGGAAGTCTTGAAAGCTCACTTGGTTGTGAGCTAAAAAATAAAGGTCATGAGCACAGTGAAAACAAAAGTGGTTGGGCAATGATGACCATCATTGTCACCAGGCCATTAACAGCTATATCCATGACAATACTCTCTGAGGCTTTCCCTATTATTGCTATTTGGAAATATACTATGTTTTTGAAGAAGACCAATGACATTATGGACAATGTCTTGACTTGTGAGTGAGGTAGATTTAAGTGAGACAGAGTTTAACAAAGTTGTCAGCTGTCCTCTCTTTCAGAGTCATTGAAGTCCAGTGACAAGACAAAAATCAAGATGACCAGCACTGGCCTAGGATGCAGTGAATGACCTTGGCACCTTCAATGTCTAACCAAGGCTCTAAGTGCTCCACAGCACCTGCTCTAGCCATCTTCATGGTCATTGAAACAAATTATTCTCATCTGTCCATCCCACTTGGAGGAATCTTTACATGCCTGGGGTAGACATCCCCCTAATTCACAAATGGGTCTGAGGCCTATGTTTTACCCTCAACCTGGGTTAGCCCATTTGCCTAAACACTTTTGCCAGGGTGTGGCCACTTCATTTGCTACAGCTTCTTGGTGCCACAAGTAAGAGTTGGGTGGCAGGTGGACACTGAAGGTAGATGAGTATTCCTGAAAAGATCTCAGAAAGCCCTCTCACTAGAGGTGCTAGTCCTTCTTACATACCCATAGACCCCAGATGTATTGTGACTGTTTTATGAACGCTACCAAGCTAACTTGTTGCCAGGAAAAAGCTGAAGGCTGGAAGAAATTAAATCATAGGTTGTTCTCAAACAAAGAGAAGGACATCAAGGTTGGAGGTGTCTTCCTAACCCCCTATAGATACCCCATCAACTTAATAATAAGACAAAATACACTAAAAAAAATTAATCAAGGGCAGAAATAAAGGAGGGAATAGTATAGAAGAGATGAGTTAGGGAAGGCAGATGAGAATTTTTGTCAGATTTAAGCAACTCTTATTATCACTTCATATAG
Source organism: Vombatus ursinus (assembly GCF_900497805.2). Lineage (NCBI taxonomy): Eukaryota > Metazoa > Chordata > Mammalia > Diprotodontia > Vombatidae > Vombatus > Vombatus ursinus. Next base: position 13,627,011 of record NW_020941197.1, read on the forward strand.
AAGGAAACCATTAAATGCATTTCTCTGAAGGAAGCTTCTATCTCTAACACAACAGAAACTGCTCCACACTTCAGGATCATCCGCTTCATTCACGTTTCACTAGGCCCTGCATGCTTCTCCACCCTTTCTGAATCCCAGAATCTTAGAGTTCAAAGTAACCTCAGCTAGAGACCATGTGATCTAATCTTATCCTAAACAACAACTGTCTCTACCACCAATCCAACAAGAAGTCATCCAGCCTTTTCTCAAGGATCTCTGGTGAGGGGAAGCCCACAACCTTCAGTTGCACTGTATTTCCCCATTCCACTTGGGATCGATTCTAATTGTTGGGAGGGTTTTCCCTTTATTAAGCCTCACTCTGACTCTGTAACTTCCTCCCATTGTTCTCAGTTCTTCTCTTTGTGCCAAGTAGAATAACTGTATATGTTGTTGTTGTTCAGTCGTTTTTCAGTCATGTCAAACTCTTTATGACACCATTTGGAGTTTTTCTTAGCAAAGATACTAAAGTTGTTTTCCATTTCCTTCTCCAGCTCATTTTACAAATGAGGAACTGAGGCAAACAAGGTTAAGTGACTTGTCCAGGGTCACACAGCTAGTAAATTTCTGAGGCCAGATTTCAACTCAGGAAGATGAGTCTTTCTGACTCCAGGTACTCTATCCACTGTGCCACCTAGCTGCCTTCATTGAATCTTCTCTTCACTAAGCAGAACATCCCCAGTTCCTTCAATAGGTACTCATGTAGCATAATCTGAATGTTGACTACCATCCTAACTATTCTCCTTTGGACATTCTTCTATTTATCAATAACCTTCCTAAAATATGATGGCACTGGAACAGTTAGATTACCCAGTAAATAGGTTGCCTGAAATCAGGAAGACCTGAGTTCACATCCAGCCTCAGATACTTACTAGCTCTGTTGCCCTGGGCAAATCACTTAATTTCTATCTTCTTCAGTTTCCTCAACTATAATATGGAGATAATAATAGTATCTATCTCATAGGATTTTTGTGAGAATCAAATGAGTTAATATTTATAAAAGCACTTAGCACAGTGCTTTGTACATAGTAGGCTCTTAAATAGATGGGGAAATCTTTACATACATACATACATACGTGTTTCCTTTCTTCTTTCCTATTCTACCTGTGGTCTAACCAGCACAGACTACAATAGGCCTATTGACTGCTTTGTTGTGGACTCTATCTATCCTTCTTTCAATGCAGTCTAAGACCCCATCAGCTTTTTGGTGAGGGAGGGTGCTGCCTTATCATATGATTGATTTGTATTGCACTTTCAGTCTATCAAAAGCTCCAGGTCTTTTTCAGACAAATTTCTGTTTACCCATATCTCCTCTTTATGAAGTTGATTTTTTTTTTCAATTAATGTATAAGTCTTCATGATCAAGAATGCTAAAAGCCTCAAATTCATGCCTCATGAAGACTGATTAAGGGAATTAGGGAAGAGTAACCCTGAAAAAGGTATACTCGAGAATGTCATGATGTCTCTTTTAAAGAAGTTGAAGAACTGTGATATGAAAGAAGGCTTAGACTTGTTCTGTTTGAACCCAGAGCCTAGAACTAGGAGTGAAGGTTAAAAGTTGCAAAGAGGCAAAATTAGGCTTAATGTAAGAAAAGACTTCCTAGTAATCAGAAATATCCAGAAGTGGAGAGGGTTACCAAGACAGGAATTCCCCTTGATTGCAGGTCTTCAAGTGAAGGCTGACCACATGTCAAGTACATTTTAGGAGACTTTCTTTTTTAGGTATGGAATGAGCTAGATGGTCTTTGAAATAGTCCCTTCCAGTTCTGGAATTTTGTGATTCTGTGCCTTTAAATTATTCTCTATTTAATTTCATTTTATTAGTTTAGGTATAATATTTTAGTTTGCCAAGATCTTTTTTGCATCTTGACTCTATCATCTCTAATAAGGAAAAGGAGTACATCAAGGTTGAAGAAGTTTTCCCAACACCATATATGCCTTTCAACATTATAACAGGGCAACACATGCGAAAATGGATAATATAAATTTCAACCAAAGGCATGGACACTGATAGTGGAAGAATGGAGAAAGTGGCTTACAGAAGACAGATTATAATTTTTATCAGAATTAAACCCCCCAACTTTAACTGTGCTTCCTACCTTTAATTTGATAATATATAACTTTTTAAAAAAATCATTTAAAGTGTTAGAACAGAGCCTATCACAGATCACAGTGCCATTCCATAAGAGTAGATGAAAATGGACAAAAGGTCATTGGGATAAAGACAGGTGGGTCAGTGAACAGTGTGGGAAAAGGCCACAGGAAGACCTGAGTTTACATTTGGTCTCACATTCTTACTAGGTGTTTGACTCTTGGCAAGTCGTAAATTCTGTATGCCTCAGTTCTGGCATCTATAAAATGGGTATAACAATAGCACTTACTTCCCAGGGTTGTTATGAGCATAAAAAAGATAATATTTGTAAAACCCCTTGGCAAACCTAGAAGCACCATGTAAATTCTAGTTGTTATTAATTGAGATCAACAGTAACTTTGAAAAGAGCCATTTCAGTCACATGAATGAGATCAGAAGCCAGATTGCAAAGAACTGAGAAGTGGAATGTGAGGCAGGAGAAGCAACAGGTGAAAATAGTTTTTTCAATGAGTTTGAATATAAAAGGAATGGGGGATGAGTTTGTGGGGATGACAAAATCAAATTTTTATCTTCTTGACTTCTCTGAAGTTTCTGCCTCTTTTGAAAGCTCCTTCTTCCTGAATACTCTCTTTTCCCTGGGTTTTCATGAAATTGTTCTCTACTGGTTTCCTTTCACCTGTATGACCATCCTTCTGAGTCTCCTTTGCTGGATAATCACCCATTCCCCACACCTTTTGTATGTTTTTGCTCCAGGTTTCTATCCTGAACCTTCTTCTTTGCTCTTTTAATGACAGCACTGAAGAAATAAACACATCGACTATGCCTTTTCTTAGGAAGGAGACACAGGAGGCTTCTAGCACCTCTCTCACTAGCAGGTTCGCTTTTGGTCTGGTCAGACAGGAAGACAGGAATGGAGTCATAATAAGGTGTTAAATAAGCTTACTTTATTCTAGTCTGGTCTTTTCAAAGGGAGTTTGCTGATAATGGGAGCTCCAAGTCCTACAGCATTCCCTAACAACCCTTCTCACAGAGGGCTAACATGACGGGGAGGGGCAACTCTCCCTTGTCTCGATGGGGTCAATTGAGACCAGCACAACTTGTGCACTCCCTTAAATCCATTCAAGCCTCAGTGAGGGCTGGTTGAGACAAACACACAGATTTCCCTCTTCCAAGTCTTAATGGGGGTAGATTGAGGCGCACACAGCATTCAGCCTGCACATTCACCCCATGGGGGTCCCCTGCCACTGACCAGTGCCCACTTGCTTTATAGGCAACAGACAAAGAAGGCATATTGCCAGCAATAGTCTCACAATGTTACATCACTTCATCCCTATATCTACCGTGACTGCACAGTAGAAACTGTTTTGAAGTGTCATCGTGAGAACTCATATCTAACACCTGGGAAGTAGAGATTGTTATGGCTATAGATCCTGGGAAGAAAACTCTAAGTAAGAAAGAATAACAAAAAATTCACTTTAGGACATGCTAAAATTCACCTTCCTTACAGACAGCTAACTTTTACATAGAGTTTACTATGTGCCAAGGCACTGTGCTAAGTGCTTTATAATTATCTCATTTAATCTTCATAACAATCCTGGGAAGTAGAAGATATTATTGTTCCATTTTACAGATGAGGAAACGGAGGCAAACAGAGGTCAAATGACTTGCCCAGGGTCATACAGCTAGTGAGTGTTTGAGGCCAAATTTGAACTCAGATCTTCCTGACTTCATACCAGGGACTTTATGTACTGTGCCACCTAGCTTTCTCTCTACCACCTCACTGTTCTCTCTGTCTCTATCCCTCTGTCTCTGTTTCTCTCTTTTGGTCTCCCTGTCCCTCTTTCTATGTCTCTATGTCTTTTCCTCCTTCTATCTATTTTTCTAACGGTCTCTCACTGTCTTTGTTTCTGTCTTTATCTGTCTCACTAACTCTGTCTTTCTCTGTCTTTGTCTCTCTCATCTAGTCACCTCTCATGAGTTTTATCACCATCTCTACATGAATAACTTCCAAATTGACAGACCCAGTCCTCACCACTCTCCTGAGTTGCAGTCCCACATGGCTAACTGCCTGCTGTATATTTTAATCTAGATGGCCCAAAGGAATTCAAAATCCAATACAACCAAAACAAAGTTCATTAACTAAAGCACAGGTCTGGTCACACCAGTCCCTTACTCAAGAACCTTCAATGACTCTCTACTACTCCCATAATAAGATATAAACTCCTTTCTTTGACATTTTAAATCGTGCATAATTTGGCTCCAAATATCTTTCTTTACATTATTTTCCTACATGTAATTTCTGTTTCATCCATGTTAGTCTATTTGCTGTTGTTACCTACTTATTATTTTCCCTCCTGCCTCATTACCTTTCCACATGCACTCCCTTCAATACTAAAAGGTTTTGTCTTAGTTTCACATCATAGAATCTCTAGTTTCCTCTTCAGTACAGCTTGAGCATCACCTTGTTAGATACCTTTCTTTATCCTCTCAATATTGAGTGCCCTTCCTCTCCATTCCATCAAAGATATATTTTCATTTACTGTGCATATATATTTGTATAGACTTATCTATGTGCATAATTTCTCCTCAGTAGAATGTGAGATTGTACATTGAAGTCAAGGACTATTTTGTATCTCTAGTGCCTAACACAATGTTTAGCACATTGCAGGTAGTTTAAAAAATGTTTATTGAATTGAATTAAGTTCATCCTATTAAAAAAAAAAACCTTAAGGTTAAAATGACCTCTATCAGTTGTTTCCTTTAGCTTAATACCATCCCCATTCCCTTTAAATAGAGCTCCCAGAACTCCTGTTACTACCGTGAGTGTGTTATTGCTACAGCATGAATTGCTACTCCCATTGTTAAAACTGTTGATTTACTGAGGTTTCAGCCATGGCTCCCACCTGGAGCTATCTCAGAATTTTGGAGTTCTGTGCTTTGGGGGTGATAAGGAAAATTTGGGACAAACAATTGAAGAAATTATCCAGAAATTTTGACAAATGGGAAAAGACTAACTCTCTCTCTCTCTCATCTATGTGTGTGTGTATATATATACATATATGTATATGTATATGTACACATATACATATGTGTATATGTATATTTTTGTAGATGAGGGAAGGACAATTGAGAGCACAAAGCTGTTAATCAAATTGCCTGTCTGACCTACCAGTCATCACACTGGATCATGATGGGCAGAGATAGGCGAATTAAATAAAATGAAATTAGCAAATATGTTTAGCATCAGCGTGTAAAATCCACTTATCTTCTTTATAGCTAAGGCAATGAAGGTAGAACCCTCCATAATTACATATCCAACAGCTGAACAAGTCTCACAATTAGCCTTTTTTTTCCTAAGCAGATTTTTATAAATATAAAAATGTTCAATTGGAGGGTTGCTGTTTTTATTTTATTTTACTCAACATCTTTTTTGGAATCAATGCTTCAATTGCTCCTGGCAAGGTTTTTACAGTTCCTAAAGAAATCAGTGCCCCAGCTCCCATCTCTCTCTCATCAGAAGTGAAGAAGTAAGAGTTAGGGAGAAGAGGCTTGTAAAGAAATAGTTTTTTTTAGGGGTAGAGGTAGGATGCTACAGTGAAATGCATTGGGCCAGAAATCAGGAGACACTGATTCTTTTTCCAGCTCGCCTATCAAATACTTGACTGATTTTGGAAAAGGCCTACCTTTAATCCCTCCTCTGGCTTATGTTTTCTCATCTGTAAAAGTAGAGGTTTTAAGGGAAGAATTTATGACAAAATAAGGAATAGATAGAATAACAAAAGATAAAATGGGCAGTTTGATTATATAAAATTTAAGTTTTTGCACAAACAAAATCAATGGAGGCAAACCAAAAGAGAAATAGGCAACCAAGGGAAAAGAATCTTTGTAAATGTTTTCTCTGATAAAGGTTTCATCTCTAAGATATTTCAGGAATTGGTTCAAGCATATAATAACAAGATTAATTAATTAATTATTAATTAATAAACACTTGTTCAAATAATATAAACAGGCAGGTTTCAAAAGAAAAAATCCAAACTACTCACAACCATATGAAAACATACTCTAAATAACTAATCATTATCCTGGTCCCTCTCTTAACTGACAATTCCTTCTCAGTCTCCTTTGCTGGCACTTCATCCAGGTTTCACCTCCTAGTTCTGGGTTACCAAAGGCTCTGTCCTGGACCCTCATCTCTTCTCCCTCTATACTATTTCACTTTTTGACCCCTTAATTTCCCAAGGATTCAATTATCATCTCTATGCTGATGATTCTCAAATCTACTTATCCAATCTTAACTTCTCTCCTGACTTCTAGTTTCATATGTCCAAGTACTTATTGGACTTTTTGAACTGGATGTCATGTAGACATCTTAAACTCAGCATGTGCCAAGCAGAACTCATTTTCTAACTCTAAAAAAGTCTCCCTTCATCATAATACCCCCACTGTTATCTGGAGTAAGGCCATCCTCTTATTTACTTTGTCTTGAAACTTAGGTGTCATCCTTGACTCCTCATTGTTTCATACCCAAATATGATATGTTCCCAAGTACTCTAAAGTTTAACTTCATAATATTTCTCATATATGCCTCCTTTTCTCCTCTGACACTGCAATCATCCCTAATATGGATCTCTATCATCTCATGCCTAAACTATTGTAATAACCTGTTGGTTGGTCTGCCACGAGGCTCTCCCTACTCCAATTCATCTTTCACACACACCCAAGAAATTGATATTCCCAAAGAAAAGGTCTGACAATGTCACCACCGTCTCTATTCAATAAACTCCAGTGGATCTCTATCACCGATAGGATCAGATTTAAGATCTTCTACTGGGCATTCAAAGTCTTTTATAATATCTCCCTTTCCTACTTTTCTAGTCTTCTTACATCTTTCTTCTATGTATTCTTCCACCTAGTGACATTGTCCTCCTTGCCAATGTCCTCACACAGCATTCATTCTCCCATCCCTTTGAGTTTTCACTGACTTTTATCTGTGCCTGAAATTCTCTCTGACATCTACTTCCTGGCTTCCCTGGTTTCTTTCAAATGTCAGCTAACATTCCACCTTCTACAAGAATCCTTTCCCAATCCTTCTTGATACTGGCGCCTTCTTGCTGTTGATTATCTCCAACTATAAATATTTTGTTTGCGTATTGTTCTTTGGATTTTGTCTCCCTCGTTGGACTATAATGTCATTGAGAACAGGGTCTTTCTTTTCATCTTTCTTTCTATTCCCAGTGCTTAACATAGTCTCTGCACATAGTAGGTGCTCATAAAATGCTTATTAACTTATTTGACTAAAGAAATGCAAATTAAAACTCTGAGTTAATAGCTATACTCATCAGACTGGCAAAGATGACAGAAAATAAAATGACCACTGTTGGAAGGGCTGTAGAAAAATAGTCACATGTGCAATATTGGGGCTAGACCGTTCTTGACAATGATTTTGCCCCCCAAATGACTAAACTGTGCATAGCACCTGAACACTACACACCCATACTATACAAAGATCAAAGTAAGAGGAAAGGGACCCATATGTACAAAAATATTTATAGCAGCTCTCTTTGTTATAGCGAAGGACTGTAAGTTAAAGAGAGTGCCCATCAATTCTGGAATGGTTGAATAAATTATGGTATATGATTGTAATAAAATGTTATCGGATTGTAAGAAATGGTAAAGGGGATGCTTTCAGAGAAACTTGGAAATATTTATATAAACTGACAGTGAACAGAAGCAGGAAAATAATCTATACAATAAAACCATTGTAAAAACCAGCATCTTTGAAATCTTTGAAGGACTCATCTGCAAAATGGAGAGCTTGAGGGGAGGCTAGGGAATGAGAGGGATGGATGTGATGCCTTCTAACCATCCTTCAAGCTCTGAATCTATGATGCCACACTCTTTTCCTAAGATGGTATGATTCTGTGATACCATTCAAAGAGGCAACATGCTAGATTGAAAAGAGAATTGGCTCCAGAATCCAACAACCTCAGAAGTTTACTATGTATGTGACTCCAGGTAAATCACTGAACCTCCCTGAACATCTGTAAAGTAAGGAATTTGGACTAGATGGCCTCTAAGATTCCTGCTAGATCTATGATCCTATAATCTGCACTTGGTGACTCCTTACTTATCCTTCAAAGCCCAGCTCAAATGTCATTGACAGGAAATTACATCTAGTTGGCATTATCAGGTGGGTGCTATTATTATCCCCATTTTACAGGTGAAGAAACTGAGGCAGGCAGAGGTTAAGTGACTTGTCCAGGGTCATCCAGCCAGTAAGTTTATTTGGCCAAACTCAAATTCAGGGCTTCCTGACTCTAGTTCCAGTACTCTATGCAGTGCACCACCCAGTTGCCCGACATAACTAAGTCCCAGAGAAGTAAATTAATCCCCCAACGTTACCTTCATAATAAGTGACTGAGTCAGTATTTGAAACTGAATCCTTTGACTCAATATCTTTTACTCCATCACAAAAAGCCTTCTTTTGGTAATTTTTAAATTCATTTTAAACTTAAATATATAACATGAAAAAACATTACCACATACACAGAAGAATATGAGAGGATTCAATATAAAACAATAAATTTCCATTTCAAAAAAAATCTATATAATAAATACTACACATTGTTTTCCAAGCTACCTAGCTTTTTTTGCTTCCTTGTAGGTTTCTTTCTTTCACTGCTGTGTACTTTTTACTTTTCCTTTCCTTCTTCTCCACTCCCCCACTCTGCCCCAAAGAAGTCTACAATTAAACACAGATAAATGTGTATACACATATGCAAGTATATATACACACATATACAGATGCATAAATATCTATAAACATACATATATATATATATATATATACACATACACACACAAACACATGTATGTTAGACCATACTGTGCATATTTTCACTTGTGATCTCTTTCTCTCAAGGTGAATAGCATCTTCATTCATAGTTCAAGTCTTTCCATGTTCTTCAAAGTCAACCAGCTCATCATTTTCCTTTATCACAGCAATATTCCAACACAATCATATCCTATCTGAGAGATTGTCTATGAAAGTTTCCCCCCAATTTTCTGCATTCCCTCTATTCTTGGCTACATTGGTTTTATTTATACAAGAAAATTTTAACTTAAAATAATCGAAATTATGTATTTTGCACTTCAACAATGTTCTCAGCTTATATAAAAGGCTTTTTAAAAATCTCTGCTACTAAATAACAAATTCTTTGAGGGTACAGGACCTTTTTATATAATCCTGTGATTTTATTAGTTTTGGGAATCTACTAATAAGAAACTCTTTGGTACCTAGTCCATTAAGTGAGTTGTCTGTAAGTTAACTTATTAGTGAGTTACCTGATGTCACTAAGAAGTTAAAGGATTTGCCGAAGACCACATAGTTTATGTGGAGCAACACTTGAATCTAAATCTTTTCTGCCTCAAAAAGAAGGAAAGGAGAGAAGGGCAGGAGAGCGCAAAAGAGATAAATAAAGGAGAAGGAAGGGAAGGGATAAAAAGAAAGCAAGGGAAGGCAAGGAACAGAGAAATTAAACCCTAATGAAAACTGAATGAGAAATATATAAAGGATAAGTACCTACTATGAGAATTTATATGCATACAAGAAAAAAAAAAAGTCATCTCAAGGAGCAAGAACACAAAGTGAATAATTCAGTGACCAAAGGCCAATGGGAGAAATGGTAGCAAACCTTTGTATAGTAGTACAAGTGTTTTCTAGGGTAAGGAATTTTGATGGGAAAATAGAAGACAATGAAAACAAGTCCCAGTCCAGAGGTGCTTACCTACCTACTATTCTTTAAAAGTCTAGAAAACTTAGATCTCACCTTTAAAAATGTATGGAGGAGGAAGAATAAACTGCCAGTTTCAACATAAAAGGAGAGAAAATAAAGCCATAGTAACAGTTTCTAAATTTGGAAATTCATAAATGACAGCTTTAAAGCTGAACTAACCCTTCTTATCTGAGAAAGGAGAGATTCTTTAACCTGATGTTTGTAAGAGAAGCCTGTTGATAACCTAGCATGAACAGCAAAAACAAAATACTTTTAAAAAGCTATCTCTCCATGAGAAAACTCCTGATTTTCTCCATGTTTGGTGATGGAGGAGTAAGGTGAGAAAGAGAGGTAGAGATTTCATATGTATTTCCTCTTTCCAACTTGTTTAAATAATTTATATATTAAAAATATAGAGGCAGTCCTTGCATGTTGGATCAAGAGCTGGTCAGGAGCCAGAGAGAGCTGGCATGAAGAGTCACCTCTGATGTATGGTTGCTGTGTAATACTGATCAAATTACTTAACCTCCCAGGGATCTATGCAACTCTTTAAAACAATAAGTTGCAGAGAAGGGGCTGACCATTGAAGGAGTTTCTTTTCCTGGAAATTCTCTATATCTATAAAACCACACATTTAGTATACATACATACATACATACAAACATATATGCATATAAATATATACATATACAGACATTATATATGTGTGTATATTTATATATGCAGGCAGTATATATTACATACACACATATAATGTATATAATAGATGTATATGTATATATACAGTGTGTATATATATATATATGTATGACATACACACATATATAAGAATAGATGCACATTTCTCTTGGTGTTATTCAAAAAGAAGCTAGTCAATGAAAACCCATTAACCCGAAACACACCAACCTAGAAACAGACCTTTGAGCATCATCCAGACTAAACTCTTGTCTGGCTTCATCAAAATCTATTTTATGCAAATGGATACCTAGAATCTGGTTTTAAAGACATGTAAGAGAAAGAGAACCTCCATTCTCTTATCAGTAGGCTCTTTGATAATTCTTTGCATTAGATTTGACACATTCAAGATGTTCCAAAATAAATTAGTGTGATTTTTAAGCTATTAAAGCTTAAAATTGCACTAAGAGTTTGGGGACACACTGAAACTCACCTCTAGCATAGTGATATGATTTTGGTCCTCTTGAAAAATAAAGGACAACAACCAACCAACCAATCATCAACCAATATAATAAATCCTATGGATATCATCTATAGAAAAAAAAACATACAATCTGATTTTAGATCTTATAAGGAGAACAATTCTAAGGTAGGCTCTTTTGAGACAAATCCAGATCTGTATCTGAAGTTCAGGATATGATGTGACACCTTCATAACATTTTATTTTTTAATGTTTACATCTATTGGAAGCAATTTTCCACAAAATTATTTTTAAAGAGAAAACAGTTTTGTAAGCCTACACAAAGACAGATGGGGAAAATTCCTTTAGAATAGCATAGGATCCAGATCCAGTTTCTTGGTTATATTAGGAAGACTATAGTATTCTTAATCAAAAGTCTTTGATTCAAATGCTGATCTTGACCAAATCACTTTAGCTCTTTTAGCTTTGGTTTCCTCTTCTATAAAATAAGGGCATTAGACTATAAAATAAGGCATTCATTCATCTTTTTATTTCTTTTTTTTTCTTTGCTTCTCATCCTTCAATGTGTGGAACAGTCATTTACCATATTTTTTCACAGTTATGTTTTCCCTTTTTATTATATTAAATACTTTAAAATATTATAATTTATTGCCAACTTAGAATTATGTTTTGTGTATATCTAATAAGGCATAACAGCTACATAAAAGTACTCCTCCAGTTTGTCACCTCCCAGAAAAATCATCTTATTAAAAAAATAAAGGAAAATGTCAGTGTGGAAGAGTAACAAGGAAACAAAGGCATTTAGGAACCTGGTTAACATGGCAGAAGAAACAAAAACTCAGGATCAGTTCTAATTCATAGCCTGAGTTGAGTTAGAGAACAGAATATTATATTTAAGTTTGGAAATTATTTATTTTTAGATTTTATGATAGTGAGAAGTAGTAATTATGAATTCAGGGAAATGGGCATTGTTAATGAAACAAAAGGAAGAAAATATAAACACAATACTAGAGTTGATTAATGTGTAATTATGCAACATATATGACATGAAACAATGCAAAGATCCAAGATTATAGAATTTGAAGATGTTGGACTTGATGGTTTCCAAGGTCCCTTCCTGCTCTAAATCTATTATCCATTCGCAGGAGACTAGAGTATTTTATCAATCTATTGATGAAAGCACCCTTTAACAGTGTTAATTTTTTTTTAAATTAAACTAAATTCCACTTTCTAAAAGCAGTTGATGAAATGTGAAGAATAAATCTATTTTGTTATTCAGCTTTAAAATAATAATATCTGTAGTAGAGGACAAGATTTATTCTTCCAGAGACTATTAATGGGACTTGGGTATACACATCACAAGGAGAAACTATGGGATTTTGTTGTAACTGTAAATTTCTCAGGATTTACAATGTTTATCACACAATCTATGGGAACTACAATCCTAAAGGGACACATGAACTCCCACTGAAATTAATGCCATTAATGGGAGTACAGTGTACATATAAAGTATCCTGAATATACTCATAAATTAATGGATGAACCTCAAAACATATTTCTACACACCACCCTTAAGCACTAAACAATTTATTTTCAAGTTTCTCCTCTGGAATATTCTTCCATAGAGGTTTTCTTCAAAGAAAAAGCTGACCTTATTTTTCTTTTAAAATTCAAAAAATGCAATCTCTAAGTGAAATCTAATATTTAGCTTTATCAAAATATCATCGATTCAGTACCCTAGAGAAAGAGCAATCAGTGCTCACACACACTCACATAGATAAGTTTGCCTCTAAAAGAACTTAATTTTTGATGCCATAAAATATAATGAATAGGCTGTGAATTTCCCTGGTGTTATGGTAATGATTAAGCATCAAAAAGTTGGCCATATAGTGAACACAATTCAACTACAAAAGTATCTCAGGAGTCTAGTTTTTAAATAGTGATCGGCCAGCATACGGGAAGATCTAACCACAGCAGTAATGCCAAAGAGATTTCTCACATGGTCCAACTGTTAAATATCTCAGCACAATAAATTTAGCTGTTTTCACATGAACCACTGATGCGCAAAAATAATTTCCTGCTAATCAGTAATAATGACTATATACTCAATGAGTCACCGTTACACTTTAAGAAGAAGACTGTGCTAATGCGTGAATAATTATTGACCTGATTAAGTGTCCAATCCTGCTCTCAGAGAAAAAAAAAGTGCACATCATTTAACAATTCGGCAGTATATTGTCTGTGAGATAAAAGCAAGAGGTAATTTGGATAACTAATGCCCTAGCTAAATTCGATCAGGCAGTTCCCAAAAGTAGCCGATTTTCATCTTCCTTAAACATTTCAGGAACCTCCATTTTTCTCACCCTCCTTTCACTAATACATTGCCACCTATTTTCTTTCTCCCCTTTCCCATCCCCATGCCCCAGAGGTAAGAAATAAAAGAATTAGAGAAAATGAAGATTATAAGTTTTTATCTATTCATTTTATCACCCCTACAGCCAAGAGGGAGAGGTGGGTTAAAAGAGGGGGTGGAGAGAACATCTTAAAGCTATATTCCTCTGCTCCATTTCAAGGCACTTAGAAAGTTAGGGTATGAACTGTATGAGATCCCAGATATTTACCAAAGACCTGTTGGAACGCAACAAAGAGTTGAGTTTTAATATTTCCATCAGGTCACAGCTGTCTCTACTCAAATGGCTGCCTCTGTGTTCATTTCCCTAAAAATTTATCCTGTCAAGGACAAAGAGACAGCAGCTTTGTTCTCCATGAGGGTCTTGACATTGTAATGCAGGCCTGAAATCCAAATGAGTATGCCAGCTGAAAAGGGCAGCAGTTCCACTTCATTTACAAATATGTGTTTTAAGATCACCACACTGTATTGTTAACATCTGCCTTAATATTTTGGGCCATGGAGAGAAAGGAAAGAAGGAAGGAAAGAAAACAGGGAGATAGGACATGCAGACAGAGGAAGGGGAAGGAGAAGGAAGGAGAAGAGAAGAAGGGATGAGGAAGGAAAGAAAAGGAAGGAGGAAGAAAAGGGAAAGGAAAGGCAAGGAAAGAAAAGGTTTATCCTGAATGACTCCTCTAGATCCTATATGATCAACTCCATGGTGAACTTCTTTGCAATTCTCATAATATACAATTTTTCTTTTCTCCAATCTTTTAGGGAAAAGTTAATTGGGAATCAGTTCTCAATAATGTTAGAGTATTTAATGAGTAGCGTAATGTCTCTTCTTTTGAAGATGACATTTGTTGCCCATTACTGTTCAGTTTACTTATGTTCCAAACACACCATGCCAGCCAGTCATTGACATCTAATCAAAATAACTTTGGAGATCCTGGAAGGTCTCATTTAAAGGTCTTCCAAAAATACCTAATAAACTCTTCTGTTACTCCAGAAGGAGCACATAATTTTCACTGTGTGTGTACACTCAAATAGGAGCAAAAGAAAAGAAAGTATAGATATATAGATAGAGAGATAGATATTCTTTCCAGGTCTATTGCTACAACATGCCATTCTAATTTACTCAGAACCATGTACTCAAATTTTAAGAGAAAATTTTCAAAATATCTCAAAGCTATCTGAAATCAAAAGAGAAATACTGAGACTTGTGGTTTCCTAGAGGGAGCCTCTCTTCAGAAGTAAGAGTTTCTGAGTACTGATATTTATTTGTGATCTTAGACAAGGCAAATCTCTACTTCCCTTTTACGAAATGAAGTGCTCTTGCACTGTACAATTAGAACAGTAAATTCCTAATTGTAATGTAGCAGCAATTTACTAATCTAGAATTAGACTTCTATTACCTCAACTATAGCAAATGGCTATGAATACAGAACTATTTTGTTTGCTTTTCTGTCTTCTTTTGAGAACCTCTGAGAAGAGGAACTGAATTTGGAATCAAATAACCTGAATTTGGGCTTTGCCTTTTACTAGGTGTATGACTTTGGGCAAATCACTTAACCTCTGTGAGTCTCAGTTTTACCATTTGCAAATGATGGAATTGCATTTAGATGATGGCTAAGTTCCCTTTGAGTTCTAAATTCAGAAGGAATTTACTCCAGTTGGATGACTTGCTTTGAGCCCAATTGATGCAATAAGTAGGTGTTCTCCAAACTCATCATTCTATCTCCTAACTGTGCTTTTTTGTAAGCTTTCCCCACGCTAGAATGCTCTCCCTTATCAACACAAACTTTCAGAATTTTTATATTCATTCAAGGCTCAGTTCTGGCACCACCTCCTAAGGAAAGCCTTCACAAATATCCTTGCCCCATCCACCTTGTTAGTGCTCTCTCCTTCAAATTGTCCTGTATTTAGGGAAAGGAGCTAGCCCTATGATTTCACTGATATGGGGAGCTCCTTCTACTCAGGCAGATCAGAACCCTCTCTAAAATTTATAGTAAGAGGGTTGTATAGAACACCTTAAATTAATGACCTGCACATGGTCCCATAGCCAGCATGTGCAAGCAACAGCACTTGAAACCAGGTTTCTAAACAGTCCACCATCCTGCTTCTCATTTTGTGTTTGTTTCTGTTTTGTACATTATATCCCCCTAGTTGAATATAGGCTTCTTGAGGTCAAGAGCTGTTTCATTTCTAACCAAAGCTCAAACCACAGTGACTGGCATATAGTCCACAGTTAGTAAGTGTACATAAAATTTAGGTGAATTCCTCAATGTGAAGGAGAAGTGCATTCTCATTGGAAATGTGAACAGAAATCAGGAGCACTATAGAAATAGCAGAGAAGAGGCAAAAGAAAGAAATACTTAAGAAAAGAGGAATTAGAGCAGCATATAGCTGAGATGTTGTGTCACAGAAGCAGTAGAGGAGGAAAGGACATTTAGCAGCAGTTGCTCTGATTGTATTTATAATTGACAATGTAGAAGATGGTCAGGTAGAAGTATGAGAAAGAAAACTATAACAGGTCTGTAATGTTAGGGGGAAAATTTTTAGTGCATTGAAGCCTTTAGGCCATCACTTTGCCTCAGAACACCTGGAAGCTCAATACTGTGAGCAGGTGCTGGGGAGTGATTGGCATTCATTGAAAGGACAAGCTAAATCCTTCATTTCAATAATTCTACGGCATGGCCTTATTACTGCACAGTACAATAATTGAGATTCATTATGATGAATCATCATTATGATGATTCAAGGAAAAGTTAAATTATAGCCATAAAATCATAGAATCACAGTGTTGGAAGGAACCTCAGAAGACATTCAGTCCAACTCATTCCTGAGCAGCAATCTCCCCTACAACATAGCTGGCAAGTGGTCATCAAACCTCTACTGGGAGATCTCCAGTGATGAAGAACTAACTACTTCATGGGGCAGCCCATTCCACAACTGGACAGCTCCAATTTTTAGGAAGGTTTTTTATTTCCTTCTCAGTAGCTGAAATTGCTATCTCTGCAAACTTCCACCCATTATTCCTAGGGAACAAGTCAAAAAGGGCTGATTCCTCTTATAGCCCATTAAATACTTGAAAATAGCTTTCATGCCCCACCTAGATATCATCACCAGACTACACATATCCAGTTCCCTTAACTTATACTTATATGGCACAGCTTCCAGTTCCCAAACTATACTTATTGCCCTCCTTTGGAAGCATTTTAATCTGTCCATATCTTTCCTAAAATATGGTGCCCAGAAATAAATACAATATTGCACATATTACCTGCTAAGAGCAGAGTAAAACAGCATGATTGTTACCCCGTCTGGACTATTAACATGGCCAAAGATCAAATGACTTTTTCTGGTTTCTGGGTGATGCAGTAGATTCATATTGAGCTTGCAGCTCACTAAAATCCTCAGGACTCTGTACATGAACTATCAATTTCAATGAAGTGGTAGAGTAAGCAGACCTCTGAGCTTAGAGTCAAGAAGTCTTGAGTTCAAATTATGCTTCCAACACTTGCTAGCTGGGCAAGTCACTCAACCTCTCTCAGCCTTAGTTTCCTCATTTGTCAAACAAAAGGCTTGGAATCAGTAGCCACAAACATCCCTTCCAGTTCTAAGTTATGTTACAGTGACTGTCTAGCAAAGTCTCCATCATTCTGTACTTGTGCTTATTGTTAGTTGCTACTGCTGTTGTTTAGGGTATAAAACTTTATGCTCATCCTAGCTGAATTTTATTGTATTCATTTCAAGTTATTTCTCTAGGTTGTTAAAATATATTTTTGGGATTCCTACTATGTCATCAATATTAGGTATTCCTCCCAGAGTTATATAAATTTGATTACATTATCTATCCCTTTATCCAAGTTTTTGATTAAAATATTTAACAGAAGCCAAATAACAGAGCCACATAATACTCCATTATAGATTTCCCCCTAGGTTGACATTGATCCTTTCATCTTCACTCTTCAGGTTTAATTGTTCAGTCAACTTTGAATATGCACAATTGTATTATCTTCCAACTTGCTTTTCTTTTTCCAACTTGTCTAAAAAGGTAACATAAGAGCTTTAGTCAAACAACTTGCCAAAATTAAGTTATACAATATCTTCTACGGCATTATTAATCTACAAATCTAATAACCCTTCAGAAAAAGGGAAATCACATTGGCTTCACATGATTTATTCTTGATGAAACCATACAGGTCCATTATGGTAAATGTTTCCTTCTTCTGAGAGCATATAAATAATTCCTTTAATAATTTATTCTAGAATTTTGCTAGCACTTAACCTCAACATAATATAGAGTGAAAAATCAATCTTACTGACTTTTTACAGACAATTGTCTGTATCTAGTTTTATGCCTACTCTCCCATTTTCCATAATTTTTCAAAGATCAGTAACAGAAAGGGGAAAGGGAAAAGATACTTATTAAGCATCTACGATGTGCTAGGTACTTTTAGGTACTAGGTTCTAAATGCTTTTACAAATATTATCTCATTTGATACCCACAACAACTCTATGAGGTAGGTGGTATTATCATCCCCATTTTACAGTTGAAGAACCTGAGGCAGATAGACATTAAGTGATTTATAAAGGGTCAAAGGTTGAGTAAATATGAGACCAAATTTGAATTCAGGTCTTCTTGATCAGCCCTCTATCCTCTGCACCACCTCTTTGCTTCAGTAACTAGAGGTTCATTAACCGTTCTCACGAGTTGTTTCATTACCTTGGAATATAGGTTGTCTGGAGATGGTCACTTGGACTTGCTGAGAATAGATACTGTAGATATTCTCTTATTTTCTCCTCAGTTTGTTTGTTTGTTTGTTTTGCTCTCTCCTTTCCTTTTTTGTCCTCAGCCCAAAGACCTTTTAACCTAGTAAGGAAAACAGGGAAAATAGTTGCATAGTTCTACCTTTACTCTGCTGTACATTATCATCCAACCAAGCAAATATGCTATCCCATCTCTTACCTTCCTTTTTTATGAAGTTATTTAAAATTCCTTTTTGTTGTCTTTAGTTTTTGTCAGTATGTGTTTATTTGCTATTTGTTGTATGTGCTCATTCTGATATTTAGCATTATTCATATTATCTTACAGTGCTATGCCACTCTTTCATAATACATTTTAGTTACCTCCCTTATCTTTAAAGAAACCTTCCCATTTTTTTGATATGCAATTATTTGAGTTTGTTTCATCAGAATTTCATTCTTAATAAATTGTCTTCCCTAATAAACACAATTTCCAGTAGAATTTTAGGGCATGAGTTCTTACGTGCCCTTGAAATATTTTAAATTCACTCTCCCAAGATTTAGGATGCAAATTACCCTCTGCCTGCCTTGTAATCCATACCTATCACTAACACCAAGATGGCATGGACATTTCCTCTAAATGCTCTCACCATTTCTACTTCAGCAATACATTTCTCTTTATTGCAGTGGGGGTCCATAAAAACAGCTCCCCTCATAATTTCCTTTACTTGTTAAAGAATTAAATGATCATTGAAATAAAATACGATTTTCCAACTGCTCTACTTTTAGCAGATCAACTGAACAACATCTAGACAACTGAGATCACCTATCACTATCATATTATGCATCTATAACAACTTTATTATTGGGTTTCAGAAATCACCATTAATCCCTTCCTTCTGATTCACTAGTATGTAGTATACTGATACCATACTAAGTTTCTCCTTCCAATGACCCTTACCCAGATTACTCTTCCTCATTCTTTACCTTTCTGAATTATGGATTCACTTGCCTGCAAACACTGTGGTGGCTCTCTATCATTTCTAGAATAAAATACAGTGGTTTCTGATTTCCCAGTCAGTAGTGCAGTCAATCCCCTTGTGACTTTATAATTGTTTGTATATATCATATATTTACACATAAGATGATCTTTATGGTTTACTCTGTATATTTCTACTTTTTTGAGGAAGCCAAGCAATGGGGTTAAGTAATTTGCCCAGGGTCATACAGCTAGTAAGTGTCAAGTGTCTGAGGCTGGATTTGAACTCAGGTCCTCCTGACTGCAGGGCCGGTGCTCTATCTACTGCGCCACCTAACAGCCCCTATACTTCTACTTTTTAAAGTTATTTCAATTGATTCTTACTATTATCTCTCCTTTTCCATTTTCCATTCATAAATCTCATCTCAGAAAATTCCTGATACCTATTATGCTAAATTTAACTCTTTGTATCCAATTCATTTTTTTAGTAAATCATATTCCTCACATCTATGTATAGACATCTGAGTGTTGTTGCCTAACTTTTGGGATACCATTTTCCATGAGTTAAAATGTATCTTCACTGATCTTATTCTTTCTTTGGCATACCTCCTACTCTGTAGGGTAAACATACCCTGAAACCAAAAGTATTATCCTCTCACACACACCCACCCCACATTTTATTTTTTCTTGTACTAGGCTAACCAGAAGAACTGTTAGATTAAAGCACAAAAAAGTATTCAAATAGCACATCAAAATGTAGCAGAAGTATACTGTCTACAGACTACTAAATACTCACTGAGACTGTTCATGATCCAAGAATATGCATGTAGGGGCATACACATAAAACACCTGTATCAGCAATGAATATGCATGGTTGGATCAATTCTGATATCCTAGGCTTTACCTTCTTGAGTATTTTCACTAAGTCGTTGCTCTTCTCTGATGCCAGCTTCTGGGTTTCAAATGGAATGTAGTTTTGTTTTGTTTTTCATAATACTACTAGGTGTTTGTCAGTGTTTTAACTTACAACCTTTAGGGTTATCTTTTGTTATTTAAACCTTGACCAGCCATACCCTATTAGTTAGGCAGTGAAGTCCAAAATTTGTCTTTTGATTTTTTTTCTGCCCCTCAAGATCTCTGTCTAAATCATAGATTCCCAAAGTAGGCAATACTGCCTGTTGGGAGGCATTGGAATTATCTAGGGGAGGTGGTAGTAGCCTTGGGTTTAATTGGGGGGCACTGAATAAAAATAAGGGGGGTAGAAGCATAAGGAAAGAAGAGAAGAAAATTTTGAAAAACAATTTGTACATATTTCATCTGTTATGTAACAGAGTTAAAGGCATGATGATTACACTATTTTCCAAATAAACACACAAAATGAAAGTTATAACTGATCAGTAGTCATATCCACCAACAGGTCCTAACAAGCAAGTGTAGGCAGGTGAGCGTGTCAAGCATCGTCAGGAAGTCCAGTATGCAGGAGTATGTGCCTGTAATGACTTATTTACAATATGATACTATACACTTACATGACACAATAGTGTGTCATCAAAATTTCAATGCAGGAAAAAGCCACAAATTTACAATAAATGATTAAATTTTAAAAATTTGTCATTTTAAAAATATATATTTTTGAAATGATGCAAATTTAAAGGGTTAAAGAAAGTAGATTTGGGGGGCGCTGAGTAATTTTTTTTGAAAAGTGGGTGGTAGGCCAAATAAATGTGGGAACCTCTGGTCTAAGTCATCATCTGAATTAGTCTGAAATTCTTTTAAATTCTTATAATACCTGTGAGTCATCACCCTAAGACCCATTCAAATCATGCCGTAAGTTCCACTTAGCAAAACTGCAAAGGAGCTGGGTGGACCCAGAGTAAGGAGATTCTTTCCACCCCAGTTAATTCCTGTGCTTGCATAATCTCTAGAAAAAGCACTAAAAAGGGATGGATGGACCTTTTGAAAATGCCAACTTTTCCTCTACTTCCCCTTAACAAAAAGATATCACTGTGCTTCTAATAATTAGTAGACAACTTCTATGGCAGAAAAAAAAAAGGCTTCTGAATGGTTCTGACCCAATGTCATACTAGTGTGTCACATGATCTTAATGATTGCTAGCATTTTCTAGTTCTTGAAAGTTGTAAATAGTTGAATTCAGCAACTAGAGTTGTTAAAGCCTTATTTGTGCCTCACACGTAAGCTGGCTCCTGATTCTAAGGGGCAGGTAGGTGGTGCCATGGATAGAGCACCAGCCCTGAATTCAGGAGGACCTGAGTTCAAATTTGACCTCAGACCAAACACTTGACACTTACTAGCTGTATGACCCTAAGCAAGTCACTTAACCCCAATTGCCTAAAAAATAAAATAAAATGATTCTATTATTTGGACTCTCTTTTTTTGTTAATCTCTATCTCCTTCCCAGTTAATTTTCTGACTTTAGGCCATTTATCTTCTTTATATATTTATCATCTTCAAACGTGAAGCAAAAACAAATTTGCCTCTCTTAAGTATGGATTAATGTGTTCAATTCTTCTCTCCAGTGGGAGTCATAAACTTGTAGGAAAACATCCTTCTTGGCTTCATACATGTAAATCAAAGATCTCCCTCTACCTTTTCAACTCATAGGCTGAATGAATCTTTAAAGTCATAATATTTATCAAGCTGCATAGACAAGTTTGGAGATTCTACTTGAGAAATGGTAAGACTACAGCTGGAAAATGGACTGCTAAATCCACACTGCTGTGCACAATCTACTTCTGCTATGGCCCTCTAATGTGCATGTTCTATGGTAAGTAGAAAGGGCTATTGTAACAGCTGAGCCAAGTATTCTCAGGGACAGCACAAAATCTTCAGACAATTCAGGAAGAGAAGACTAGGTGAAACTAGAAGTTAACTTTCTGGAATATATAAATCCATAATCCATAACAAAGATCTGCCTATTAATCAAAGTCCTTTGAGTCTTTATTGAACTATGCTTTTTAAATGTGAGAAACTTCCAATTCTACTTTATCCTACATTGTGTGCCATTAAATCACAGAACCTCAAAGATGAAAAGGAACCCAGAAGTCATGTAGTCTACCCTATATTTCATTGGAATACCTTCTATTACAATGCTAACTAGTGGTCTTCCAGTTTCCAGTTAAAAACATCCAAGGATTGGGGAGTTCACTATGTCCTAAGGCAGTCCATTTGATTTCTGGTTAGCTTTTAATAAATTTTCAATAAATTTATCCCTTAAGTAAATTAACTTTCCTCTGCAACTTTCACCACTTGTTCATAGTTGTTTAATGAAGGCCAAATTATACTCTTTTTGTTCACTTTTTTCCCATTTTAATTAAAGTTAAAAAATTGAAGATGATGGTTTATGAACATTTTGATTATAGGGGGAATTGATTTTGAATTTGTAAGCTATACAAATATGTTCCTTCAAATACTAGCATCATCACCCTCTCAGTCACCCAGGCTTAAAGCTTCTGAATCATCTTTGACTCTTGCAACCTCCTCACCTTCACTTCCTGATAGTTGCTGAACCCTGATATTTCTGACCCCACAGTATCTTTATGGGAAACAGCATGATGTTGCAGATAATAATCTCAGAATTAGGAAATCCTGAGTTCAAGATCCACCTCTGACACATATTGGTTGTGTGATTCTGACCTAGTCACAACCCCTTGGTGCCCAAAGCAACCATCTGAAACTATAAGTTGCGCAACAATTTCTGAACTTCATTGGTAGGAGTTTTCACCTTTGTAGTTCCCTGAACCAGTAAAGAATAGAAACCAGGACCATGAAAGCATATCTAAGGATCCCAGCAAGCCACATACTGACACAGAAAATAACATATTAACATTATTTATGTTCTATTTTATTTTCATTTATTTTGTTAAATATTTCCCAATTACATTTTAATCTGGTTCAGGAAACACTTGGGAGTGCTACCTGGCAATGTATCCTAAGGGTCAAGTGTTTGATACCTCTGCCTTAAACCAAACTGATAAAAATATAGGTATGGACAAAAACATAGACATAGATATATAGCTATAGACATATAGATGTAGATGGCTGTGCATATAGATATTTAAATGTAGATAAAGGTAAAGCTATATCTTAATGGCTAAATCCAAAAGCTTTTTTGTTTTTTAATCTTTATCTTTCTTAACCTCTCTGCAGCCTTTGACATTGTCAATCATTCTCTTCTCCTTAATATGTCTTCCCTTTAAACTTCCATAATGCTATCTTGGCTCTCCTCCTATCTGTCTGATCTCTCCTCAATCTCTTTGCTGTATATTCATCCAGTTAGGTGTCCCTCAGGACTCTATTCTGGGCCCTTTTTCTCTTCTCTCTCTATACTATTACATTTGATGATCTCATTAACTTCCCATGGATTCACTTATAATCTCTAGCTGATGATTGTGAAGCTTACTTACCCTAAGATCTCTTCTAAGCTCTAGACAGCGCAGACTGGATGTGCCATAGACATCTTAAACCCAACACATAGAAAACTAAATTTATCTTTCCTGCAGAAACCTCTCCCCTTCTGAACATCTCTTGTACCACCATCTTGCCAGTGATCCAGGCTCAAATCCTATGTATCATTGTTGACTCTTGAATCTCTCTCATCCTCTATATACAATAAGTTACCAAGTCCTGTTAAGTTTGCCTTTCAAAATCTCTGGTATACACGCACCCTTTCTCTCCTCTGATGATGCTGCTACCCTGGAACAGGCTCTCATCACCTCATACCTAGAATATTAAAGGTCCTGCTGGTTACTCTCCTGATCCAATTCTCTCCACACTATAATCCATCCTTCACTCACTTGTCAAATTAATCTTCCTAAAGCACTAATCTGACCATATCACTCTCCCATTCAAAAAAAAATAAAATATAAAATCCTCTATTTGACATTCAGAGCCATTTACAATGTGGCCTTCTCTACCTTTCTAGTCTTCTTATACCTTACACCCCACCAATGTACACTGAAATCCAGTGGTACTGGCCTTCTTGTTCTTCTCCATAGAAGATACTCCATCACCAGACTTCAGACTTTTTCACCTATCATTCTCCCTGACTGGAATTCTAACCCTCTTCATCTCTGCTTCCTGGATTCCTTCAAGTCTCAGCTAAAATTGCCTCTTTGATGAGAATCCTTTCTTGATCTGCTTTAATTTTGCTGTCCCCCCTATTGATTATCTCCAGTTTATTACACATACACACATACACACACACACACACACACACACACAGAGTTGGCACATCCTTCTTGACATGTCTGTCCCATTTGACTGAGAGATCCTTGAGAACAGGAATTATTTTTTACTTTTCTATCCTCACAACTTAGCATGGTGCCTGGAACATAATATGTGCTAAGAAATTCTAATTGACTGTGATAAAGATAAAGATGGAGACTGATATTAATATAGAAGTTATGGACATGTATTTTCCACCCCCCCTTTTCCCTTATATTCATTTGACCATCACCCTAGCTTAGGACTTCAGTGTCTCTCATGGACTGATAACCTTCCCTTAGAAAGACAAAATAGCATTGTCCCGTAGAAAAGGAATCACACTTGGTCTCCTTGCACATATATGTCAGAACTCAAAGCTGATTTAGACCTGATATAATTTCTACTTTGCCTTCCATTAGAGAGGCAGCATGGCATAGTGGAGAGAGCCCTGGATGTGGAATCAGGAAGACCTAGCTTCAACCCCTGCCTCCAACAATCATGAGCTGTGTGTGAACTTGGACAAGTCACATAACTACTCTGTGCCTCAGTTTCCTTATCTGTAAAATGAAGAGATTATACTTGATGATATCTAAGGTCTTTTCTATATCTAAATAAATGCCCTTTTGATCCTATTACACAGTCAACAAACTTATTCATTAAGCACCTATTGAAAGCATATTGCATTTAAAACTCAAACTGAGCTATCTTGAAGTATAAGGGGTTTTCTTGAGAGTTCATCATTTCCCCATCCCTGAAGATTACTGAACAGCACATAGAGAAGGAGAGGGAACAAAAGTTTATATGCTCCTACTATGTGTCAGACACTATGTTAAGTGCTTTACAAATATTGTCTCATTCAATCACTTCAGTGTATTATATAAAGAACTCCTGTCCAGGTACAGATTGGACTACAAGATCTATGAGGTCTCTTTCAACTCTGAAATTCTATGATTCTGCTAGGCTGATGTTTTCTGGTGATTTCATTCATTTTTAGGACCTATTTATTCTTTGTGAAAAGTAGAAGAAAACAGGGGGAAAACTCAAGTCTATTTTACTGCTTCTCAATATCTCTGTTCAAAGGTTTGGCAGGCAAGATGACTGGAATTTTAGAGTAAATTTGTTTTTCCCCTAAATTACCTATAAATTTCTCATATCCATACTATTTTCCAACTCATTACAATTCAATTTATTTTAAAATTTTATTGGTACTTTTTGCCTTTACACTACAATCCTTGGATAAAGACCCT
>NW_020941197.1:13652666-13855534 GCF_900497805.2 Vombatus ursinus
TGTGTGCCTACTATATAGTCACTCATATGATAAGTTTGTAGGCACATCTAAAAGACATTTAAGACATAGTCACTGATCATTATTTGAAGATTTGGCGACTACAAATCACAGATTTATTGAATTTTAGAGCAGGAAAGGACATTATATATCATCGAGTACAACCCTCTCATTTTACAGATGTAGGGAAAAAATTCTAAAATACTAAAGTAAATTGCTTAAAACCATACCACTAGTTAATGTCAGAAGAGCTCAAAATCAATTTGAGGAGTTTGGATGAAACATAAAAATATAAAACAACATGTGATTAAGAGCCAAAAAGAATGATGCCTATTGTTAGTTCTTTAGGAATTCAAACAAGAGAGATCACTTCTGAATTGGGTGGGGAAGAGTTAGTGAAAGGATTCATCCTTAAAAAATGGAAAACTCAATGACTTCCAAAACAAGTCCATCTATGTACAGAAATATTCAAAGGAGATTGTTTTTTAATCTTGTGGTAGCAAAAAAATAAACTGGAAACGAAATAGATATTCAGTGATTGAGGAACAGCTGAACAAATTATGGCATGTGACAATAATAGGATATTATTGTGATATAAAAAATAATAAATATGAAAAATTCAGAGAAACATGGGAAAATATGTATGAGGTGAAACAGAACAAAGAGATCAGAACTAGAACTATATATGTATATACATACATACATATATTACATACATGTATACATGTACAACTAGAATAACATAAATTAAATCACTTAGAGACATCAAAATTCAATAAAATGCAATGGATAATCTTGTTTCTGGAGAACTGATAAAGGATTATTCTCCTCAATAGATGGTAGACTAGGGGGGATGGAGTATTTCATATGCTGTCAGGTATGTTTGTTGTTTTGATTAACTTTTTTTTAATTATAAAAAAAGTTTCTATTTGAAGTTGAAGTATTACTGGTAAGAAACTGTAGTTCAAAAATAATAAGAATGTACTTAGTATAGATTAAAACAAATAGAAAAGTGTACCGATGAAACAAACTACTTAAGTCAGAACCAGAAACAATCAAGTACAAGAGTCCATCATTGTATAACCACCCGCCCTTCCGATGTCATTGGTCCTCTTCTAAAATAAAGGACAAACAACAATAGGAAATTAAGACAAATCCATAAGTCCAAATGCCATTCCCCAATAGGGGAATTAGGATATTAATTTTCAAAAGAAGAATTTCAAACCATCAATACCTCTATTAAATGTAATGGGATATTATTGTGCTATAAGAAATGATGAAAAGGCAGATTTCAGAAAAACCTGGAAAGATTTACATGAACTGATGCTTAGTGAAGTGAGCAGAACCAGGAAAATATTGTACACAGTAACAGCAATATTGTGTGATTATTAACTATGACCAGCTTGGCTCTTCTCAGCAATACAACAATCCAAGACAATTCCAAAAGATTCATGATGCAAAATTCTATCCACATCTAGAGAAAGAACTATGCAGTCTGAATGCAGATTGAAGCATACTATTTTCACCTTTTTTTTTTCTTATCCTGGTTTTTCCCTTTTGTTCTAATTCTTCCTTCATAACATGACAAATGTAGAAATATACTTAATATGATTGCACTTGTATAACTGATTATCAGACTGCTTATCATCTTGGGAACAGGTGATGGGAGAGAGGGAGAAAAATTTGGAATTCAAAATCTTATAAAAATGAATGTTGAAAACCATTTTTACATATAAATGGAAAAAATGCCATTTACAAAAGAAACTATATTAAAGAATATGGCCAATTAATAATAATGAGAAATCCAAATCAAAAGAATTCTAGGGTTTTATATCATACTCATCAAATTGACAAAGGTATTAAATAAAAAGATGGAAATAGTCAATGTTGGAAGGGCTTTGGGAAGACAATAAAGCTAACAGACTACTAGTAGAGCTGTGAATTGTAATCATTCTGAAAAAGAACTTAGAATTATTTGAGAAAATACCTTTGGACCCAGGGAACTCATTTGTTGGTATATGTTCATACCATTTGACCCAGAAAACCCATTACTACATGAATATTCTTGCAAACATCAAAGATATAAGGAATATCCCACATGTATCAAGATATTTATAGCAACATACGTGTGTGTGTGTGTATGTGTGTGTGTGTGAAATTGGAAGTAAAGTATATGTCCATTGATGTCTGAAGAAATTGTAGCAGACAAATGTAATAGAATACTATTGTATTTTAAGAAATAGTGAATATGAAGAATTCTAAGGAACCTTGGAAAACTGATATGAAGTGACATAAAGTGAAGTAAGTAAAAGCAGTAGAAGAATACATAACATAATAATGTAAACCAAACATACACTAAAAGGAAGCTGACCTCCCAGTAATTATAATGTTCTCTCTTGTTCTTGAAGAAAAGATGATAAAATTTACTTCTCTCCAGTTGGTAGAGAAATGGAGAATGATAGAGGAGAAATGTATAAATTACCAGATTTAATCACTGTGTTGCTTAGCTTTGCTTTACCAGTTAACTTTGGTAAAAGGAAGGGCATATCTGGAAGTGACTGTGATATAAAAAACTAAGCTATAAATAAAACTTATTCTCACTCATAAAGAGAAATATCTAAATCTTTTTATCATGAAAGAAACTTTCATCATTTTTGTTGTAGTCGTTTTGCTTTTTTCAATTGAATATTTCTTGAAGGTAAAACAGTGACATCATTTAAATGTAAGGGAAATATATATATATATATATCAGCAGGCTATTGCTTGCTTCCCAGTATCAAGATGCTGCTACCCCAATCCATGATTCTTTTTATAACTGTCAGAATTTAAAAAAAAACACCCTATTGGGTCAATACTTTGATAATGCAAGGATTCATAGGCTTATAGAACATAGATTTAGAGTTATGAGGGATCTTAGAGGTAATCAGAGAATATAAATGATTTATCATGGTCACACAGAAAATAAGTGACAGAACCAGAATTTGAACCCAGCTTCTCTGACTCCAAACTCAGTGTTCTTTCCACAATACCCTAACACTTCCATTAATCTATCATTGGATCTAGAAGTTTCTATAAACAGTCACCAATTTTACTAGTAAGATAACTGAAATATCTCAAGGAAAAATTTGGTAGGATCTGAATAATTATAGTGAAAAGCAGGAAGCACATCCCCAAAGAAAAGAACAAGCTTAAAAAATATAAGAATATACTCATGGGACAGTGAGGGAACCACTCTGGCTGAAGGAGAATGAAGGTTTCCTTTGCAGCATAATAGACAAAGTGGAATAATTGATAGCTGACTAGAAATAATAAAACAATGAAATATGCAGTTCTCCAAGAGTGCAGTCTTACAAGAATACCTGCAAGTTACTCACTGATTTATATATTAAACAGACGCATATCTCTTATATACTTATAACAAAATGAAACTTCTTGTGTTCTCTTTCTATGTCTATGTGAGTCTGCAGAAATTACTGAGATAAATTTCATTTTCTTCACACTCTGACTGGCAAAGTGAGTCAGCAGTCCTTGGCTGTCTCCCTGAGTCATGTATGTTTTACTTTTGCTTGGAAAAATTAACAGCTATTAAAATGATTCTTTTCATTTCATCAATTATACAATAGACAGGCAAAATGTGGAAATAATGTATGCCTCCCCAGGTTCTATTAGTCCTTTCACAGCTGGGAAGCAATGAAACCTTTCTTTACCAAAGCAATTGTGGTATTTGGGCCTACCCTACTCAAGGACCCTTATCTCCAAAGAAAATCTTTAGATGATTTGCATTTCTTTGCCCCTCTTCTAGCTTGCATTTATAAGAGCTTGCACTTAAATAATACTTCCAGGTTTGCAAAGAACTTTACAAATGTTATCTCATTTAATTCTCACAACAACCCTGGGATATTTTTATTCCGATTTTACACATAGGAAAATTGAGGCAGACAAATGTTCAGTATCTTACCCAAAGTTACATGATTAGTGTCTGAGGTCAACTTTGAACTCACATCTTCCTGCCTCTAGGTCTAGCACTGCCTCCACTGTACCATCTCACTGCTTTTTCTTAGCTCTTAATAAACTGTCAATAAAAGGTACGCTTTTCATAATTAGAAATATGGCTTAATTGTCCTGCTTTATACATTAAAGAACAGAATTTAAGAAAAATGTCCATCTCTATAGAGGGACTGTGTTTTCATTAGGATAAGGAATGCTCAGGTAAGAAAAATTCCTCTAGCAATGCAGGATGGCATCTTTTCTGCAACTTACATTCTTAGAAATTTGTCTGGGGATACTGAAAGCTGAGGTGCTTTGCTCGGAGTCATATAGTCAGTGTCAAAGGTAATTTTTGAACCCAAGACTTCCTGGCTCCAAGGATGGCTCTCTATCTGCACACTATTGCCTCTGCTCAGTTCTATTTGATTACAAATTGCCCCATGATTTACATACCAAAATAAGACTTTTGCAAGTAATTTCTAGTTAGCTATTTCATTAAAGATCAGAAATCCTAAAGACGGCATATATTTATTTTTAGTTTCATTTTGTCTTGGACTTTATTCTACAGTATGTACCTTCAAAAGTCAGGAAACCCCAATAGTCATTATTCATTTAAATGTAACATGCCTTAATTATATATATATATATATATATATATCATGTGTCCCTTCCAAAGTTAGACACTGTAGAATTACAAATGAAGTGAAAGAATATTCTCTACTTTCAAGTAGCTTATAATCCATTTGAAAACAAGGTAATACATCAGAAAGTAGAAGACATTATGTTATAAACTGTGCATCTTAGTGCTAAAATAATGCAGAATAATAGAAAGAGCTGTGCAATTTCCAAAATACAATACAGCCTGCATTTGGGAAATTGTACTGCTCCTTCAACAATCCCAAATCATTCCTTGCAACAAAATCCCATCTTTTTAGCGTCAGTAGTCTCCAGGAGATGCTAAATAACTGGGAATCACAGAAAATCAGTTTCCAAAGAAATAGAATTAAGAGTGCCTCAATATATACTGGAGAAATATATGGCAGGTAAAAGTAGATGATAGCATCATGCCAACAATAACTTGGTGCAAAAAAATATAGTATAGAAAATCCATGGAAAAGAATATAGGCCAGTCTTACAGCAAGAATGAGGCACAAGAGATAGGTAGCCACTAAATCATGCCACATAGTGTTAAAAGTCCTAGAAGAAATCTTCTAGAATGTTGAATAGATGCTCATTGGAAAAAGTGTAGGAAGACATGGATAAGATTCGCCACACAGTACAAGAGGGTGTGACTGGGTTAACATCTGTACCACTAGAAATAAGAACCCATCAATAAAATAGCAGATCCATCAAAGTATTGAATAAAAATGAAAATATCATTATAGGATGGAGTTTGTTTCTTGAAGGAGATAAGTTTTCAGCTGAACTGGAAGTGTTGCATAGGGATTGAGGAGAAAAATTATTCCAAAGAGATTAAACAGAATAAAAATGGAGACAGTGGTGAATGAGACAGGGGAATAAGAAGAAGAGCCTAATTAATGATGATTTTCTTGTGCAGAAGCAAAAAGGATAGGTAAAATGGGACTACTTGACAAAAGGTCATAGGTTCATCAATTTAAAGTTCAAAAGGGATATTAGAGACCATTTTAATTGAGGAAACTGAGGCCCAAAGAGGTCAATCTATTAATAAGCATTATTAAGGACTTACTATGTGTTAGGCGTTTTACTAAGTGCTGAACATGCAAGGAAAGACAAAAACAATCTCTCCCCTCTTGGAGGGCATTTTGATGGGGAGACAGCAAGCAGATAATTAGGTACATACAAAATCTATGCAAATGGAAGGTAAACCCAGAGGGAAAGGCAGATGGTCAGATCTGATTTTTTGGAAAATCATTTTAGCAACTAAGTAGAAGGTACATTACAGTGCAGAGAGACCTGAGGCAGGAAGACCAATCAGAAAACTATTGCAGGCTCTGATGGGGATAGTGGCTATAGAATCTTCCAAGCCAAGGAAAATTTGAAACTGACTGAATGGAGGATCATCAAGAACCTTCACAAGAATGATAGAGGGAAGGATTATATGATCTAGTCTCTCCTTCCCATGCTATACCATTTAGTAGCAAATGCTATCTAAATGGATTGTTACATGATAAGTTGACCAGCAGAACAGAAGAATTAAAAATACCCTGGGAAGGGAGAAGGGCAAAACAATTAAACAAATAAACCATATGTATTCTAGTGAGATTTATTGCTTTTTTTTAAATAGCAAGCAGGAAGGCCTATTGAAGTTTGTGCTGAGTCAATGACCCTATTGCTTCCAGTATTACTTGTCTTCCAGGCATGTTTTGAAAGAGGCCTTCATCTACTCTAATTGCAAACTCACCTCTGAGATAACACTATCCCAACCCCTTTTGAAGATATCTATATATCAGAAGTATCTTGCTCTTATTAACAAAAGTTGTTTTTAAAATCTGTTACCAATTTGAATCCTGTGTTGGTCCCAGTGGCCATCTCAACTATGCATCTCAGCCTTCATGGTTTTTTAATAAACTTCTTTTAATTTTCTCTTTAAAAAAAAGAAAAAAGAAAGAAAGTTATTGCAATAGTCCAGGTTGAAGATTATGAATATCTGAAATGAGATGGTGGTTACGTGAATGGAAAGAAGATGAGATATATGAAATGTGAAGGTAGAAACAACAAGAATAGTCAAAAGACTGGATATTTAAGGTGAGGGAGAGTGAGGAGTTGAAGGTAACAATAAAGTTATGAGCATGGATTATTCGAGGGATAGCCAAGCTATGAAAATAATGCAAAAATTAGAAAAAGAGGAGAGCTGGGGCAGAGAGAATAAACTCTATATTGGACATGTTGAATTTGAGGTGCCTAGGACACATAGTTCAATATGTACAAAAGACAATTTGTGATGTAGTACTATATAGCTCAAGAAAGAGCCTGGGACTAAATATGTAGATCTGGAAACTATTTGCATAGAAATAATAAATGAACTCATGGAAGATGATGAGATTACCAAGTGAGATAGTATAAAGGAAAAAGAGGAGGAATCTTGGACCAACACTTGAAGAATACTCACCATTAATGATCATGACCTGGTGGCAGATGCCACAACGAAGTCTGAGAAGAAGTGATCAAACTGATAAGGGTTCAACTAAGAAGGAGCAGTCTTATGAAAAGCTATAGAGGAGAGAGTTCCTGAAGGAACAGGTAATCAATGGGGTCAAATGCTAAAAAGAAATCAATAAGCTCTCACCCAAGTTCACTTGCCCAAGTATCAGATGTGGGATTTGAACAATGCTCTTTTTACTCAAAATCTGACAGCATTTTAGGAAGGTTAGTGTGGCAGCAATGTGAAGAATAAACAACTAGGGGAGTGACAGGAAGATGTGGAGACCAACTAAGAGCCTAAGAATCTATTTCAAATGATGAGGTCCTCAATTCAATTGGATATTTGGAATGGAGAGGAAACTATGAAACACAGGGTATATACAATGGAATTATTTGCAGAAATTAGTATCTTAATATACATACTAAGTGAAATAAAGGAGTGAAAAATATCTGAGTTTATTAAGCATGCATAACCCAGAGAAGAACTATTGGCAGACTAAAGAAGTTGGAACAGAGAGCTAGGCTATTCCGAAAAGTACTTAATTAGGTTTGGGACATGTTCTAATTTGAGATAACATAAAGGTACCTTTTAGGAGGTGTTTCATAGGCAGCTGTAAATACAAGATGATGTTCATGTTAAGACAAGAAGTCAAAGCAATGTTTTCAAATTTTTTTTCAAATATCTTCTGCCAAAAATGAGACACGATATTCCGTCCTTAATAGAACAGATACAGCTATAGCTTACCAGGTCTGTACATCTTCCTTTCTGTGAGTTTGAGTCCAAGCTAGGTCATCAACATCATATTTCATTCACATTCATCTGGCCATCTGGCACAATAGTATATATGGCTGCAATGGCCATCTGCCCAGTAACACTATTTATAATATACTACTGCTACTCATGTAACAACTTTAGCATCCCATTGATTGCTTCATAAGCACATAATCAAGTCAATAGAAGATGGGCAACTTTGCTATCAGCACTTTGTGATGGCATAGAAAAGACCAGAAAGTTTAACCAATCTGCTCAAGGAAAATTTGGTTGAAAACTCCAGATTTTCATTGCAGCCATCGCCAAACATCAACCAGGGGGCTGAGAAATAAAAACAAAAACCATTATGTAAACAAAGTCAGCATATTTGTGAGGCTGGCAGAATTTTGGCAGTACAGTTTTCCAGTTCGAAGTTCTTGACTAAACTATACAGATCAGGGGTTATTTTCTACTCAGTCTTCAAGTATTTGAAAGGTTGACAAAAAAATCATTTTTTTTGCTTGAACTGAGAGGGGAAAAATAGAAGTAATTGCTAGGACTTGTAAAGAGGCAGATGTTCTTTCAACAGATATTTTAATTGCCTACTATGTGCAAATCACTGCACCAAGCACTTGAGATACAAAGATAAAGAAAGGATCTGATCTCAAGGAACTTAC
The DNA here is from genome assembly GCF_900497805.2 of Vombatus ursinus. NCBI lineage: Eukaryota > Metazoa > Chordata > Mammalia > Diprotodontia > Vombatidae > Vombatus > Vombatus ursinus. The sequence goes on from NW_020941197.1 coordinate 13,661,202, forward strand.
ATTTTGGCATGATTAAACAAAAAAAAACTTCATAATGATAGAAATATCCAAAAATAGTATAGGCTTCCTTGTAATGTAATGAGTAATCACTGGAAGTCCTCCAGCAGAAGCTGGAAGACCAGTTTTCAGGAATGTAATAGAGAGGATACCTATTCAAGTACAGATTGAACTAGATGATGTCTGAAGTCTGAACCAATCCTGAGATGGTATTTTTCTCATTTTTAATCTCTCATTCCTGGAATGTACTCCCTCCTTTCCTCTGTTTCTTAGAATCTCTAGCTTCCTTCAAGGGTCAGCTCATGTTCCACTTCCTACAGAAAGTTTTACTTGACCTCTCCCCTCCCCAATTGTTAGTGTCCTCTCTCCCTCCCTAAATGACTATGTAGGTATAAATCTGTTTATATTTTATGTCCATCAATAGAATATAAACTCTTTGAGACTACTATTTTTTCATCTTGTTCCCGCAGTATGTATGATAATGCACATTGTAGACATTAAGCACTTAATAAATGCTTACTAGATTTAATCAGATTCTACACCAGAAACCATACTGGCCTTCTTGTCTAATACCATTTATATCTGATAGCCATCATCAGAATTGTTAAATGTAATCACTGTGTCTTGAAATTTGTAGCATGTTTGTTATTGTTAATGTTGTTTTTGTTGTTGTTCCCACCTCCCTTGGAAGCCATCTATGGAGTCTTTTAATTGGCATTTTTTGGTTTCTATGTTCAGAAATTCTGTGCAGTGTTATGTTATTTCTTGTGTCATGTTGTTCAAGTTATTTAACTTGTGCTTTTCTGGGAGACCACTATTCCTTAAATTTCCACGTGCATCCTGTCTTCAAGATCAATGCTTTGCTTATAAAGAAGTCATTTTTTCTTTTAACATTATTGCTTTCTGCTTCTCTTCTTTCAAATTGTCTTTAACTTCTATGTTTTCATTCCAATTAGTTTTTCTTTCTTCCATTTCTTTGGTGAGATTTGCTACCATGGGGTTCAAGTCTTTTGTATTCTGCCAATTATTTCTGCTGTGAAGACCAAAAATTCTTCTTTCACAATTCTTATTTCCCTTTTAAGCCATTCAAGAACTTCCTGCTGGGGTTCCCTACTCTCTTAGGAATCCACTGAGTCCTCCGTCTCATCAGGTATTGATTCATTTCCCTTTATGTTGCAATATTTATTCATAGATTCCTGGACATGATTAGCTGATATCACTAAAGGTCATATTCTTTTCTCTTATTAATATCTTCCCTTTTGGTTTACATGGTTATGCTTAAGGTCATTAGACTTTTGGTATTTTCACATTTTTTCACTTTTCCCCCTTATTTCTTACTTTCTTACTCTACCTTTGATTATTGTTTCCCTAGAGGTTTGACCTCAAAGCTGTGTCAGTGTTCCCTCACACACTGGGTATATCACTTTCACCTGTCTCATTCTCTGCCCCAAGTGTCTTCTAAGGGGATAGAACTGGCCCAAGATAGCCACTGGGCCCTTTGCTTTAGGCAGGCCTGGTGGATCCATATACACTCTGACTCCTTGTTCCAACTCCCTCCATTCTTTAGTTCTCTACCTATGCATACTTGCAGCACACCATGATGCAGTCCCAAACAGAGCAAGATTCTACATTATGGTTTTCCGTAGTACTGCTTGGAGGGGACAGGATGAATTTGAGTTCTTTTGGAAGCCTATGTGTCAGCTTGTGCTGCCTTGACAGAGCATGGTGGGCAGTAGGGAAGGAGGTATTGAATAAGCATGTTAAGAGCTCCATGAGCCATCCAATTGGAGATTTAGCATCAAACTGGAATGCTAAAGTAATCAACAGCTAGATGCCCAAGCAGAGGTAATCCAGTGGCACTGAAGTTATCATCATAACTCATCTCACCTGAATTTTCTTTATGAGGCAAATATCCAATTGAAAAGTGACTATAGCTGGGAATAGGAGAAAAGATTTTCCTCTCTGACCCAAGGGGGTAACATACATGCTTCACAATTCATAAGAGGAGGCCTAGGGTGGCTTTCATTCTAGTTACTATACTACTTCTCACCTCAGCAAGGAATTCATTTTCAAAAATTATTCTGAATAGAGCTTTATAACCCCAATCTAAGTAGCTTTCATTTCATCCTTTTGGCTTGAAGTAGTAGCATGGGCAATTTGGAGTTAGCTTCTAATTTCATACAATTTGAATTTCAAGTAAACGGGGAAACATGGTATTTGCCTTAGATAAGATGTGTGTGTGTGTGTGTGTGTGTGCATGTGTATAATGATTTGCTTCCTTGCCTTCTAAGAATATGTCACATCTTGGTTATTACAAATAAAAGCTTTGGAAATGTAAGTTTCTTCGTAAGCCCTGACTGCTCGTGGAACTGAAGCTAAATTCATCTCTCTGTCTCTCTGTCTGTCTGTCTGTCTCTCTCTCTCTCTCTCTCTGTCTCTCTCTCTTTCTGTCTCTCTGTCTCTCTCTTTCTCTCAGGTTGTCCAATAAAATAATGTTTGAAAACACAACAGTTTTGCGAAACTTGGTTTGATTTTTTTCATTAGCTCTATAGATAGCCAGTCATCAAAACAAAACTTTTTTTTTTTTTAACTGGGCAGTACTTAAAAGCTGAAGAGCCTATTAACCATACAGTTTTGTGGAACATATTCAACAGAGAGTTTTTCTTTTTATACTGGCTTGCAATAATTTGGACATTTCCCTTCTGAAACAGCTTTCAGCTTTTCAAAAAAAAAAAAACAGTTACAATTTGAAACCACAAATGGTTTATTTACTTCCTTATAAAATGTGTACAGAGACCCAGCATTTAACTTTCATGCTGTTTGGAAAGGCAGAACAAATTGCCCTCAAAATATTATGTCTCTTAATCTCTGGTGTCAGTTTTTCTTTTGACAAAGTCATACACTCATTGAAAGGCTTAAGCAAAATCAAATAATAATAGCAGCAAGGGATACAGTTAGTTCTCTCTTCTGTTTTCAGGAAGTTGCAAGCAGCATGCCTCCCTGAGAATGGAGGGGAGAACGTGTCCATTTCTTGCCAACCCCCAACACAAATCTGGAGTTTTACAGTCAAGAGGCTCCTTTCCTCCCCTATCAACATTGCAGAGCCTAGGGCAATTTTGTCTTGGCCTACATAAGGCAATTCTTCCTTCCTTTCTCTTATGTTCTCTTCCTCCTCCTCTCATCACGTAACCTTGATAACAATTTATTCTCAGGTCAGTCTTCTTAGGATCATAGATCTAGACCTGTAAGGGACTATAGAAATTATCTAATCCAACCCTCTCATTATACAAAAGAGAAAACTGAGGCTCAGAAAGATTTGATGACTTTCCCAAGGTCAGATACTAATTAGTGGCACAAGTCTTGTGATTCCAAATCCAGCACTTTTTCCACTTCACCAAATTACAAAAGCCATTTTGCCATAGGCAATGAAGTTTAATTTTACTATATTAACATGCTGATAGAGACATACATATTAATAAAATGATATAGTAATAAGTATATTATTAGAAATGAAGCTAATTTATGTTATAGTAATAAATTGATATAGACATACATGCAAGAATAAGTACAGATAATAAATAGACACACAAATTATTATTAGACAAAAATTATTGTATTGAAGGAAGGCAATGTGACATAGTAGAAAACTCTCTTTGAATTAGACTCAAGTTTCAATTCAGCCACAAATTAGCTGTGTGACCTTGATCAAGCCACTATCCTTTCTGAGCCATTTGTATGATTAAGGTATTGAGAGAAAACATTTCAAAGATATTTTTCAGCTCTAATATACACTTTTTAATTTTTTTAAATACAAACATGAACACTATAAAAAGAACAAAAAGAAGATTGTGCATACAACTGCAAACTTCAGTAATATACAGTTTGTTTTAAAGTATATATTAAGTTAAATATGACAGTTTAACAATTACAGCTCTGATATTATATATGACTATATGTTCAAGGGAGTCAAGGTCATAGGTCATAGGAAAATAGGTCATAGAGGACTAGAAGGAAGTCAGAGGCCAGAAAATCCAATCTTCCCCTTTTTAGAGATTACAAGAAACTGAGACCTGGGGCGTTTAAGCGACTTGTCCAAGATCAGACAGGAAGTAGGTGACAGAGATGGGAACTGAACCCCAGCCTTTTCACTCCAAGCCCAACATTCCCTGTTTTTAGTATCTGTCTTTAAATGAAAGCTGGATTCTAACAGTTTACCTTGCTAGAGGCATGGGTAGTACATACAGGTGATAAAGCAAATCTCCAGGCTAGGGGGAGGACAATCCCAAAATGAGGCAAAGAAGATAGTCCAGGAGTTATGAGGGAAATCCATGCTGAGTTGGTGGCAAGGAGTCCACTTGATGTCAAAATTCAAAAGACAGAGATTTTTCTGGAAGGTGTGTTGCTTAGGTAGGATTGTAAGCTTCATCATAACAGGAAGTGTGTTTTTGTCTTCTTTATATACCTAGTGTTTAGAACAGTTCATGGCTCACAATACCCTCTTAATAAATGCTTGTTGACTTCACTATTTAGAGATATTTAGATATAGATGTGATTCATAGTTTAGATAAGGCTTTTAGTAGACAACTTCTGACAACACTGGATTTGGAGCTAAGAGGACCTCAATTCAGATCCCGTCTCAGATCCTTATTGACTGCATGTGCCTGGACAAGTCACATGACCTTCCTTGGCCTCAGTTTCTTTACCTGTATAGTAAAAGGCTTGGATTGTCTTTGAAGACTCTTCTGACAACTAGATCTATGATCTACAACATTATAATCCCTAGGACTCTGAACTCCTGATTCTGTAGATGTCTTATTCCAAGCCCTCATTACCGATGAGGTTCCTCTTGATTAGCTCTCAGAGGACATTGGTGTATTTTCTCTTCATTAGTTCAATTTAATTTTCCATTCTTTCTCTCCAATAAGTCTGTATCTCTTGTAGTTCCTAAACTATACTAAACCAAAAACCTTTAAGTCATTTTTTGTTTTGTCTTCTTGCCTTCTATCTGTGATACTATGATTTCCATTTGATCTATTGAAGCATTTCAGACCAACTGGAAAGAGCCCTGGTCTGGCCTTTTGGAGATGCAGGAACCAATCCTGGGTTTGGATAAGTTGCAGGAGGCAATTCACCTAAGCTCTATGGGGCACCAATTCTCCATCTGTAACTTGAAGGGAAACAAGGAAAGGATTTTCCTAGTTCAGTTATAAAACTCATGGTAGCTCAAAAATCTGTGAAAGAAGGAGGAGGAGGAGGAGGAGGAGGCATTGAGGGGAATGCAATATGATTTGATAAATAATTAAAAACTGGGTGGGAGAATATTTATTTTGCATTTATGTCAGGAAATTTTGTTAAATTTTCCTAATTAGCAAAGAGGAAAAATAAGATTTGTGTTCTGCTTGTTCAAAATAATAATTAATGATAATAATAAATAAATATGTGTATATATAAATAATATATATGTGTATATGTGCATCCATATATACATGCTGATATGTGTGCATACATACATACGTATAGATGCACATTTCTCACCTGGCTGCACTCCTTTGGACTTCTCTGTCTTTCTCTTGTGCCGAGTAACTTCTCGTGCCCCTTGCTTTTCAGCTTCCTTTTGTGTATTAACTTCCCCCGTTAGACCGTAAGATCTTTGAAGGCAGGGACTGTTAATCTTTTTTTGTATTTGTAGCCCTAGTGTTTGGCATTGTGTTTTACCCATAGTAAACATTTATTACATGTGTATTAAATGACTCTCTCTCCGTCTCATTGAATATATATATGTGTGTGTGTGTGTGTGTGTACACATATATATGTATATATGCACACATATAATACATACATACATATAGAAATATATGTCATTGAATATTTATATGTATATACAAACATATATTCCCTGTCACCAAACAGGTATATCAGGTATACTTCCCCCCCCCCAGAAGTCTTATTCCTACTGTATCATGACAAAAACTGTATTATCAATATCCTTGAGTAACCAAATACTCTGGGCAATCATTTCCAACAACCAAGTGTCTCACTGGCACCCATTTTCTTTGTTTAAGTGCACAGAAATGTCTGATACACTGCTCTTGTCAAGAGTACTTTCTAGATTTAACTACTTAATTTCTCAAAGATTCTAAAACCAGTTTCTTCAACAATTACACAAACAGGCATTTCTGTCAGACCTTCCTTAAGAAATAGAAAAAAAAATCCAGGAAAAAAAAATGACTGGTTCTGGAGACTCAGTATATTTTTCACAAAGAGAGAAGAAAGTATAATGAAAACCATACATGGACTCATAGAACTTTGGAGTTCTTAATGGACCTTCTCTAGTCTTTTCATTTTACAGATGATGAAACATGCCAAAGGCATCAAGTGGCTTTCCACAGTATATACCTAGTTAGTATCATTAGAAAATAAGAAGAGAATTATTCTTTGACATAACACTCTAGGTGACAGACATTATGTCATAAAAGAGAGCATGAAAAGCCTAGAGGAGACAAGAAAACTTTGGTCAAAACCCAACTTCACAAGTCACAACCTCTCTAGGGCTCAGTTTCCCCTTCTGAAACCAAAGAATTAGACAACATGACCTTTAAGGTCCTTTTCAGCACCAAGTCTATGATTCTATCCCTTCTTTGATCCAAGATTCATAGGCAAACATACAAGCAATGCTTGTTGCATTGTTGCTGAATTTGGCAGGATCACAGAACAGAATGCCTCATTTAAGTTTGAAGTTAGAAAAACACTTTTAAATCACGCAGAATATAAAGCATCTTCAATGGAGGTGTGGTCCAGTAATCATCCTTTCTGCAACATGAAGGTGAGGGCTTGCCCTTTACATACTCTAACTAGTTCTGCTTGTTTGTCACCTGTTTCAGATTGGTCCATTATCTGAAAAAGGAAAGAAACTGGCCTGCATTTAGAAACGCACTGAATCAATGAATAAGCCCATATGTCAAAGAGCAGAGATGCTTGTCCCCATCTGGGAAGTTTTCAATTTCCTAAAGTTCTCCAATCAGACAAAGCAAAGCATCAGAAAAGTCACAGAGCCAAACTGTTATTGCTGGAAGGGAGAGAAACCAAGATAGCTCCAAAAATGAATAATCAGACAGAAGTTTCATGGGGCAAAATCCAATACTCAAGAAAACATGTCTGTTTAGTTTTCTGTATCTGCCCAATTCTATAGTGCTCACTAAATTTAGAAAATAGCAAATTCTTTATTTTACTAAAGAATTTCTTTTGTTCTTATATTTTTCATAAACTGGCAAATATAAAAAATACATACCATAATAAAAATAGTAGCTAGCATTAATAAAACTCTTTAAGGTTTATTAAACAATTTGCAAATATTTTCTCATTTGAGCTTCATGATAGCCCTGGGAGACGGGTGCTATTATTATCAATATCTTACAGATGAAGAAACTGAGGCTGTAAATGTCTGAAGAGATATGAATTCACATGTTCTTAAACCCAGGTCCAGCACTCTCTCCAATGTGGACATCTTGTTGCCTCTAACGTTCAGCAGCTTGTAGCCCCATTTGTTATATACATACATCTACACACATGCACATGTGCATATACACAAATACATGTAAAATTTAATCATTAAATTTGCAATTAGTCTAAAAAAACAATATATTTAAATTCAAAATTGATAATTTTTCTGAGCAGATAAAATTTTAGATAATATTTTTATTTGCCTAAATCAATTCGCTTCAGAGTTGTAAAGGTCACTAAAAAGTAAGCTTTGCTTATACTTTCATTTGTCTTCAGACTTTTAATTTTTCTCCATAGAATAAAAATTTCCAGAAACTACGCATCTCTACTCTTGAATAATAATAATTCATATTTTATAGAGATATCAGCTAGGTGGCACACTAAATAGGGCTCTGGACCTGGAGTCAAGAAGCCATGAATTTATAACCAACCTCACACACTTACTAATTCTGTGATCCTGAGCAAATCACTTAACTTCTGGCTACCTCTGTTTCTTCACATGTAATGGCAAAAATAATAGCATCTGCCAGTTCTAAGTATCAAGGAGGTATTTGTAAAGCACTTTGAGAAATTTAAATACTCCAGTAATCTAGTTTATTACATAATGCATTACAGTTCATAAAGCATTTTCCTCAAACTAATCTTCTGAGGCTGATAGTACAAAGTATTGTTATTTTTATTTCACAGCCATGGAAACTGATGTTCAAAAGGCTTAAAGGAACTGATTACTTTCACAAGGCAAGTAAGGAACAAAGCAAAGACATGAGACCAGGTCTTCTGCTTGGAAACCAGGACTCCATCTACCTACTCCACGACTATTTTCCAAATACTGATCTAGCAACCAGGTCAAGTCTACTTCAAATTTGCAGAGGTTTACCAAACTTTCAGTACCTCAGATTCTTACTTTTAAAGAAACAAACAAATCCCACTTCCTCTTTCTCTTTCTTCTCACCGCAGCCCATTTCTCCTATTCAGGCTTATAGCCTTGGCACTGTCCTCCGTTCTGTTGATTTTTCCCCCATTTCCTGTATAACTTGATTGCACATAGGTGGTTGTGTGTTGTCACCATTTGACAGTGAGCTCCTTGAGAGCAGGAATTGTTTTTTGTTTTCTTTTGTTTCATTTTGCCTTTCTTTCTAACCACAATGCTTAGCACAGAACCTGGCACATCTTATGTGCTTTAAAAATGCTTGCTTACTTGATCTGACTCCCTTATCTTACATTTCTAATCAGTTGCCAAATCTTGCTTGTTTCTATTTCCTCAACATTTTTTGCATTTTCAATCCATTCTCTTTTCTCAAACAGCCACCTTAGCTCAGGCCCTCATTACCCACTGACCCAGAATGTTGTCTCTCAAATCTCTTTTTTCTATACTACTACCAAATTGATTTTCCTTAAACCAGGTGTGAACTGGTAACTGTTTAATAACCCGGCTTTCCCCTCCTACCCACCCCCCAAAAAAGTATGCACACATACTTTACACTTGATCTGCACCAGCACTTTCCTAAGTCTGATCAATCAACAAAACAATTGTTCAATCCGTGACTTACAGTGATTGCCAGTTTCTGAGGTGCAAATGCTCACACTGAAAATTTAGCAAAGGGTTCTTATAAGCAAGTTAAAACTGGTTCCAGCATATTCCTGCCTTAAACACATATATGGCCATGTCTTGCAGGGCTCCTCATGGCCTCTAATATAAACTATAAACTCTTCTGTTTAGCATTTGAAGCCCTTCACAATTTGGGCTCAACCAATATTCCCAGCCACATCATATATGACTCCCCCTCCTTCACTCTGTGATCCAGCCAAATTGGCCTTCTCTTTGTTCCTAATATACGGTTCTCCATCTCCAGTCTCCACATATTTTCATTCCATGCCTGTATTTCATTTTTTTCCTAGTCTCTGCCTCATAGAATTTCTCTCCCTTCAAGATATATCAAGCATAACCTAAAAGAAGCCTTTCTCGAGTCCCTCAAGTTCTGGTGCCCTTCCTTCCAAACCACCTTGTATTTAACTACTTTGTGTAAACAGTGGGTTCCAAAAATCTTAGTGGTTTTATTCTTTAGTAGCATGAAATTAGATTTATTCACTTCATATTTATTCTATATATACTTATATATGTACTAGCTGCCTCCCTGATGAGAACATAAAGATTATTTCATTTATTATATTTGTAGGCCCAGCTCCTAAAACAATGCCTGACACAGTCAGGTACTTTATAATTACTTACTGATTGATTAATTAACGGGTTGTCAGCTCCCTCTCTCTCCCTAACTTTGAATCTTCTCCCCCTGAGTCACTCAGGAAGACACAACTCAACATTAGGAAACTTGCTGTGACCCTGGGCAAGTCCATCTGATAGTCTTATCATCTGCAAAATGGGGATAATTATAGCACCTACTTCTCAGGGTTGTTGTGGGGATCAAATAAGGTAATATTTGTAAAGTAATTTGCAAACCTTAAAGCATCATATAAATGTTGTTGTTGGGCAGCTAGGTGGCACAGTAGATACAGCTCTGGCCTTGGAATCAGGAAGACCTGAGTCCAAATCTAGCCTCAGACACTTAACACTTACTGGCTGTGTGACCCTGGACTAGTCACTTAACCCTGATTGCCTCACCAAAAAGCCAAAAAAAATGTTGTTGTTATTATTAATATTAGTATCAGTCCAGAGTAAGGTTTGTGTTAGCAGACACTGTTCTGAGATATGTTTTACCTAAAATAATATCAGTTTACATCATCATGGTTCAGAAAATTGACTTGTCATATCTTCAGGCTTCAGTCAAAGGTTGGAAAGGCTCCACTTCACTATCACTTCTCAGTGTCACTTTACACTGCTCATACTATAGATAAAGCTAGACATAGCTTCCAGGTATGCCTTGGGTCATCATCTCTTTAAATCCATTGTTTACAAGTTTCCACCTATGATTTTTGTTTGTTGGTTGGTTTTGATTTTTTTTTGTGCCAAACCACATCAGAGAACACATTAACATAAAACAAACAAAAAAAACACATCTAATTGTAGGGAAACTAGAGAGAATGTTTTTTTTTGACTAAAATATAGTTCAGAAGTCAGAGGTTTTATTGCTGATGGCTACATACAAAATAAAAGCAGAAAAGTAGATCCTGCTTCCTTCAATCAACTTCATGCATTATGGCATAGTGGATAGGGCACATCACTTGGGAATCAGAAACATTTGGATCCAAATCCTGCCTCAGAAACTCATTAGTTGTTTGAGCCTGGACAGATCAATTAACCTCTCTAGACCTCAGTTTCCACATCTTTAAATGAAGAGGCTAAAACAAATGGTTTCTAATGTGCCCATTTAAGCCCAAAATCTCTGTTTCAATAATCAAATCAATGAGGATCCTATGATCCAATGGAAGAAAACCCCATCTAAGGAATGTCCTTGGCTCACCTTGTCTCCCCAGCCTCCACACAGTTTTTATTTATTTATTTTTAGTCAGGGAGAGTTCCCTCCCCCCTCATTTTTTTTAAGAACACACGCTCACAATCAGGGATTAAATGGGAGTTATAAGGAATTTTCTAATCCTAAATCACATAGTTGCCTAGACTGATGGTCATCAAACTTTTTTTTATCAGTATCAATGAAGTGAGCACACACATCTCCAATATTTATATAGTTGGTTATTTATAAATACCATAAATTACATAAATTATATGCAAGCTATATATATATTACTTTGTATATATTGTTTGAATGTTGTCTGCGCCATTAGATTGTGAGCTCCTTGAGAGCAGGGACTGTCTTTTGCTTTTTTTTTGTATCCGTGGTGCTCAACACAGTACCTGGCACATAGTTGACATTTAATAAATGTTTATTAATTGATTAACTCATTCATTGAAGTAATATTTAATCTGAGAGTCAATTGAAAATCAGTAGAGTTTCTTGAACAAAATGATGAGATCTGCACTTTAGAAAATGACTTTGACAGTTCAGTGGATGATGAATTAGAGAGGGGCAAGATAGAAGCAGACTGAGACAATTACTGTTATAGTAGCCCTGGCTAGAATAATTCAGGAAGGGTAGAATGCAGCTCATCTTCTCATACTCTACTTAATTATATATCCTTTGGAATCAGAACATATGTCCCAGGGGTCCCAGGCCCCGCTTTGGAGAACAGTGCTCTAACACAATGACAGTCAAAATAATAAAGTTAATATCAGCCTGAAGCATTCTGGTGGTTTTTGTTAGCTAGAGAGAAGTTCATAGCCTTAGATATGCATTAAAAGAGTGTTTTCCTTTTGTCAAGGAGAGAAATTTTAGCTACTGGACAACTGGACACAGGAAAAAACCATATGATCCCCATGAGCTAAAGGCCACAACAGAGATAGTAACAGAGAGCAGCTTAGCAAACACAAAACCAGCAAATATAAGACAGACAGCAGAAGCATGATGACACCCTGCAGCGAGGATGTGACACCCAAAAATGTTCTCATTTGAGCATTATTAGAAGCATTATTAGTTTTTCTGGTCATGCAGGTCCCTACATTTGTGTCCTCTATATACATGCCTTGCAACAAGTGTCACTTATATGAATGCCTACCATGTTTTGTCTCTGGATACATATTTTTTCTGTGTGTGCCCTTTTTTCCTAGTAGCATGGTAGCATTTGAGAGTGTGTATCTCATGCATGTATGGGAGTAGGAATTTTTTTTGTCACTTTATTTGCTATGCTATTGGATTAAAAGCCTTTTGTTTTGAATTATGTCCTCTGGGTGACTGGTAAAAATAAACATATCTGTGGGGACTTGGAAACTACTTTTTTTCATATTTTAAAGAGTGTCTTGAACCTAGGGGAGATTTTCTTGGACCTCCTCAAATATGAGGAGGTTCATAAGGTGCTACATAAATTTTTTAAAAAAAGCTAAGTAAATAATAAAGAAAAATTCCCTCCCATCCACACTGGTTATACTGTGTTATAGGAGAGAGAACATGCCTAGCTCAAACTTCTATTCATTCACCTAAGAATACTATCCTCCCAGATTAACTCTTTGTTGCCTCACAGATTTATTGATGTTATCATTCAACCATCCAATAATCTTCTAGGGTGGGGATTGGGGGAGGGAAGAAAAAAAGGAAAAGGAAAAGAAATTTACATGATAACTTTCTTCTATATGTAAAAGGAATAGCAAGTTGTACGTAGTTGATTTGTAGTTTCATGTGTAATCATCTTTTTTATTATATACTATGCTATGCAAATGCTTGTTTTATTCCATAAATTAAAAATAAAATAATGTTTACAAAAAGAATCTTTAATTTTAGCCTGATACTTTGCTAGGCATTGGGGACACAAGGAAGTGAAATAATGCCAACATGTACACATATGGGTGTATAGAAATATACACAAAATAAAAACAAGATAATTTTGGATAGAAGGCACTAGTAACTGGGAGCATAAGGAAAGGGCTTTTATAGAAAGTGAGACAAACTGAGTCTTGAAAGAAACTAAGGTTTCCTAGAGAGAGATGGAAAGAGTTCATACCAGTTGTGAGGGACAGTCATAACAAAAGTACAAAAACAGGAGAGGAAATGTTTTGTATAAGGAAGAGTGAAAAGGTTAGTTTGTCTGGGATATAGTGTATGTGTGAAAAGAAGAAGCATGTAATAAGACTGGAAAGGTAGGTTGGGGCCAGGCTGTAGTGTTTAAAGGTCAAACAAAAATATTTTTATTTGATCCCAGAAATAATCTCATCTTCTGGGTTGCTTTTTCCTTTGATCAGCTGATGTCATCTAACAGGCTTCTTTTTTTCACTGTATTGGGTTCTGTGGGTTCACTACTGTGTGTCAATTTCTAGACACTTTTTTCCCACAGCAGGGTATAAACCTTAGCTGAGGGCTTTTTTCTCATTCATTTTGTGAGTCAGACCCATAGATATACCCAGCCAGTACAAAGAACAATAATCCCCCCAGGCCAAGTGAAATTTTATGAACTCTCTTTGGTTTCCCCAGGAGCAACCCCCTTTATAAACCAATATTTGGGTTTGTATGAGTAAATTCATTTCAATTCACATCATATCCATAGCTGCTATTTCTATGACCTTTGATATTGTCCTGAATCTTCACTTAGCAAGACTATCAAGGTTGGGATAGGAATGGTAACCTTCTTCTTATGTTCCCATAGCTGTACCTGAATTGTTCTTTTTTTCTACACACTAAATATACAAACTAGAAGTTAAACAATTTTATGTCTAGGGTGAATATTCTTGTTTTATTCATTCAGAACATATTTATTAAGCACTTACTAAATGTAAAGCACTGTGCTAGGTATTCTAGAAACCGACAAATTAAAAATAGTTTCTGTCCTCAAGAGGTTACTGAAGATAAACAATCTGTACAAAGATAGATAAATACAAAATAATTACAAAAGGAACATTTTGGGAGCTAAGAGCAGGGAATGAAACCACCAGCTAGGAAGATTAGGAAAGGTCTTGTGTAGAGATATAAGTTCCTGAGTTTTTGAGGCTTGGAGGAATCTAGGGATCCTAAGATGTGGGAGTGTGTTACAGGCATGGGGGGATAAACTGGGCAAAAGTATGGAGGCAAGAGATAGAATGTCATGTATAGGTGGTAGGTTAATTTGAATGGAATGAAGGGTAATAATGTGAAATTAGCATGAGAATGTAGGTTGGATATAGAATATAAATGGCCTTACATGCTAAACAGAGGAGTTTGCATCTTAGCATAGATGCCAAAGTGAGCCACTGCAGTTTTTTGAATAGGGAAGTGACATGGTCAGTTTTGGTTTGGTTTTTTTTTATACTATTGACCCGATGGCTATGTGGAGGATTGATTGAAAAGTAAAGAAATTGGAGGTAGAGAGATCAATTAGGAGACATTGAAATGATCTGGGAAAGAGATGATTAAGATGTGAACTAAAATGCTGGTCTGTGATTATTAAAATATAGGCTGACATGAGACATTTTATGGAGGTAGAATCAATAAGACATGCCAACTGATTGGCTCTGGTGTAAGAGGTGAGAGAAGACAAGATTGACTTTTAGGTTATGATCCTGGATGGTGGTACCCTCAGGAAAAATGAAGACATTAGTGACTTTCAGGACCAACAGCAAAACTATTCAAAGCTATCCTAAACTTCTCAGACATCAGAACAGAAACTTACTTAAAACGAGGTCGAAATTGAGGAGAAGTGTATCACTGGAGATCCAAAGTCGCTTATCTACTCCAGTCTTGCCCCTCAACCCGCTAATTCTGATGGTGTTATGAGTTTAACCTGAAATATATCATAGAATCATAATATGTTGGAGTTTGAAGGGGTATCTCATATCATCTAACCCAACCCTCTTATTTTAAATGAAGAAAGTGAGATCCAGAAGTGTTTTTTGTTTTTGTTTTTGTTTCTTGGTTTTTTTTTTTTTTTGGTGTTTTTTTTCAGAGCCAGAGGAAGAAATCACATCTAATTCCAAGTCAAATAGACAGAAACTCTACTCATTCCTTTGTAAGTTTAAAAACATAGAGGATTTCCCTGCATCAAGTTGTCAAGTCAATAAGCATTATTAAGTACCTACTATGTATCAGGAACTGTGCTAAGCACCAGGGATATAAAGAAAGGCAAAAAACAGTCCCTATTCTCAAGGAGCTCCCAAACTAATCAGGTTAGCACACACAAACAACTATGTACAAAGAAGAAATATACAGGATAAAATATATAGGATACATCAACAGAGGGAAGACAATAATATTTAGAGGGATTGGAAAAGATTTTATGTAGAAAATGAGATTTAAGTTGGGACTAAGCAGACTATAGGGCTCAATAGATATTTTTTTGGTTTTTCAAATGCCAGAAATGAATTTCTAAAAATGGACAAAGATAATGAACTGCATCCCTAAAGAAAATCTGTCTAAATATTTAAAATGTGTTTATGACATTCTCAGATTTTGAAATGAAAATAATTGGGGCTTTTTTTAACCCAGAAAAAAATGGTTATTATCAGAAAAATAATCTTGTACCATTTAGAGAATTTATTCTTCACAGAGCACAACAAAGCTATTTACATTTTCTTACTTTTCAAAACATGGCCACTTTGCAGATGGGGAAGAGGGAGCAAATTAGGAAAAGTGATTTCTCTAAAGGCACAGAACAAATATGTGACGAGATTAGAAATTATATGTCAATTTGAACCACATTGTCCATGCTGGGTGAAGCCAAAGAATGAGTAACATGAAAAGTATTTCTTCTAATATGACTCATTGGCCATAATGTGCCCCTTGGAGATAAAGAGTCAACTTTGAGGAAGATGAGTAGGGCATTCTTCTCATGTCCTCATAACAAGCTAGTTATTTTTCTGATACCATGCATAAGCAATGACTCTCCATTTCTATAACAAGGATCTCCTTTGTACACATCTGTCTTAGTGAATTAGAAAACACAAGAGACAACATAGTCATCTCTTCACTGAACTCTTCTGTATT
Source organism: Vombatus ursinus (assembly GCF_900497805.2). Taxonomy (NCBI): domain Eukaryota; kingdom Metazoa; phylum Chordata; class Mammalia; order Diprotodontia; family Vombatidae; genus Vombatus; species Vombatus ursinus. Next base: position 13,677,155 of record NW_020941197.1, read on the forward strand.
AGCATCATGAAAATAATTCCATTTGACCAAGTTGATCTCTGACAAAATGTGCTTTATAGTGCAGGTATTTTAGCACTCACCATATTGGTATTATGGTTCAGTTCCTTAAAATCAGGGCATTTTGACATACGTCTTTCTTGGTGCCTTCACTTAGGACTAATTCTCTTGCGTATAAGACACTAATATGATTTTCTTCCAAATCAGCATGCAGTCTAATGAATGAAAGCAGTCCCCAATTCATGAAATGGCTGTATTCCAAAAGTTTATTGGCAAGTCATCTGTTTGAAAGTCAGAGCACATTTCTCCATTGGGTTAAAAAAAAAACATGTTATACTTGGTGTTAAGAGTCAGGCCAACCCAAAGAAGCCTATTGATTCGCCAATATGCAATAGATAGGCTATTATATTACAAATACAATCCTAAATTCTGCGAGTTTAGGGCAGGGGACCATGTAATGCAGGAAGTGTCAGCACCAGCTGATTCTCATTAGGGGAGAAGTAGGTTCAAAAAGCAGAATAAAGCATTCCCAGAGCAAACAAAGCATCTCTCTGCTTCTTGCAAGCTCTCCAAAATCCATCCCAGCCCCAGCGAATTCCTGTTTCTCAAGCTCTTATTTGGCTAATTGGTAGATGCTTCTGTTTTGCTACCTCCTACTTCTCATCAATTTTCCCCTCCCCCACTGCTATGGAATAATTTATCAGCCAAAAAAAAAGTTCTGTTGGAGGTTACTCCTTAACATTCTCAGAGGTACTTGCATTTTTCATATTTTTATTAATTTATTTTAAACTTAAATACAAATAAGAAAATAAAAAGAAACATTATAAACTCAAATATTAAAACAAATACAAAATAAGAAACAACAAAAAAGAATTGCCATGTGTACAACATAACGTAAGAGAGGATTCAAAATATGCAACAATAAAGTGCCATTTCAAGAAAGCCTATATAATAAATACTACACATTGTGTTCAGAGGCATCCATCTTCTCTTTGCTTCCTTGTAAGTTTTCTTTTGTTTTCCGCTGTGCACTTTTTACTTTGTTCTTTTTTCTCCTTCCTCCCCCTCCTCCCCCAGAAGGCTACAATTAAGTGTGGATAAATTTTATATACACATATATAAACATCTGTGTATATACACAGATACACATGTGCACCCAAACATATATACCTACATGTATGCATATTTACATATCCATATACTTAGCTATTTATAATCATACTCATATATAGACATATACATTCATATGCAACTATGTGAGAGATATTTGTAAGTTTTAAAGAGATTGAGCTTTAATTAAAATGAAATTTTAATTGGTGGAAGTTGCAGTGGTATCATAGTTAAGTGAAAATTTAGGCAGTGTGAAGAAAATCTGTTTTTTTGTCTGAGAGTAGGTGAAGTCTGATTGGAGGACCACTCCCTAATGTCAGGATCTAAATACCATCTTCAGCACAGGTCCTACCAGAAGCACAATGCCTACTTGAGAATACTGCAGATGAGCTATGCTCACCCACAACTGCCATAACCACTAAGAGAGTTCTTCATCACTGGCTAATCTTCTACAGTAACTTTCTCCTGAAGTTACTAGGTTTTCCCAGGGTAAGCGAGTATTAGACCACTTTTGGTGAGTGTTTTCCTGTAAAAGTCACATCTAATTGGCTTCTCCTTGTGACTGTCTGGTAACTTGCTCTAGATCTTCATTATATGTGAATTTGTACGGCATACCTCTCACATGAGACTCAATTCTGGCAGTTTGTGGCCTCCGTCTTGGGTTTATGGATACAAGTAACCTCTGTGCTATCAAGTGAGGTGAGATAACCATTATATGGACTTCATCAGGGCAGATGAGTTCTTGGTCAACCTGATGCCTATATTAACTCTAGCAGAGACCAGAGTTCTTTAGACTCCAACTGACTGATGTACAGGACCTGGAGAAGTAGGGCCAGTTGCTGCGCATAGCGTCTATGCTGTTTATGCCTTTCAAAGGTTCCTCAATCCCTCTACTTCTTGATCCACAGATTTTCTAAAACTATAGGTTTCATCAGAATTCACAGTGTCAATGGGCTCCAGCAGTGACTTTGGAGAGGGAGGGAAAGGACATTAATTTGTGTGTATTTGCACTTAAATTTGTACTCAATTTTAAGAATTTGGGGTTTTGTTTTGCTTTGTTTTTTGTAAATACAGGATTAGAAATATTGCTTTTTTTTCTAGAGTAATGAAGAAGAAATTTATGTCCTGCCTTATTGGTTGTACTTCATGTACAGATGTACTTCATGTTCTTCATGTATGGTTGGTCAGTCAGGTTTTCCTAGAAGCTTTCTCAGTGCCCCCAGGCAACTCTCCAGGATTCTTAATTGCAGAGTAGCTATAGATCTGCATTGATAAATGGCATTTCCTCACTCTATTACCTACACAAATGAAATCACCAATTTAGATGCAGAAATAAGATATAGCATTGTGCCTGGTGCAGTCATCCCATGATGACTTAAGCCATCCTTATGAATCCTTAGGCCAGGCAGCTAGATGGTTCAGTGGATAAGTGCCGGGCCTGCAGTCAGGAAGACCTGAGTTCAAATCTAGTCTCAGACACCTTCTAGCTGTGTGACCCTGGGCAAGACATTGAACCTCTATTTGCATCAGTTCCTTCAACAGTAAATTGGAGATAATAGCAGTGCCAAACCTTGCAGGGTTGTAGTGATGATCAAATGAGACAATATTTGTAAAGTGCTTACTTAGCACAGGTCTTGGCACATAGCAGGTGCTACATAATTGTTTATTCCCTTCTTCTTCCTCTAAAAGCCCCTCAAACTCAGTTCATCCTCCTATCTGATCACATAAGAAGGTACCAGGGAACCAATCCAGTGCAGCTCCATTGACAGCAAATCAGTGTCCAATAAGTTGAAGTAGGTTCAAGAACTCAAGAATTCCTGACTGTCCTCTGTTTCTTCCTTAATAGCACGACTTGAGAAGCTGAGAGGTGCCTGGGTCCACTCTTTCCTCTAGGTCACCATATGTGTATTGTATATCAGACTAAGACTGATCAGGCTAAGAGGAAGCAATTTCTTTCTATCCTCTCCTAAAACATGTAGGATTAGTTGGGGTCTCTAACCAGAGTCTCACAGATCTAAGTGGACGGAAGAGTAGAATAACATCCCCTCTTAGCAAGGGACCATTTCCCTAAGACTCACAAGCATACTTAATTTTCTCTTTTTAAAACTCACCTCTTACTTTTATTTTTATTTTTGCATCATGCTCATCTCAGGCTCCAGAGTTTTATTTTTTGTTTTGGGTTTTTTTGTTTGTTTTTTTAATGGGTGAGGTGCAGGGGCTTACTTCTTACTCCTTGTCTATTTGATTTCCTTTCTAGTTACTTCTCCTCTCCTCATCCTAGTAGAACTCCTTTGCAAAACAACAGACTGGTCATATATGAAAATATTTGGATCCTTTTGAATCTATAGTCTACCATCTCTCTACCTAGGAGTGGGAGACATGCTTCACCACGCATTCTCCAAGAGATGGTTGACTACTGTGGGGATGGGGAGAGTACTAGAAAAGTGATGAGATAATTAGAGGGGCCGAGCCAAGATGGCAGAGGCAAAGCAGTAACTGTCTTGAGCTCTCTCCCAAAGCCCTCCAAATACCTAAAAAATGGCTCTAAACAAATTCTAAAGCAGCAGAACCCACAAAAAGATAGAGTGAAACAAATTTCCAGCCAAAGACAGCCTGGATGGTTCGTCAGAAAGGTATATCGCGCCAGGCTAGAAGAGGAGCACAGTTTGGCATGGAGCGCAAGCCTCAGCGACCCTGGAGCAGGCCTCAGAGGACTGAATCGCGGGCAGCTGTGGCGGTTTCCAGACTTCTCAACCCAGGAATGCCAAAGACAACTTAGAAGGTCAGTGGGAAAAGTCTGTGACTGTGGTGAGAGAGGAGCTAGGTCTCAGTCACAACTCCCTAGCACGGCCTGGGGCAGCAACTGTTTCCTGAGCTTCCAGCCCACACACTGAGGGCAAATCTAGTGGCTGATCAGAGGGGGATCGCTGGGATCTCTTTGCCAGTGCTGAAGCAGGAATCTCTTGCTTTACTGGTGCTTGGATCTTGGTCACAGTACTGAGAGGCAGTCCTGGGGCTAGGAGGAATGCTGGTGCGGTGGAGCTTGTTGTGGCTGTGGAGAGGAAACACCGTGCCCCTTATCATACCACCTTGGAAGAACTGAAAATTTACAGGTCCCTAGAAGTACCTCTGAAAACAGCTGTACAAACCCCCGAAGCTTGGGACAGTACACTCTTCACATTGGAAGCAGACTTTTACCTTAACAAAGAGTTTAAAACTCAAGTAATTGGCCAGGATCATGAGTAAGCAGCCCAAAAAGAGTCAGACTATATTATCTTACTTTGGTGACAAAGAAGATCAAAACATACAACCAGAAGAAGACAACAAAGCCAAAGCTCCTACATCCAAAGCCTCCAAGAAAAATATGAATCAGTCCCAGGCCTTGGAAGAGCTCAAAATGAATTTTGAGAAGCAAGTAAGAGAAGTAGAGGAAAAACTGAGAGTGATGCAAGAAAATCATGAAAAACAACTCAACAGCTTGCTAAAGGAGACCCAAAAAAATACTGAAGAAAATAATACCTTAAAAAATAGCCTAACCCAAATGGCAAAAGAGGTCCAAAATGCCAATGAAGAAAAGAATGCCCTAAAAAGCAAAATTGGCCAAATGGAAAATGAAGTCCAAAAGGTTACTGAAGAAAATACTTCCTTAAAAATTAGAATAGAGTAATTGGAAACTAGTGACTTTATGAGAAATCAAGACACTATAAAACAAATCCAAAAGAATGAAAAATTAGAAAACAATGTGAAATATCTCATTGGAAAAACAACTGACCTGGAAAATAGATCCAGGGGAGAGAATTTAAAAATTATTTAACTATCTGAAAGCCACGATAAAAAAAAAAAGCCTAGACATCATCTTTCAAGAAATTATCAAGGAAAACTGTCCTGACATTTTAGAACCAGAGGGCAAAATAGGAATGGAAAGAATCCACCCATCTCCTCCTGAAAGAGATCCCCAAAGGAAAACTCCTAGGAATATTGTAGCCACATTCCAGAGTTCCCAGGTCAAGGAGAAAATATTACAAGCAGCCAGAAAGAAACAATTCATGTATTGTGGAAACATAATCAGGATAACACAAGATTTAGCTGCTTCTACATTAAGGGACCGCAGGGCATGGAATATAATATTCTGGAGAGCAAAGGAGATAAGATTACAACCAAGAATCACCTACCCAGCAAAACTGAGTATAATCCTACAGGGGAAAAAATGGTCATTCAGTGAAATAGAGGACTTTCAAGCATTTTTGATGAAAAGACCAGAGTTGAATAGAAAATTTGATTTTCAAATACAAGACTCAAGTGGAACATGAAGAGATAAACAGGAAAGAGAAAATCATAAGAGACTTATTAGGGTTGAACATTGTTTACATTCCTGCATGGAAAGATGATGTTTGTAACTCATGAGACCTTTGTCAGTATTAGGGTAGTTGGAGGGGAAAAAATTATATGTACATATACATAGATATAGATAGAGGGCACTGGGTAAGTTGAAAATGAAGGGGTCATATCTGGAGAATAAAATTAAGGGGTGAAAGAGGAATATACTAGGAGAAGGAGAAAGGGAGAGGTAGAATGGGGTAAATTATCCTACAAAAAAAAAACAGAAAAGAAAAGGCTCTTACAATGGAGGGGGAAAGAGGGAAGGTGAGAAGGAATGAGTGAATCTTATTCTTATAAGATTTGACTTAAGGAGGGAATAACATACACACTCAGTTGGGTGTGGAAATCTGTCTTACCCTACAGGAAAATAGGGGGGGAAGGGGACAAGAGAGTAGGGGAATGATAGAGAGGAGGGCAGATTGGGAAAGGGAGTAATCAGAAGCAAATACTTCTGAGGAGGGATGGTTCAAAAGAAAGAATAGAATAAATGGGGGGGCAGGATAGGATTAAGGGAAATAGAGTTAGTTTTTCACAGCATGTCTACTATGGAAGTGTTTTGCATAACTGCACAAGTATAGCCTATATTGAGTTGCTTGCCTTTTCAACGAGGGTGGGTGGGGAGGGAGGAAGGGAGAAAATTTGGAACCCAAAGTTTTAAAAACACATGTTTAAAAAAAATGTTTTCACATGCAACTGGGAAATAAGAAATACAGGAAATGGGGTACAGAAATCCATCCTGCCCTACAGGAAAATTGAAGGGGAAGGGGATAAGAGAAGAGGGGGAGAGATAGAAGGGAAGGCAGACTAGGGGAAGGGGTATTCAGAATGCAGGCCATCTTGGGGTGGGGGGAGGGGTGAGATGAGGTGAAAATTTGGAACTCAAAATCTTGTGGAAGTAAATGTTGAAAACAATAAAATAAATAAAAATTACCATAAAAAAAAGAAGTGATGACAAGATCTTAGATTTAGAGCTGGGAGTAATCTTAGAGGCCATCTATTCCAATGGTTTCATTTTAACAGTTGAAGAAACTGACACATAGGTAGTAAGCATCAAAGATGAGATTTGAACCCAGATCTTCTTGACCCTAAGTCCAGTACTCTATGAGGATGTTCCTGAGATCATATAAAGAAACAAACTTACAAAACATGTTTTAAAGGGTGGAGGGGAAGCATCCAAAAGTATTATAAGCCTCATGCTCACAGGACTCACAAGTTTCAAATATATTTCCAAGGATGACCCCTGACCTTTTCTTCAGAACACCAAGCTCAAATGTCCCAGCTGCTGTTGATACTGGTTACTTCTCAGCACTTCCATTGCCACCACATCAGAAGGGGATGCTAAAGTTGAAGGAGAAGACAGGATTTCCTGACTGCCATTTGCCCCCCAGCCCCAGTCAATTGAACCAACGTGCTGAACAGGGACCCTTGTTGCTCTGCGATGCCCTCTGCTAGTCTGCTGCCTGTGGTTTGATGAGGAGACAGACAGCCAGATGTTTTCCCTCTAGGGTTTTATCTATCTATCACTTGCCACATACAAGGAAGCAATAGTCTGCTGGCTCTGGAGTTGTCAACATTTTCATCAGCCTAACTCAGATAGGGTTCTTTCATGCAATATGAATTAGAACAATTTAAAAATTATTTTTAAAGGGTAGGCAGAATGAAATAATGTATAAAAAACTGAACATACAGGGATTTGAAAGGGGGGAATGTAATGATGCTGGAAAATGATAGGGGAGCCATAACGGCTTGATGGGAACTGGTGCATGACTTTAGCTGACAATATTACTAACAACATAATTTTTTATATCCTACTTTTATTTTTTCCTTCATATAGCATGCTGTATCCAGTGAAAAGCATACATGGAATTATACTTTTTAAAGTATTATTATTTGAATGTAGCAGGACATAAACACACTCTACCAACCAAATTTTGAATACACTATATAATTTATACATATGGCAACCACATGTTCTGAACACATGGTCTGAGAAAGGATTTTTTTTTCTGATTTGTGAATTTATTTATGTGAAATTCTCTCAGTATTCATGGGTTCTAGAAACCCTAGGGTCAGCCATGGCAATCACAGCACTGCTCCACTGCAGACATCAAAAACACTACATAAATATTAATACGTGATAGAGAATACATATTTGTGTGATTTTGCAAGTAACTGGTACATTTCTTTAGTTTGACTCTTCTTGTTTTGCCCTTTTTAGGCTTTGGCAAGGCATGCATATTTTTATTGTCACACCTAATACCTTAAGTTATTCCAAGACTCTTTGTCAAAATATTGAAATTTTCTTGATACGTCCATTGTTTCCAGTGACAAAGATAAGGGTATGTGGAGACTGTTCCGCATTTCTAGGCTATAGAGTTGTTATATCCATATACCAACCTTAGAGCATATGAGACTAATTCATTTATTCATTAATATGACACATTAGTAAGTGCCACTGTTTGATGGCTTAAAAATGGAAGAACTAAGATAGACAGACATGTCCTTGGATGAAGATCAATTTCTCTTTCCACTCTGACAAAGTTACTGGGTAAGTCTAGGTAAATTCCTTTAGTGCCTCAGTTATTTGATCTGTGAAACTGGAAGTTGAGTATTTATGCTTCTTTTTCTTTGGGATCTCTATGAGAAATAATGTAATGAATACTCTTATCAATATTCCTATGAATCTGTAAGTTTATCAAGACAGCTTTTTTCCTCCAATATATACATTACAGCCTGTGCCTACTTTTTTTTTTTTTTTTTTTTAGGCAATTGGGGTTAAGTGACTTGCCCTGGGTCACACAGCTAGTAAGTGTCAAATATCTGGTCTGAGGTCAAATTTGAACTCAGGAGCTCCTGACTTCAGGGCCAGTGCTCTATGCACTGTGCCATCTAGCTGCCCCTGTACCTACTTTTCTTGTGCTACTCTCTTCCATAGCCTCTCATAAGTTCATCACAGGGGCTTTCATACAGGGGTGTGCTGGAGCCAGCCTGAATCATCTTGAGAGATCAATTGTTACATTTTCAGGATGAGTATTTAAAACCTGGAAATCCACAAAATCAGGGCTTGGTTTATAATTTATTTTTTATTTTTAGATTTAAGAAAATGATGGGAAAAATATTAAAAATACAGATTAAACTTAAAGGTATGTCATGCATGAGGGGCTTGTTTGTTTGCTGTTTGCTTTTTTAAGAGAGTCAGTTATTAAACATTTACCTATACCTTTCTGGGTCACCCAGTGTGCTGGGTGCTTTCTTCAAGCTCTTTTGACACTGGGAAATTGCACACATGAGATGCCTATCAGTTAATTCTCATTCTCATTATGTGGCAAGTACATCTTATTTCTAAGCATATATATATTTTTATTTTTTTTATTTTCTGTGTTGAAATTGTTTCATTCTTTGCATTTATATCTTCAGCACCTGGTACCATATCTGGCATACAACAGGAACTTAATAAATGTTTGTTGTTTAATTGATTGAATCTGCTTCTTCTATATTATTCCGTGTTTGAAATGCATTATAGTCTATTTTCCAGATAATAAAATTTAGATTTTTTTAAACAATGTTTTAAAAATATGTTGTAACAGTCTTCTCACTCTATCTGTACTTTCTCCTTGTTGTACAAAGTAGCAGGACTTTGGTACTATGGAAAAATGAGAGGAAGAATGCAATAGAAAATTATGAGACAGAGCAATAGAAGAAAAGTTACAAGGACTATAAGTCTTAAGGTAAGAAATATGTCAGGTTGGTATCACAGTGGAAGATTTTACCTTGGCAGAGCCTGCTGCTAAGTCTACTTTCCTTGGATCATGCACAATGAATTAACTGAGAGGCAACCAGAGATCCCCATCAACGATGAGACAATAACTGGAACAGCATAGAATCTCTTCAGTTTGCCTTGTGCTACTGAGGAGTATCTGAGATCCTAGACTTAGAGTACAAGAGACTTCTTTTAAAGACTGGTCCTACTGGATACATAAGTAGAGCATTAGTTGTGAAATATTTTGTGTTTTCTACATGACATCACTTGCTCACAAGAGCAACAGCCATAGGAACTCTGTGCAAATTGAATTATGCATTTTCTAAAATTTATCTTCTTATAGCTCTGTTTGTGGGTTGTAGAAGAGAATGTGGGTGTGGAGCCACAGGGTACATGTGTTAACCTCTGCCAAGAATACACACACACACACACACAAATATGTGTACATATATACGGGTTTTATATATGTATACATACATATGTGTATGCACACATGTACATTGTGTATATATGTGTATATACATACATATATACATACATATATGTGTGTGTATGTGTGTGTGTATATATATATATATATGTACTTGTCTATTATTTTGTGGAACTATAGGCAGGGGCAGGTTCTGAAAATTGAAGGTTTACCTGGGGTAGTTCCTTAATAACTAATTATAATTAGATAAATCCAAAATGATCCATATTTTCTAATTAGAAAGTTCATATGACCACTCGAGAATCAAAGCTAGGGGACTTAAGGTTGTTCACTCTCTGAGAACCATAGAAAGCTTGTCACTTTCCCAACAGGGCAGAACATCTTAATCACCAAGGTGAGTGTGGGAGTGACCCATCTCCTGTCTTAATGGGACCAGCACAGTGGCTAAGGTTTTTTGTTTGTTTTAAGTATTTTTTTATAGATTTGTAACTATAAATTGATTTTATTTTAAAAGTGAATGTATGTAGGAACTCCTATTAAGGTAACCTTGTGAAAATTGACAGGGGAGGTCCATCTGTCTCACCTAAACTTCAATACATATTTAAAATGGCATTATATCAAATAATGATAAAGAAATTCAAAGATAAGTATAGGAATCTCCTTCATCCAACTCAGAACTACACAAAAAGGCAGACAGAAGTCTATGGAAAACTGGGAGAGGGGTGCCATGAAGGAAGCCAACCCATACTTAGATAAATAAACCATAGACCTGATCAGAAAAGCTGCAGGAGTAGCTAGTGACTATAACACTTTGTTCTTAGGGACAGGAAGCTCAGAATGCCTAAATAAGGAATCTCCAGGGAGATCAGGAACCCATTGAATTATGACCAGGATGTCCCAGGATAGGAAGCAGGGGCATGGAGGTTTATATCATTCTAATTGGAGACATTCCAGATGGCCCTGAAGATCCTAGCACTCTGAGCACAGATACGGCATAGGCCTGAAATATGCCAATGTTCTGTGTTCAAACACACCATAGAAAGTAGAAGCAAGCAGCAGGAGCCCATGAAACCAAAGTTCAGACCAAACAGAGCCTGACCACCCCCTCCAAGAAAGCAAAAGGAACGAAATCTGGCTCTAATGCGAGTCCTAAATAAAGAATTAAAAGTAGAGGTAACAGTAAAAAGAAGATAACATCAAACATTCTAAATAAATATTATTTGTCAAGAGATACCCCAGAGGTAAACCCAAAAATAATTTCACAAAAAGAGCAACCAGAGCCTTAAAGGGAGTTGGGGTGGAAGGGAGTTTAGCCAGAAGGATTAAAAGTATCTGAAGGAAATGGAGTAAGAGGTAAAAACAAAATTATACCTAAACCAAGAGCACTTGGAGGAAAGAACTAGAAGGATAATAAATAGCTTAGAATATAAAGTGGTAAACCTTACCCAAGAAACAGATGTCCTAAAAATAGAATGAATCAAATGGAACTTACTCTATGGGACTAGAAATAATAGAAAAAATAAAAAAGATTGAAGAAAGAAGTTTTAAGGGGAAGGTGAGAGAAAGGGAGGAAGGAGTCACAAGTAAAACAAACCTTGAAGTAAAAATCTTATGAGAGAAATGTTAAAAGTGGGGAAAATGAAAATGTAAAAACCATTGATCAGGGTCTGGGGCAGTAGAGTGAAAATAGAGTTGCTCATATTAATTCTCTTTTACTACTTTCTACTTTGTAAAGGTGACAGGGCCAACAAGTGGGGAAGAGGGAAGCATAAAAGGATATGATGAAAGGAAAAATACAATTAGCAGTTTTAATCAGGAACATGAATGAAATGAATTCACATATAAAGCAAGAGAGGAGAATTCATTAGAAAGTAGAATCTGATAATCTGTTGTTTATAAGAAACACATTTGTGACAGATATTCACACAGACTTTTTTAAATGAGTTAGAGCAGAATTTCTTATGCTGCATGTAAGTTCCATCTAGATGTTCCATTTTGAATAAGGGCCCAGATCAACCCTGGAAGATCATTCTGTTCCTGCAGCTTCTGTTTGGTCTGAGGCCGGATTTGAACTCAGGTCCTCCTGACTTGAGGGCCAGTGCTCTATCCACTGTGCCACCTAGCTGCCCCTCACATTTTTATTTTTCAAATGAACATATTTAAAATACCAAAGAAAAAATAAGTTTCAATGAAATAATCCTCCCAGATTAATCAGCATAATTAGAGCAATTAGAACATTAGCCATGAGGGCTAAATTGATGCTCCTATGTTCATTATTTAGTTCTAACTTCCCCTGCCTGACTGGTGTCACTGTGGCACAAGGCTTGTTGGTAAGAGTTTCTGGGGGTCAAGTACATCAGTCTGTTATCAGCTTTTGACAATGGTGCACTGTGTTTCTGTTTGAAGTGGAATTTGTGAATAGTTGCACAGCTCAACAATATTTTTTAATTCTGTTTCCTTAGCTCATCATGTCAAAGAAGACCAAGATTGCTGAAGGAAGAAAACATATTTTTTTTTTATTAAGGCAACTGGGGTTAAGTGACTTACCCAGGGTCACACAGGTAGTAAGTGTTAACTGTTTGGTCTGAGGTCGGATTTGAACTCAGGTCCTCCTGACTCCAGGGCTGGTGCTCTATCCACTGCCTCACCTAGCTGCCCCAAGAAAACATATTTTTAATGAGGATTGGAAATTACAATATTATCTTGTTTCTGCTAAAGTTTCTGCTAAACAAGCTAATTTGCTTGTTTTGTGATATTGCAATATCTACATTAAAGAAATTCAATGCTCATCAGCACTATAACACTCATAAAGACCACAAATATTTTAAATTAGAGGGAGAGGTGCGAAAGGTTGTATTGCAAAAATTGAAAGATGAAAAACAAAAGCAAAGACAATTCTTTGACACAGCAATAAGACCTGGAAATAATGCCATTGAAGCAACTTATAAAGTATCTTATATATTTTGGAAAAAAGGGAAGCCATTCAATGATGTAGAAATTGTGAATGAATGCATTGTCAAAGTTTTAGGGTGCTTAGACTCTGATAACATTTCAAAGTACAAACAACTGCCTCTTTCAAGGAGAACCGTAACAGAATGGCAGCATGAATTAGCCTTCAACTTAACAAAACAACTTCATGCAATAATTCAAAAGGAAAATATATATTATTCAATCACTTTGGAGGAATCAACTGATACTACCAACTCAGCACAGGTTCTATACTTCATTTGAGTCATAATAGAAGATTTTCGTTGCCATGAAGAGCTACCCACTTGAGAACAGAGCATGGGGAATAGGGAATAGATATCTTCAATAATTTCATTAAGTTGGACTGAATTTGGTAAATTTAGCTAGTGTATGTGCAGATGATGTACCTTCCATGACAGGAAAACATGAAGGGTTTATTGCACAACTAAAACAAGTATTAACAGATCCAGATACTCTCCTTTCTTATCATTGTTATCTTGCATCAGCCAAATCTCTGTGCTAAAGCTACTATTTTAAGTGACACTTCGCAACAAGTTATAAGTATCATCAACTATATTTGTGCAAATGCAACACTGCATCGTCAGTTTCTTAACATGCAAATTCTTAACATTAAACTTTTGTTGAACAATGAGGTATTCAGTGTGAATTTGCCATATCATTCTAAAGTTAATTGGCTATCTCAGGGACAGGTGTTAGCCAAAATTTTATCTCTGTGAGAACACATAGTTAAATTTTATGAAGATCAGAATCAGCAATGTGGATTATTGCAAGAAGATTTTTGTAAGACTGCTGAATTTCTGTGATGTCAAATCAAAACAATTTCAATATTTCTTTGCAAGGTAAAAGTATATATATATATATATACATACACACACATATATACATATATATAAATTCACACATATATATATACGTGTGTGTATATATATACACATATATATAGGATATGTGGCAAAAAATCCAAGCATTTCAAAAAAAGCCATCTTTTCTCAAAACACTTCTTAAAAAGGAAATTTTGGATGAATATTTTCCCAAGTTAGCAAAGGTGAGCAGGATGATATATGCAAATCATTTGACAAATATGTAGCTATTACAGACATATTAATTGGAGAATACAATGAAAAGTTCACTGACTTTGAAAATCATGTCATCACACTCAAATTAGCATTTTAGCCTCACCTAGTTGATATCACCAAGGTACCTAAAGAATTACAGATGGAATTGATTTAGCTCTCAGTAAATGACATTTTAAAGTCATTGTTTGATGCGAAGAAAGATCCAATCGAAATATGGAAAAATGCAGTAGAATACCCATGCCTTCAGCAACATGCCTGAAAAATGCTTTCTTGCTTTTCAACCACTTATTGCTGCAAGTCCACATTCTCCTACCCAACCCAAATCAAGATGCCCTTAAGGTCACAAATGACTGATACTCATCTAGAGGATCAACTGAAATTGTGGACCTCCATGCTGCAAACAAATATTCAAATGCTTTCCAACAAAAAGCAGATACTACAAAGTCATTAAAAGATTAGTTAACTTTAAAATTAACAAATAGTTTTCATTTTTGAAATTATTAAACACATAGTAGTTAGTTTTTTTTAAAAAAATGTGTATTTTTAAGTATATCTAATTGAAGTTTCTTGACTGCGGCTTTATTTGATTATAGCTAAATATTAATGCAGCCTTCCAACATGAAAAGGTTCCCCACCCGTGATGCAGGCCATGCATGCTTACTCCACTCCTCTCTCAGCTCCACTCCTCACTCTTTGCACTTCTCCTGTCTTCTCCCCACTACTTTGTTTTTCATCTCCCTTTGATGTGTCTGTCTTTCCCCCATTTAAACATAAGTTCCTTGGAGGCAGAGACTATCTTTTTGCTAATATTTGTATAGAAAAGTCCTTCAAAGTCTCTATAATCTTGGGAGGCTCCTTCAAAGCCTTTGTTAATTTTGATTTCTGCAACCCAGGGCTATTTCACCCCATATTTTAAACTATATTTCATCTGTTTAGTTTCAGCATATGGCTGTGACCTAGACGTTTTTTGACTATTGCTTCTATCATACACTGAATTAACTTTCTTTCCTTTCTCCTTATGATTTGAATATTTAGTAACTGTATCATCTATGCCTTCATCCAGAGTGCAAGCAGAACAAGATCAAGGAAGGGACACAAGAGTCCTTCCTCCATGTTGGCAGTGATCCATTAATCTTGATGATTCTTTGAATTGGATCATATAAGTAGTATGTGAAACCCCCTAATTATATTGTCCACGTATGTCTGTCTTGTTGACAAGGATATTATGAGAGATTTTACTAAATAAATACCTGCCTGAATTCAATACAGTGCTTGGTACATAGTAAATTCTTAATGAATGCTTGTTGATTTATTTCATAGGAATGAAAAGGAGTATACATATTTTTCAGCTGTATATGGCACTTTTACAAAAGTTGACCATGTGCTAGGTCATAAAAACCTCATTAACAAAATATGAAAAGCAGACTATGTCCTTTACTGGTCCCAGTACAATAAAGTTATAATCAATAAGGGATATTTGAAAAAAAAAGATTCAAAATTAAATGGAAACTAAACAATGTAGTGATGAAGAATTTATAAGTTGGAAAAAAATCATAAAAACAATAGACAATATCACCAAAGAAAATGACAATGAGACAACATTAAAAAACTTTTGAGAGTTCTTATGGTAAAATGTATATCTCTAAACACTTTCGTAACTAGTCTTGATGAGAAACAGAGGAAGAAGAAGAAGGCAAGGAGAGGGAGAGGAAAAGAAGAAAGATATTTCTATAGATAGAAAAAAGAAAGATAGGAAGAAAGAAACAAAGAGTGTTAATTAAAAAATTTTAAAAGCACTGAAAAGAACAGAAAGAAAGTCAAAAGGAAATACAGACAAGCAAAAAACTTTTAGAATTAATGGCTTGAATTTATTACATACTGTAAAAAAGAAAGCTGTATATAATAGAAATTCAGTTTCATCTACAATCCTCTGTTTCTGTTCTTCTTTGTAATGTTCATGTATGTTAGTATTTGTCAAATTCTGAATAACAAAATGTTAAAAATTAAAAACAATAAATATATCATTGCATAGCTGTGTGTAAAGTTGATATTTGTATATCAAGCTATATTTCTCACTGATTTCCATTATAATTGCAGAGATATATTCCCCAGAAAAATTTAGTCTGAATATATCATAATCACATTTAAGAATCCTAATTCGCATATTAAAGGAATATCTACCTTTGCAGACGATTTGCATATAATATTCCCATGCAACCCCAGAGTTATTTAAAAGAATGATCAGTTCACATGATCTTTGAACAATCACTTATTAAAATACATCACAGAGTTCATTCCTATTTTTATGTTTTGTTTTGTTTTTCACTGACTCCAGAGCATTTGAATGTTAAAACAGTTATATGACTCAATCCTTTATTTCAGAAATTTAAAAGAGTGATTTTGGGATCCATCTCAATTGCCCAAGTGAAACAAATTATCCTTCTAGATCTCAAGATGTTATTCTAAAATGTTTGTTTGTTGACCTAAAAACTGAAAACAAAGCTGTGCTAAGAGTCAGTTTCTTTCTTATAAAAACTGCAATGGAGAGGAGAGATTGGAAAAGGTGCCTTTGTCTTAAGGGAGACCTCTCAGAAGTAGAGTCTGAGAGTCTGAATCTTAGAGTGGGAGAAAAGAGAATATGTCTCTTTCTCTACCACACAGTAACTATGTGACTTCATACATTCCCAGTGTCTATTTGTGCCTGTTTGAAAGGTAATAAGTGTTGTCCATGACAACATGAGTATGAACTCCACCTCCTTTCACCTCTAGCCCTAGGGTGAAGTAAGATAAAAACACTTCTGTTTTAAAATATTCAAGCTCTACCTAGAGTCCTTCTGTAGAAGTAAACACTAGCCAGGCTTTCAGGATACTTGATGCGCTGATTGAGGGTGTGAACTTCTAGAACAGGCCATTACATCCTTAGGAAATCACAGAAACTTAACACTTAATGGATTTTCCCTCTTGCAACCCCTCCCCTACAGTGGTCTGCTACCCCTGGTCTAAAACCTCATTATAAGGACATTTGAAAAATGTCTTTAGCCAGCAGGGTTCTGTTTGGAATGAAAACTTCTTCAAAGTGAAGTTCTACTTCCAATGGCCTGGAGGGAAGCTTCTATTCATAATCCAGTTATCAGATAAGTATCCTGGATCTCTGTGTACTTAAGTACTTTAAAAAGACCTTGTTTACAGATCTAAACATACCCTAAATGAGCTTGACCTATACAAGGCATTAGGGAAATGTAGGATAATAACATGGACCTAGTCACAGCTAGGAACTATATCAGAAAATAAATCTCAGACAGGCTTTGAGTCCAGCACCACCCATAAAGCTCCAAATGGCTGGGCATTAGTCACAATGCTCTTTCAAAATCTTCCTCATTGCTTCAACCTGGGCTTCAAAATAATCTAGAATCAAGTTGCCCATGGAGCAACTAAGGGACAAAAGGTCTAAGTGAAATGTCAGAAATAAAATAGAAGTTATAGATAGCAGGGAATACCAAGCAGGTATGGGAAAACAGATGTATTGCTTTGGCATGTCTCCCTAAAAGGACCAAGGAAGAAAGGGAGAGTATTGGGCTCTGTAATGGGATAATAAGGAGCATTTGCATCAATTTTTTTTAAATTTGAAAAGCATTATATCGCTTGAGCCTCAAAACAACTTTGAGAAGTACCTACTTCAAATAGAATTATCACTCAAGTTTTATAGATGAGGCTCAGAGAGCTCACTCTCCAAGGGAATTGCTTAGAGTCACATAGCTGTTAAGTGTCAGAGGAGAGATTTGAACTTGGGTCTTCCAGAATCTAGGTCCAACAGTCTGTTATAGCACGCTGTTATTACTTAGCCTATATTACCTATATAACAACTTCTCTGGGCCTCTGTAAAAAGAGGAGTGTGGATGAAATTGTCTCTAAAGTTCCTTCCACCTCCATATCCTATGAACCTATTGTTAAATAATATCTTATATTTATAAGGTCCTTCTGCCACATCCATTATCTCACTTAAATTTTATAACAGCTTTTTGAAGAAGACAGGGCAAAAATTATTGTGCTCAGACTTAAGGAAATGGAGGAGTTAACAGAGACTCAGGATTAATATATGACTTTCCAAAAAGTGAACACCCACTAAGTGACTGAGTCAAGACCCAAAACTCTGTTCATCTCAATCCAAGTCCAATATACTTCTGCTTAGCTACACTGGCTATCTAACATGAGTTTGAGGAGGGCAATCTTCCTCTTAACTGGAGTGAGTAATGAGAAAATCAATGTATTCATCTCAAGAATCAATTATAAGACTCAATGGGATCACTGAAACAATTACTTCAACATAGCATTGGGCCTCAAGTGAGCAGAAAATGCAAGAAAATGTCCTTCCAAAAAGAATTTTTTTAAAAAAAGTATATACTGAGATTAGGCTACCATTCTAAAGAGAATCTTACAGATGCTAAGCTTAGGAATGGGGATAAAGCTGATAACAATAGCCAGACTGGGAATTGTAACATATACAAAACATCTGCATAACTTGAAGTGTCTGGTATCTGCCAATGAATGAGGAAAGCTCACGTGCTGTCCACAGGCTTACAGTCATCCCTTTAAAATAACTGAACGTGAAGAAATGCTATTTAAATCAATAGCATACCTTCTTGGGCAAAATTGGTTTTAAATTTATGATGTGTTATGGTTCAATCTGACAAGCTAGAACACATCATAAATTTTTTAAACAACAGGATTTTTTGTTAAGTCAAAGCAACCAGTAGAACTGATTTTTGTCTGGTGATGGTTGGAAAGCTGAGGCTAAAGTAGAAGTCTAGAGTATACTCAGGAGAAATAGTTCTAATTCTGGGGAAGTACTTACCTTGGAAGGTGTCTATGTTTTGTTAGATCATTATAGAACGCTAGTGTACGGACTTTCTTGGTGGAAGAAGGAAAGGAGGAAGTTATGGGTTACTCATCTCAAGCAAATCACCTTCATTTAAAAACTCACTCATCCTTAGCCCTCCCCACCCCAAAAAAAAGATAGAAAAACACATTTAGGTAAAGAAGTATTTATTAAGTTCCTACTTATTAAGGGAAAGAGAAGGGTACAAATATTTTTAAGCAGCTTCTATGTACCAGGCATTCTACTATGCACTTTACATATATTATCTCAAGAACACTGGTCCAGAATCCTTCTTCTCCCTACTCCCCTCCCCACCCACTCGCCCCACCGAAAAAAAAAAAAAAAGCAAAGTTGGAGGGGGGAAGGAAATAATCATTTATTAAATATCTCTTATGTGCCAGGCATAGACACTTTAAAAGTATCTCATTTAATTCTCACAATAACCCCAGGTTGCTGTTATCTGCTGTTGAGATTTTCTTGACACATTCTGGAGCGGTTTGCCATTTTCTTCTCCAGCTCATTTTATAGATGAGGAAACCGAGGCAAATAGGTTTAAGTGATCTGCCTAGGGTCACACAGCTAGTAAGTTTCTGAGGCCAAAGTTGAACTCAGGAAGAGAAGTCTTCCTGACTCTAGTCCCAGCATTCCATCTACTGCACCACCCTGGGAGGTGAGTACTATTATTATCTGAATTTTACAATTTAGGAAACTGAGGTAGAAAGAGGTTAAGTGGCTTGCCCAGAGTCACATAGCTAATAAGTACCTGAGGCTAGATTTCAATTTAGATATTCCTAATTCCATACCCAGCACTTTATTCATTGAGCCAAATTACTGCTTCTAATATCCCCTAAAGAATATAGGAAACTGTGGACTGGGTTTATGTATATATAAATGTAGGTAGATATTTATTTATTTTTTGGTTGTAGCTAATTTTTCTTAAGCTAAAAAGTTTTAAAATTTAAAGTTAAATCTCTGAGTTGTTAGGTATTTCCAAGTTCATGTAGTCCAGCCACACCTAAGGCAGGAATCTCCTATATGACATCCTATCAAGCTCTACTTCAATACCTCTTCTGATGAGTAACTCATTACATGTAAAAACAGCCCCTTTCCTATTGGGAGAATGCTAATCTTTAGAAAGTTCTTCCTAAAAAAATTCTAAGCAATGTATGTGTGTATACATATGTATATATGTACACATGTGCATGCATGTATAATATACAGAAACACGTATGTGCATGTGCCTGTTCATGTATATGTTTACATATACATGGGTATACACACATGTGTTTATAACATAACATTATGTGTATTAAATAGGAAATGTTTTGCATATTTGTTAAAGTTATTTTTTTATTTTTCTTTCATTTCAACAGAATGGAGAGAGAAGAGAGAAATAAAATAGACTTTTGTTTAAAAAATAAATTATAACTTACTAGCTGTGTGACTCTGGGTAAGTCACTTAACCCCAATTGCCTTGCCCAATAAAAATTATAAGAATGTTCTTACTTCTATAGAAAAAAAAAACTGCTTTCCTTTAACTCTGACTCATTATTCACAGTCATGCTTTCTAGAACTAGAAAGAATTACACCCTCCATCTGATAACATTTCAAATATTTACAGATTGCCATCATCCCTGGACCCAAGTTTTTTTTTTCTTCCCCAGGTAAATGTTTCATTGACTGACAATATTCATCTTTTCTATTCCAGCATATTATGTAAGTTATCACAATATATCTCATGGACTCTCTACATATTTTAAAACATTTGCTCACAACAGAACTTTTGGCATTTTTAATCCATGTACAACCCCTCATTTTGTAGCTTCTTTCTCTCCCTCACTCTCAGCTCCTACTGCATGGAACAGTGGGACCCATTGGGCTGAGGAATGAGGAACACCAAGGCAGCAATGGTAGCTACAGATTTCCCCTTGCCAAGGTCAACTGCTAAGTCCACACACTCTCTTCTATGATGGCTTAGCTATGGCTAGAAGACTTTGGAAGTCCCTGCTACAGACAGTAAGTCAAGACCAAGACTGACACTGACAGTGCAAGAATTTATCTTCTTTGGAGTTTGCCCTAATCTCAAGCCCATTCCCTGTGTTATGAGTCTTGGTTCTAGAGTTGCCCCAGAGTTACTGACTCTTCCTCTGATGACCAACCTAGCTGGAAGTGTTCATTGAACATCTCTGGTAGATATTCCTTTAATAATGTCACTGGGAGAATTAAAAGTCCAAACTGAATTTCCTAGCATTGTTGGATTGAAAGCAGGCTCAAAATCCAGTCTAAGGGCCTTCTGGAGATTAAAAACTGCTGTAGTCTCAAAACTGCTGGGTGCACAATTTATTAGTGTGAGTCATTTTGCTATATTTTGTTCTATTTAGTTTTTATCAGTGCTTAAGAGGAAGAAACTATATGCAAAATATAAGAATGTTTGTCTGCTTCTGTTGAGAATTATTTCTGTTATGCCAAAATCATTTAACTAGGACCATCTAGATTATTGCAGTTTTAAGATGGAGGCTAGGTTTGGCCAGTAAGCTAAGGTTTGGTGATGATTTCTGACTGGGTAAACCCACCTCCCCTAGACAACAAGTTGGTGCAGTGAGAGGAGAAAGTAAGGAATAGAAAGTCAATGACTCTGATTTGGATTTGAATTCAGAGTACAAGGCTCAAAACCTGACTTTGCTACCTACTACTTGTGTATACTTCAGCCTCAGTTTCCTCGTATTTAAAAGAAGGGGATTAGATGAGATGGCCTCTGGGGTCCCTTCCAGATGTAATACTATGACTCTATCATCTATAACCTGGATTAAAATCCCAATCCCAATATTTGTTAGCCAAATATTGCCCTAGGCAAGTCCCTTTACTTCTCTGAGACACAATATTCTCATCTGCAAAATGGACATGGCAGAACTTACCTAACCAGATTGTTATGAAGGCCAAATGAGTTCATGCATACATGAAAAAAATTGCTTTGCAAACCTTAAAGACCTGTATAAATGTCAGCTAATATTGTTATTTTCCCTAGCAAGGACAGGGTTTAGAAATGAATGTTCTGCCTCTAGTGAATAAGTTGCAAAAACATAAACACAGCCATTAAAATCAGCACTGTGATCTGAAGCTTTAAAGTATGCTCTTGGAAAAGAAATATTACAGGCTACAAAAGCCAACCTGCTGGCTGAACAGCATACCAAATGATAGCACTAAGAACCACCACCCTGATCAATGAGCCTATCCATTCTGTTTCAGCATTCAGGTCACCAAGGTGAGAAAGTATGTCTGATTTTTATGTTTTAAAGAGGGAAAAGAAATGTGTTTTATGGCCTTTCATTCTTTATTTGAAGATTATCATAAAGTGAGAATTTCATATTGTAAAATTCCTAAACAGCAAACCTTTAATACAGCCTGTCATGCATTGCAAAGTGTTCACGAAGTGATTCAGCCTGTATTTCCCAGGGAATAGAAAGTTATCAGAGGCAAAGTTAAAAATCCACCTCCTGAAATTAAAGAATTACTTTGAAATGAACATTGCCCTCCTAGACAAAGTTTATTCACATTGATCTTGTCAGCACATTTTCTTTGGTTCTTTAAAATGTATTGATTTTAATAACTATTTGATTTTAATAAACTATACCAGTTAGCAGATTTCAGATATAGGGTTGCTTTGGGGATGAAACTTTCCTTACCAAGTAGGAAAGTGAGTAATCAATGTAACTAACAAGAGACACAGCTACATATATTGGTCATGTTAGCATTTAAGTGATCTATAGAAACACAATAAAACAGGTTTGATGATCAAGGAAGGTTGCAACTCATTAGGGAAACCTCTGTGAGAAGCAGCCAGCGTCAAAGGAAATGTCACATGCCTTCCATTTATTAACTCTAGTGGTTCTTTTTAGTAGCTATTTAAGAGACCATACTCTCTATTTGCTTAATCGCTGCTGAACAAGACTGCTGAAAAATACAAAAACAAAGAGGGTTTGTTATCCCTGATCAGGTAAACTCATCTCCCTCTTGGATTGATAAGTCAACATTTTAACAATCAAGTCTAAATTCAGTAAATGAATGTGGTCCAAAGAAAACTTTTAACAAAAAGAATTAGGATGAGGGTAAAGGAGAAACTGATGAATGCTAACTCACCAATCTTAAACAACGGTGTGGAAGGTGGAACAGACAGGCTCCCGATCTCACGAAATCATCTAATGGAATAAAATCCCTAACAAAGAATTAAAACAAAGATGGAAGACTTTAATTGAAAACTTGATCAATTAGCAGAGAGGCCATAAGAAGGAGGCAGTGGAGCATGAAATTTGATTAAACCGAACCATACGTCCCACTTCATTTCCAGTGATGTTGTGAAACTGATGACCTTGGAACGCGAAATGTTTGACGAGTATAAAATAGCCATTATCTGAATGGTGGTTAAAACCTAGTTCTGATGGTAAGTGTAGTTCAATAAGAGAGCTTTTAAATTAAGAATCACATACATATTCAAAACTTAAAGCATGTAGTAATAAATTTGGATAATTGACACACAATCCAAATTTATTACACAAGAGATCAGTGCAGCTGGAATGCAGGAAGTGGCTTCACTTCACAGATTTGACAAACTGAGCAGATCGTGGCTTGCTGACTAGCCGAATTATATCTCGTTTTTGGCTCTAGCTCTGTACATTCTTCAGGGCAGAATGAAACAAGACCCAAATGCCAAGGATGTGCCCAGCAAGAATGAAAATGTGTAGGAAGGTTAGCCTTCTCCCAATGCATACCTCTGCAGAAATGCACTTTTACCTTTTCCAGCTGAAGCGAGCTAAAGGAACACTGTCAACTTTCCTTTTCTTTGTGTTACAGTGGACATTATCACCATTTGTAATCTTTTTAAAGAATAAAAAAAAAAGAGGCTTAGTACAGTGAAAAGACTGCTGCATTCAGATTCAGGAGATCAGGATTCAAAAATTGGTTCTATTTCTTATTACCTGTAAAACCCTGGGCAAGTCACATAATCTTTCTAGACTTCAGTTTCCTCATCTGCAAAATGATGAAGTTGCCTAGCTGACCTAATGGTCATTTTTAAAACAATGATCCTATGGAGAACATTATAGATAGATAGATAGACAGATAGATAGATAGATAGATAGATAGATAGATAGATAGATAGATAGATAGATATACACACGTTTGTGTGTGTGCACACACTCTCAAAAATAAGAATTCAAAATAAATAATGTTATAGGGGCAAGGGTGGTAGTATATTCTCTGGTATACCCAGTCAGTTATGATTCACAAAATCATTGCCAATTACAATGCCTCATCATACAAACTGTTGACCATAACAAGGGGAGCTGGAAATATTTTGCCCACTAAGAAGGGGAAATGTAGTGTCACTAGTTTGGAAATCAACCAAGTGAGTTTGAATAATTTCATAGATCATGATCTTCTAGTTGGAGATATTTAATTGAGGATCTTCTAGTTTGGGATCCCTAGTTGTGGGTCTTCTAGCAGGAGATCAAGATAAAGTGTCAGAAAAGAGCAAATGCTCCCTCAGACCTCCCTACTATTATCCTCAGGTCTCTGTGGAATCTCAGAATGTTGAGTCTGAAGGTCATCAAATATCATTTAATCCAACATCCTTGAATTCTCTCCTTTTAGATATGAGTAAATGCAGTTCCAAAGAGGTGATGAGATATGCCAAAGGTCACATAATTCCTAATGGTTGAACTATGACTAGAATTTAAATACTTTCCCCACCACACTATGTGTACTCTCCCTTTTTCCTTATTATCTCTTTGCCCAGCCTCTCCTCCTGACTCCCATTCTATTGTAGCCCTTGTTCTTCCCTTTTGACAGTCCCAACACCTATTGCATTGGAGGAAAGCCTTGATATTTGACTTAAAAAAAAAGTGCTTCAATATATACATACAAATGATTGTTATTGGATGAACATGGCATGTCTCCTCAACTTCTCTAGGGATAGGGACTGCTGGACCCGTGATTTTATTTACATAGGAAACTCCTAGAGAATGAAACACCCTCTACTTGTAGATTGAAAACCTCAGCAAAACTTGTTTCCTAAACTGTATTGTGCTCTACACAATATCTCCTTTGTGTACTGCTCCTCTATCTACTCTATATCCTTTTACTTGCCTAACTATATGGAACTTGGCCCTTTATAAATCTTCACTGCTACATTTAAGTTACTTTGTTCAAGAAACTAGACTTGCATTAGGCCTTGGCTATAATTTTTTTTTTTAATGTTGTCAGGAGACAGAAATAAAGATAGAAATTGTCTCAGGACTATCATAACTTGTCCCCTAAACTCAAATGCGCACATGCACACACACACACACACACACACACACACACACACACACACATACACAGACACAAACAAACACAATGTGTGTTCCTTCACAATGCTCTGTCTTGCTTTAGGATAAGGAGCCCCAACTAATAGATCATGATCTATGAAAGTGCTCAGCCTTACTTGTTTGATCTCCAAACTCTTGTCATTTATATTCCCTTCTTCCAGGGTCCCAAGTATTCGTATAGTCCCCAGCTCTATTCAGCAACTTGTTTGCTGAGACACTGTGATACAATGGATTAACAGTGTGACCTTATGTAAGCCACTTACCTTCTTTCAGAGTCAGTTTCCTCATCTGTAAAATAGGGATAATAACAGCACTTCCTCCACTTCCCAGAGTCGTGAGGATCAAAAGAGACAAAAGATCTAATGAGTTTTCAAACTTTAAAATGCTATGTAAATCTTACGTATTATTATTTTTCCTTTCCCAATCCCCACAATCAAAGGATTTCAGGAAAATCAAAATTAACTCACCATCTGAAAATGATTGACAATCCTTGTCTTAAGGTTTGTTTCCACAAAGTTTACAAATGCTCACAAAGCTCTTTAGGTAACATCCTACAAACTTTAAAAGAGCATGTCAGTCAGTCCATCAGTCAATAAGCATTTATTAAGGACCCTCAAAACACGTGAAATCTTGACACAAATCAATTGACTTAGAATACTTTGCTATCTTCCAAACTCATTCTTCTTCTTTGTGACTAAAATTAGGTTCTCAGCTTTGGTGTAAACTTTGAGATGTATGCTATGGAGTCTCCTCTGAGTAAGATCAGAACTGGGGACATATTCAGGAAATGTGTAGGGTTAATATTTCTTACCTCTGTCTTTGTCTCTCTCTAATATCTTCCATTTTTTCCAATTATGATGTGCACAATAACCATGAATGGTGCACAGCAGTGATGGACTATGGAAACATGAATAAAAGCTTAAAAATTAAGACTAACCTTATGTGAAAGTTTGCATGATAGGAACAACCTTTTATTTGATGAGGCCAAAGACACCATACACTCCAATAAACCTGTGCAATTTCCAATGCTATTAAGCAATGTTTAGATGGAAAAAAATTTTAGTATTTGATTTTTTCCTAGTAGCCTCCTAAGATCATGTGACTCTTGCCATTATCCTCTTTTTCTATATACTTATATTAAAAAGAGAAATACAAGGTCATTAATGCTGTTCCTTTTTTTCCCTTTCATTCCAGAGTTTTGCTTTCCTGAGTGTCTCAGTCTATTCAGTGATCTTGTGTGCTTCACCCAGTATCTCTTTGTTTTCATCATCCCCAATAGCTGTCTGTTGTTGATGGTATTTAGTTTATTTTAGGTTTTTTTTTTCTTTTCTAAACTTCACCTGGTACAGTAACAGTTCTCTTTATCAGGTTTTAGACACTAACTAATATTGCTTGAAATGTATCACAGTAAATGAAGTGTGCTCCTAAGCACTACAGACCATCAAGGTGCACAGTACTTCAGAAACACATTAAAGTTATTAATATACATGGCAGAGTGGGTGTGTGGGTGCTCAGTTTGTAGAAGCAAGTAGTTCAGACAAAAGGAAGTCAGCATCTTTGAAAAAAATAAAACATGCAAAAGATAGTGGCAATTTTCATGCATATTAAATTGCAGGGCTCAGGGGACTAGAAAGTTTTTAATGCCTTTTTCTTTTCTAGATACACTTATAAACTAACCAAATTAAGAGATTCAGAGTGCGAGCAAGCGAGAAAGCAACTCTGTGAAGGGTGCCAATCTAATTACAAAACAGCGTGTCCCTTAAGGCTCATCAAGAGCTGCATCATCACTTATGTATGTCACCTTATACAGTTAACTGTTACTTTTCTACCCTCTTTCCAGGGAAGAAACAATCTCCTTATATTTCTCTACCATATGAAAAGAAGTTCATTTTTTTTTTTAATTTGGAGGATTACTTTTATTCTGGTTTAATATGGGAAAATGGAAGGGGAAAGGGAGTGGGGGAAGAGAAAGGGAAGGAGGACTAAGTGAAGAGAATGGAAAATGGAGAATGGAAAAGGGAGAGGGAAAAAGAAAGGAAATATGTCCTCTTCTTCAATCTCTTCTGATCCCTGCCCTATGACCTCCCTTATCACTGATCTGAACTCTCTGTCTCCATACTGTTTTCACTGCTTGCAGTAACTTCACAACTTTAACAAAGAGATATAATTAGGTAGGGAGAAAACATGGCCAGCCTCACCCTCACTCAATTCCCCAGGGTACTGCATGGTCCTGTATTTTTAGTGTACCAAATAAAGTATATTTTATAGTTACATGGTGAGCTGTTAGGCTTCCTGATTTCATTCTTCATCAACACCAAACAGGCTGGGGTCTCATCTTTACTCAGAGATATTTTGCACCAAGAGAAAGCAGCAAAGATACACCCTCAGATCAGCTGTGTTGGGGGAGAAGAGATCTTCTACATCGGCCCTATGAGGGGAGACTAAAACCCTGAGACACCAGCTCCACTGGGGTGGAGGACACCATGGAACAATACAATGTCTTTGATGAGGAGACTGCTTACTTCTCCGGAAAGATCAGGGTATAGCCAAGCAAGCTCACCTGGTATACAGTCACCTGTCTTAGAAAGGAATCTGATAACTTTCCATTTTATTCCATTATTCCTGCTAACCACAGTTATCCTTTCCACATTGTGATATATCACGGGTCAGTAGAAGAAATTAAATGGGAATTTGAGGGAGTTTTGCAGAAGCTGCAGACAACATATGAAGGCCAGCAGATGACACAGAAAAGTTTAGAAACTCAGAAATGAATAAAATATATGTATATTATATCAATATATTTAATCCTTCAATACCATAACAATTCAAATTTCTCTAATATGAAGAGAGAGCAAACAATTTTAGGTAGATTTTTCAGATCTTGAGGGCAATTGTCTCTATCCCCCGGGATGCAGAAGGGATAACTATAGTTTCTAAGTTGCTAAAGGAGTAGAAGTTTTGTGAAAATGTGAAGGTAATAAATTTTTGAATCATGTAATGTTTTGAGAGAATATTTTTTTTAATCATGAGCTCTAACTTTTGGTGTCCTGGGGTAAAGTTCCAAATACCCTGTCCTAGTCGTGGCTCTGTCTTCAATCTCAACTCCCATTTTCATCATTATTGTGTGTCAGTCACAAAACTAAGGCCAGTTATCATGGAGGCAAAAAAAGGAGATACCTAACAACAGACATGAGTGCTTGTAAGACTACCAACTATATAAACACTCAGTGCCTGATTTATGAATAAATTGTGATCCAAAGGTTTGTTTATAGATCAGTTGTTTGGAACTTCACTGCATTTTCCCATAGAAATAATATTTTGTAGCTGATGGCTACAATCTCTATTCCAGCCCATAAAAGCCTATTTAAGATATACTATACCTGAAGTATACATAAGATTATTTATTACTATTTTACGTACAACTAACATTTATTCCATTCCTTCTGTGGGGGCAATCTGAGTTCAAACT
Source organism: Vombatus ursinus (assembly GCF_900497805.2). Taxonomy (NCBI): domain Eukaryota; kingdom Metazoa; phylum Chordata; class Mammalia; order Diprotodontia; family Vombatidae; genus Vombatus; species Vombatus ursinus. The sequence continues at coordinate 13,705,606 of NW_020941197.1, forward strand.
AAGAATTCCAGGAATATATCTGTTTCCTCCCCTGAACTAGGGAATGGAAGGAGGATATATTGGCTAACCTTACCTAAGTTCAGACAGCTTGCCATGTCTCTACAAAAGGGGAGAAGAAACCTTTCCATATTTTTACACCTCTACATCAAACACAAACCACTCCAATCAGTAACTGTAGGTTGTTTTTTTTTTTGTTTTGTTTTTTTTTAGCATGTTTTTAAATCGAAGCAGAAGAATTGAATCCAGATCAAGAGTTAAAATCTGGGGTAAAATCCAGATTGTCCAGCACTCCTCAGTGTACTACAATTATAGAAACACCTGTGCTAAATAACTTGGTGCCAAGCCACTGTGAAAACTTGCCAGGTCTTTCAACTCCCTCAAAAGTCTGATTTCTTACCTCAGCTGGATTAACTTGGCAGAAACAGATGAGAGAAATAACAATGGAAGAAAGGAAGGGGGTGGAAAGAGGAAGAGAAAGGAAAAGAAGATATAAGGCAAGACTAGAGAAAAGTAGAAAAGCATAAAGAGGTAGGAGGACAAATAGGATGATAAGCTCATAAGAGAGGCAGCTGGTGACTCAGTGGAAAGAACACTGGGCCAGTGTAGAGCCTATATCAAATTGCATGCCTTCCTAGGGTGGAGCGAGGGGAGAGATGGGGAGAAAATTTGGAAAGCAAAATCTTATAGAAGTGAATGTTGAAAACTATAAATAAATTAATTTTTAAAAAAAATCACTGGTCCTGGAGTCAGGAAGACCTGAATTCAAATCCAACCTCAGGCACTTCCTAGCTGTATGACCTTAGGCAAGTCACTTAATCTCTGATTCTCTGACAAGAGGATCCACTGGATCCACTAGAGAAGCAAATGGCAAACCACTCTACTATCTTTGCCGAGAAGGGGCCTCAGAGTTCATCTAGCCCCAAAACCCCACTTTTATAAAAGAGTGAGCTAAGTTAAATGACTCATCCAGGGTAATGCAGATAGCATCAGAGAAAGGATTTTAACCAGGGCCTTTGACGCCAGATCCAGGACTCTTCCCACTGTCATTGCTTTCCACCTATGTGCATTACAAAAGTCACCTTTTCATCTTCATTTCCTGTCTCAGAGAACTTCCCTTTCTTTCCAAAGCTATGACCTCTACTTGTGTGCTCAAACCTTAACCTCTTCTAGAAGCTAATCCCCTCAGTGTTCCACTGCTCTCTTGGATACTTTTATTCTCTCTCTCTTTCTCTTCACTAATTCTTTACTCTTTGCTTTCAAACATGTAAATACCTAGCTGGGGTCCTACAAGACTCTGGACCCCCTAAATATGCCCTGCATAACTATGCAAGTGTAGCCCAAACTCCTGTCCAATATATTTTCTATAAACAAAGGTAGAGTAATAAATCAAATACAAAATATCCAATTAGGATAAAATAGCAAAATAAATAAGATAAATTAAGTAGTAGGCTCACTCTTAACAAAGGAATACAATTTTCCTTGTTGAAGGTGGAACCTCTCCAAGATAATACATCTCACATAGTTCCATATTTAAGCAACTGGCTGTGCATCAGCGTTCCTTTTTACTCTGATTCCATCATTTCTCTCTGCTCATTATACAGATCATATACCCCTACTGTGATTTTATTACAAGGCTCTCTTTTTTGCCTTTTTCTGTCTGTGGGTCTCTCTCTGTCTTTCTGTCTGTCTGATTTTATCTTCCAAAGAGCTAAAGCCATTTTTTCACATTGTGCAGAGAAAATGGAGGAGTAAAGTCCAGTTGTGATGGTTCCACTGTTGTGGCCAATAAGAGTCTAGTGAAACATCAGCAGATCTGTTCCATTTTCTATTTTCCTTATGATGTCATCTATAAACACTCTCAGAATAATCTGCTCTAGTTGGCTCACATGCCAATATATTCCCTACATGCTAATTTTTTCCCTAACTGCCTGTATAACTTTTTTTTTTTACAAAACTCTTACCAATTGAAAATAATCTTGCATGATAAAATGGCATTGCCTATAGCTACAATGTATTTTCTCTTAGCAAGAAGATTAAAGATTTTCTACATAAGGCAATTCTTGAACTCTTTTGGCTATATAGTAATTGAGAAGCAATTGCCAAATTCTTAGAGAGATTGTCAATATTCATCAAAGGGAATAAATAAATTTAGAGGGATCATAATTATTAACACATAGATACCATCAAGAAATGCTGAGTTTGAGCAGCAATCTCAAGAGAGGTATTAGAAAAATGTTTGGTTGGTCCAGGATCATTAACAACAAGCGCTGAAGAAAAGACAAAGATTCAGAGTCAATAACAAAATCCAAGGTCTAATGCATGAGAGATCTATAATTTGAATGAGATCTAGGAATACAGAGAACCAGGAAAACAAAGAATTGGGAACTTGCACTTCTGTCAACAAGGCTCGCTTGCTAAGCAGGTTCTAGCCTTCAGACTTTTTACTTTGACTGTCCATGAGCATGTCCTTGTACAAATAATTCATTCACTTACTTATTAAAGGATGAAGATCCACCTCTGTCTCTCAGGAGGCTTCTCGGGTTCTTTAGATGAAAATATCTCTAATGGAATGTTCAAATGAAATCTTAGATATTTATGTTTCAGGTATGCCCTCTCATGTATTCTTCTGCCTTTTTCTACCCATCAAAGAATGTAATTACCTATGTCTCCAGCAAAATTCTAATAATTCTCAAACTATAAACTCATCCTGAATGTGTACCCATAAGACGGATGATTATTGATGTGGTTTTTTCCCTTTTCTTTAGTAGAGTGCATACTTTATTATGCCTTTTATGGAGTCTAAATAGGGAGCTGTCAGGGACCCAGAGTACAAGGAAACAGAGGAGAGGCTGGGATCACTTTATAGTCTCCTGAGTAGACCACAGTTTTAGCTTGTCTCATCCCACTCACACTTACTTCCTCCTCCCACCTACCCCACTCTGTCTAGTGCCTGATTGTTCACCAGGGAGACTTTTTCAAGATAATTTCATTATCTTGTCTTATTGCTTGATGGTAGTGGCAGAGAAGTATCAGAGTGGCTGTTAGATGATCACCACAGTTGATAATAGTGCAATATACTACAATTCCCCAGGGTAATTGCAAAGTTTCCAGGTGACAATCAAGGCCTTATTTAACTAAAAGAAGAGATCCTTCAAAAGTGGAATGCCAGGTAAAAAGAGGCTAGGGTAGGGTGGTAATGAAAGACTTCTGTTGAGTGGGAAAGATCTGGGAAGAATGAGGAAAGGGATATTTTTTGGACCAATCAATCACCATTTATTAAGGGCCTACTACTATGTATGAACCAGGTACTGTGGCTGCAAATACAATCAATGAAACAGTGCCTACTTGAAAGGAGTGAGGGAGTCTTCACTTTAGAGTGAGGAAAGACTTGAGGGGGAGAGGGGAATTCTGTTCTGTGGAGGGAGGAGGTGGAAAAAAGACTAGAGTTGGGGCTACATAAGTATGCAGAGAAAGAAAGGAACTCCTTCACTTACCCTGTCAGTGGCAGGGTGTGATCTGTGAAATCCAATGTTTGTGGGTTTGTGGTTTGCCAAGCAGCCAGATCAGACTGGATTGGGTGGTTTGAGAGGGGAGAATATGATTGGGAAGCCAGGATCTCAGAAGAGCGAGGCTATTTCCAGCAGGTGGCTAGAGTTCAGGGATCTCAGACTGAAAGTCTAGGGGGTATGGTTTTGTACATAGGTTGTTTGAATTTCATGCTTGAAGAGGGTCAACCCCAAAAGTGCAGAAGCAACAGCAACATCAAAGTCACAAAAGGGAAAGTCCCCTCCCCCAAACTGAAGATACCTGCAGCAGAGCCAGAAGCATAGTATTTAGCCACAGCTTCATTTGGCTCTCCCTGGGTTGGTCAAACCATGTCTGGACACCTCTGCCACTGGCCCAGCCTGAAGATCTTGCCACTTTTGTAGGACTGACTCCAACTATTCTCACTTAAAGAGGTGGGTATTTGAAAATAATAAGTTGAACGATGGCAGACAGCCTTATTTGGGCATTCTTTAATCCCTGAAGTACAATGCCAGCCTTTGTAACAGTTCTATTTTCAGGTTTATGAATTTTCCAATCCTCTCACTACTGGTTACCATCTTCTTCATGCCATATGGGACTATTCAAGGTCCATGACTTCTGCCAGCTTGAGTCCACCAGCTGGATCCATTGTCCTAGGTTGGGGGAGCATTTATAGAGACATGTTTTCTGGATAATATGGCACTAGACTAGGGGGTCACCATTTCCCAGTGGTTGTAGTTGAAGTTGTATAGTGAGGAGGTGTCCTCAAGGGCTGCAAAGCAGGTGTTTACCATGCAGCAGGTTTTTATCTTTTATGGGCTGCACTGCTGATGAAGGTCATCTAGACTAGGCTTGACCTTAGAGTACTTAGCATCCATGCAGACATTTAGTAGATCATTGCCATTGTGCCATGGCTATGAGACTCAGGAACAGTAGCCCCCATTCAAGTAGTCCCCATTCTGTCTCCTCTAGATTCTTAGAAGTGCTAAGGAAGCCTGGAGACCAAAGTGGTAGCAAAATCCACTGTGATTATTGTGTTTTAAAGTGTAATACTAGATCATACTGGACTTAACAGAGATTGGTTAAACATGGCATATACTTTTGTTAATCATGTGCAATATATGGACTTTTTTTCATACTGAGGGTTGGGGTTCATGTTTGTGTTCATGATTTGACCCCTCATACTTTGAAATTAAGGATGGCCAAAGTCAACCTGGGTCTTAGTACACAATTATTATCATGAGAACAGAAATCTAGCCCCAAAACAACCAAAATAATAAGAGCATTTAATTAAAACTGAAAAGGAAACAAAACAAACATTAGAAATATTCTCAACAACCATTCCACAGATGAATGTGGTCTCACTCTCTGTTTCCTCAGCATACTCCAGTCAAGCAAGAGGTATTTATTAAATAGCTATTATATGCCAGGCATAGTGCTAAACCCCAGCAATGCAAAGATAAAAACAAAATGATTACCGCTATCAAGAATTTTGCATTCTAATGAGGTGAATTTGACATGTACAAAGCTAAATATAATGCAAGGTATGAAGTAATAGGAGCAAAGGAGAAATTCACAAAGTGAAAGTACATTTCCTCTAGGTAGAACTATACACAGAGTTATTGAAACAAAATCCTTTAATGAAAAAAAATCCTTTTGAGAAGAAGATAATTATCCTGCTTTGGGGAAAAGTACTGACCCTAGGTTACAGGACCTAGGTTCAAATGCTACCCTTCATTATTATTGCTACCAATGTTTCCATTTAACCTCCCTAAGCCTCATTTTCTTCATCTGAAAAATGAGGGGATGGTGCTACATCATCTCTAATGTCCCTTGCAGTTCTAGATCTGTGATCCTATGAGTGATGGTATTGATCTTGGTATAGTTTGTCCATTTGGGTATAGTTTGTCCATCAGATTGAGGACAGTTTATGCAGTCAATTAATACGTTTTCATGTTTTGATCCAAGGTGTCATTCAGAATTGCAGGGAAATACTGAAGGTTATCTTAAGAAGATATGTAGTTAGGCTGTCTGTGGAGGCAGATTTTCTGCAGTGATGAACAAGCAGCTGGGCCTGTGGCAGGAGGTCTAGAACAAAGTGAAAGAAGTGCTGTTTCAATGAGGCTGCCTACTACTTCACAATATATTCCTAACCTTGAGTCAGGAACAAGTGTCCACCAGGAGAGCTCTCTGGGGATGGGCAAATTTGAGATTACTTGTAAGTAATTTTTTTTCCTCAGCTGTATCTTTTGATAAGAACTCAACTGTCTAAAGGCTATTACCTTCAATGTGGGGATTTCATATGCCCTAGCAGAGGGCACACACAGAAATAATAATAGTGTCAGAGTCTGAGGACCTCTGACTGTCAGGAGCACAGAACTGCTGGCATGCCTTCAGAGTGTAAGATAGGTTAAGAGAGTGTGTTCTCAGTGAAGCAGTAGCCACTGACCCTGATGGCTTCATGTCAACACAAGCATTCTCCCTCAGTACAGATGCACTGGTTCCCTGACCATAGACAGATGGGCATAGAAACTGAAATAACGTCTCAGGGATATATATCACACCTCCCCTGACACAGTTCCCAAAGGGAGGGCAATAAACAGATCTCTTAATCACACACAGAGGAATATATTTAGGGGCCTAAAATGCCACATCACAACATGTTGCCAAACCATCGCGTCCATTTTAACCTCTTTTCATTCATTTTATTCTCATATTTGACCTATCACAATCCCATGGAAAATAGCAACCAGCTTTGTTAAAAATACACCGTCAATGTTAATTCTGTCTTGTTCTTCAATATTTTGACTGCAGTAACTGCCAATGGAATCACTTGGCCCACTCCAGCTACTCTCAATAGCCAACACAATACAAGCTTCCCAGGGAAGTCTCCCCCATGTACATGCACATAGTCCCACCTGTTCTTTCATCCACCCCTATATCCTTCTATGCTTGTTTTATTTCCCCATTATGCTGATAAATATAACCAATGTTTGCATTCTTGAATGTCGAAAATTCCATGGAAGTGAGCTATTGCTTTTGGGATTAGAAAAGAAAAAGTGAAGGAAGATATCCTAAATAATTTGCAAAATGTATGTGGAGAGGACAGGTGTCATAGAGTTTCTTCTAAACTTGATTTTATGGTCCACAATCCTAGATACATTGATTCCTTCCTGTCTCATCATCCCACAGCATAGAGAGTTTGTAGATTGGTACAGCTATGACAACTCCAAATCCAAGAGTTTCAGAAGTATCCCAATGATATTGCAAAAAGCCAAAAGGTTTTAGCAGATTCCAGCCTGACCCAAAAGGTTAGGAGATTTTCACTTTAACTTCTAAGAGCATGTTTATCTGATCATATCACTCCCCTCCTCAATCAACTCCATGGATTCCTATTCCTCTAACAAGAGTCACCAAAATTTGGCCCAAATTCCACACACCACCTATTTTTGCATGGTAACTTCCAGATCATACAAAAACAGGCAGCCAGTTGCATTTGGCCAACCAATCCCCCAGAAACAATTTAGCTTCTAAAGCTGTAAACAACTTTTTCTCAAATCTATCTTTCTATACTCATTGTATAGCAAGATAGCCAGGTGGCATTATGATTAGAGTTCTGGGCCTAGAGTCAAGAAGACCTGAGTTTAAATCTGGCCTCAGGCCTTTACTAGCTATGTAACCCTGGGCAAGTCAAGGAATCTGTTTACCTCAGTCTCCTCAACTGCAAAATGGGGATAATCATTGTACTTACCTTGCCAGGTTATTGTGAAATAATATTTGTAAAGCACTTAGCACAGTGCTTGGCACATAGTAAGTACTTAAAGTACTTATTTCCTATGATTCTCTTTCATATACTCTGCAATCTAGTGATCATGATTCTGACAGAAAAGTCATAGATATTTCAAAATTCACAACATATAATCCACAATTTTAATTAGTAAACACTCAAAGGATATGATTACCCTTGAGAAGTAGGCAGGGCAAAGATGGCATAGTGTTTTATGGAGATGGATGGAAAGAGGCTGTATGCTTTGCCCAAGATTATGAAAAAGGGACAACAATACAACCTAGTTCTAGAAACTTATAGCTCACTACTCTGCCAGATATTGTCTTATCCAACAACCCTAGTCAATGAAGTCACCCATGATAAAAGCCCATCCTTGGTTACCCCATGCCAGATTAAACTAATTAGGGGAACAGATCATGTTGTATTCTGCTTAGATACTACAATAGGATAAACGAACATAATGAGAATAATAATGCAGCAACTCATCCTAAAATTACACAATATACAATCTGCTCATGGCAAGAAAGTGAAAACCAACCGACAAGCCAAGAATAAACAGGGACATGACTAACTTGTGAGGAAGAAGTCACCAAACTGAGTCCTTCTAATAGGATAGAATGAATTTTGATGGTATCCCCATGAAAACCTGGTTCATGGCATTTCTGGCTACGGTCAAAAGTGAGTGATCATTCTACTTCAACACTAGATCAAAAGTTTTGGTAAGGGGAGCAGAAGGGCAGGATATTTTCCCAGGTAAATTTGAAGATCAGGCATTGTTGAAAAAAGATTGATACTCTCAGAAGTGTTTCTGCAGACTATGGAAGATAATTCAGAAAGACCAATTAAAGGAGGTTTTCAAAGAGCTTTCAAGCAACCATATACAAATTAAACAGTTCCACTCTTACACTTTTAAATGCTCAGATCTACAGGGGCAGCAACCCTCCATCCTCAGAAACAAGCAGAGAGTTAAACATACAAAAGAAGAACTTGGGAAAGGAGAACTTTCAATAAACAGGAGCTATAAATTACCCTTTGACCCACATGCCCAAACATACTTTCCCATAGACTTTGTGTATAAACGCAATTAGAGTATATCAGACTTTTAGGGAGATATTTTCATACCAACTCTATTTACAGTACTATTTCAGTAAATGCCCCTTTTCTAGAAAGTCTAGTTGACTAGAGAGCACACTAGTTGACAGATCTTAAGAAATAATATTAGAAAACTTGCCAACCTCTCAGGGGTTACCAAGAGAACTGAGGGGAGAAGTAGACATTGCTCTCTGATGACCCAATGTGCCAATGCCAAGGCAAGTGGGGATTGGAAGACTGAGCTAAGAGAGAAAGTATATATGCAGGTATTGGACTAGATAGCCTCTGAGTTCCCTTCCAAGTCCAGAATTATGATTCTATAGTCAATGCTTCTTTTGATTTAGAAAAAGATGAGTACAAATGTGTAGTACCCAATAGAATATGAGCTCCTTGAGGGCAGGGACAATTTTAATTTTGTTTTTTATATCCCCACCATCTAGTACAGAGTCTTGCACACACACACATACACACACACACACAGAGTTATTAAATGCTTATTGAATACTATTATTTGTATCTATCCTCTTCTTTCAAATAATATATTCATTCCCAGTAAAAGTTTATAAGCTGTTTTGGGGAGGTCAACTTAATGGTGCAGGTCAAGAAAGACAAACTAAAGAGCACATATATTTTCTTTGTAGTTGTGAAAGCCGAAAAGCCTGGATTGTTTCCTTTAATCACATGGAATAAACAGAAGCTGTAATGTAACAATAATGGAAACACAGTTAATATTTTGTTGAAAAAAAGAGTCTTTATGCAAAAGATGAGGAGGAATACAAGCTAATAGCCAAAGTCTTTCTCTCCTGAAAAACAAAAGTGTAAGAGATAGTGTGTTTTGGTTTCAGGTTAGGATATAGAAGTTCTGATTCCACCTCAGCTATTACATCAGTCAGTCACTTAACATCTGTTTCCTCATTTATAAAGTGGAGGTAACAACACCTATAATTCCAACATTTGCTTATATCACTCTGTTGCATATGCCTATTTATTTTCTACATTTTAAAAACTGTTCTCTATTTAATTAGTAGCATGGACTACATACTGGATAGAGACCCTACTCTGCCATCAGGAGGACTTGAATTCAAGTCTTACATGTGACGCAAACTATCGTACAGTGTGGGCAAATCACTTAACTTCTCAGTGCACTTAATATCAAAAGCTACAGAAAAGGTGTTCAAGCTACATTAATAGACAGTTCCACACCTGGAACTACCTGTACAAATGCAATCAAAGGTCCTCTCCAAGGATAAAAAATAATGCATGACAAATGGGTTTAATGGATCTCTCCAGTGAAGCTTCCAGTGCTCACAATGATAAGGCAATGGAATAGTTGGTCACTGGAGAAAGTTACTCTTGCAGGGATTATGGCTGGTGGTGAAAACTGGAAATCAGGGATAATAGCACTTACCTCATAGTGTCATTATAAGAATCAAAGTCAAGTCAAGCTTTATATAAATGTCAGATCACTATTTTTGTTGTTGTTGTTGTTGTTGTTGTTGTAATATTTTAGCATTATTATCCCTTTCCCCAACCAATCAGCACACACTTCAAAATTATGGCAAGTACAATAGCTGATGATGTATCTCATTAGGTGTGCAATATACAAATTTTAATGGTCTAGTTGCTTAAAAAGAATCTTTTCCAGCTCTAAACTCCCACTAAACAAAATGATGTCATTAGAATAAAGCTCTCTGTCTTTGTAACCCTGGAGGGTCCTATGACATATGGTATCTCTCCTGTGCTGGGGAAAACCTGCTGGTGCAACCCTGTGAATATTCTTCCTTTAGAAGTGCTGCCTTACTTTCACTCCAATAGTTCCAATACAAAGCATAAATGTGCTCTGCAAGATCAGTCTGTAAGCACTTGCTTATGCCAACCTTTTGGCGGCATCCTTTTCTCATGCTGGCACAGGAGCAATCAGCAGATGCTTCTCCAGATGACTCCAGACTGATAGGCATTATATACACAATCTATCTCATATGATTGTGCAAAGTATACCATCATAAACGCTGCAGGTTGCTCAGGCTGCCTGCTCACTCATCAAATGCTTCTTGAGTTTTGCTGAGCAAGAGATTAGCATCTCTGGCTACCTAACCTTCCACACAGGAAGCACAAAGCAGGACATGACCATGGATGGAATGATTAGCCCTGGAGCTACCAGTATGATGTGGGCAGGGAGAATGCATCCTGAGCAGATTTTCTTTAGGTGAGCAGTGTGAACAAAAATCAAAATCCAAAAGAGTAGAAAGGTCAAAGAACAAAGGATCAATAACAAAAACACAGGCTCAAGAGACACCAACATTATCTATAGCAAGGAGAGTAGCAGTAGCAAAGAACAGGAAAACAAGTCACTGTCCACCAGAAGGGAAATGGTGAAAGAGACTATGGTACATGAATGCAACAGAATAGTGATTGTTGTCCTTAGTACTCAAAGAGAACCAAAATGACATTACTATGTGTTGGGTGTGACGGTGGTTGATCAGACCAATACGAACTCAGGAGGCTCTGTCACAGGTCAGGCACAAATAGTCCATATGAACATTTGGAATGGAGATTTCTCTAAATCTGCATGTCTCACGTTTCCGTTGAGCTGCTGCAATTCTACTTTGTTCACAGAATACAGTGCCTACCTTGATATAGGCACACCATGCTGGATGGTTCTGTGCCAGTGTCTCCTAATCAATTCTAAAGTTCTTCAGAAAGACCTTGAAAGTGGCCTTGTATTGCTTCTTCTGACCTCCATGTGAGCACTTGCCTTGTCTAAGTTTTCTATAAAATAGTCTTTTAGGCAAATGTATGTTTGGCATTCAAACAATGTGGCCAGCCCATTGAAGTTGTGCTCTTTGCAGTATAGTTTGAATGCTTGGGAGTTCAGCTTGAGAAAGGATCTCAGTGTCTGGTAACTTATCTGGCCAGGTGATCTTTAGAATTTTTCTAAGACAATTCATATGGAAGCTAATCAGTTTCCTGGCATGGTGCAGGCATACCGTTCAGGTTCCATAGGTATACAACAGACCTTCAGTTTGGTAGGTAGCTTTATACATCTTCTCTCCCACACTTTCCTTAAGAGCCTCCCAAACACTGAGCTAGCTCTGGCAATGCATGCACCAATCTCATCATTTATGTGTACATCTCTGGCAAGTGTACTGCCAAGGTAAGTGAACTTATCCACAGCATTCAAAATTTCTCCATTTGCTGTAACCGATGGTTGCATGTATGGATGGTGTGATGTTGATTGGTGGAGAGCCTATGTTGTAATTGTCAGGCCAAAATTAGCACATGCAACAGAGAATCAATACATACTCTATTGCATCTCAGTCTCAGAGGCTGCATTGAATGCACAATCATCTGTGAACAAAAACTCAAGCACCAATTCCCCCTCCACTTTAGTCTTGGCTTGTAGTCAACAGAATATTACTGCACTGTAAGAAGTGATAGGCACTATGGGGTATTATTTCACCTTGTTGTTGCACTCACAGGTCAATTCCCTTATAGATTGATATGACTCCAGAGAAGCATGGGGAGATACATATGAACTGAGGCAAATTGAAGTTAAAAAAAAAAGAAAAAAAGAAAGAAAAAAAGATTATAATAACATAAATGGAATGGCCATCAAAAACCAATTGAAACCAAATGTTGTGAAATTAGTTACTAAACCTGGCCTTGAGAAAGAAATATGAGAAGACATCTCTTTGTCCCCTTCTTTAAAGATGTGAGGGTCTGTTGATGTAGAATAATGCATGTAACGTCAGACATTTTCACTATGTTCATTAATTTTGCTAAATTTGTTTTCTCTCTCTCCCTTTGTATGCTTTATTATTAGGCAGCACGGTGCCATAGCTCTATGGCAAACTGGACTTCAAGTTGGGAAAGACTGGATTGAGTCCTGCCTATGACTCACGATTATTGTGTTACTGTGGGAAAATCATTTAACCTAAAGTTCTCAATGTGGCCTTGCATAAGCAGAGAGAATTTTCTCATCCTGGAATTCCCTACATTAATGAAATCAGAGGTTCAGTCCCTATTACTCCTATTATTAGAGATTCCTCTCTGGGAAGATATAAGGATACTTTGGAAAATGTAATTGATATAAAAACAGAAGATATTAATAATATATTTAAAAATTAAAAGGACATCTGCATCACTCAGACACCTTCAATAGCAATAGAATGAAATTCCAAACAGCAGAAATGGACTTTTCCTTGTGTGGCCATAGCAGAAAGTATGTGCAGGCCCTGTTCAACTGAAAGCACACTGACCTCTGTTCAACTAAAAGTACACTGACCTTTTCTCAGGAGACAGAACTGCTTATGTGGAAGTTTTATACATTACTTCCTAACTGCAAAGTCCCAGCATTTTCCCAAAGTAATGATTCTATAGACAAAATGTAGCTATTTGGGTAGGTTCATCAATAGCCACCCTTACCCATCAATTTAATGAGCATACTTATTCTTCTATTCTATAGGTGTTATAGAATATAGACATGACCATTGACATCTAGTTAAGAGGACAGAGACGACTTTTCATTGGTTTCCAGTAACTGGGAACCTGATTGATTCCAAGTGCCTGGGACTGACTCCAAGATGATTTGGTTTGGTAGTTGTCTCGGCAAGAAAGACTTGTTACAGGAGATTCCTTCGTGTGCTTAACAACCAGATTATCTTTGATGCAGTGAAGGCATCTTTTACTTTTGTAACTATTAAAAATTGCCTATGCTTCCAGGCCATCTGCAAGCAAAACACCATAAGGGCACTCAGGAGTTCTGAATCTTTTTTCAAGCAGGAGCAGGCCTTAACCCTCTGGTTTTCCATGTGGCTTATTATGCTGCAATTCCTAGAAAAAAAGAAATAAATAACAATATCAAGAGGAAGCCTAGTAACTCTCTGTAATACCCTAGTTATGGAGGAAATTGCTTTACCCTGCTCCTACTCCAGTTAGTCCAGCTGCAGCTTGATTTATACACAGGTGACAATTGGAAAATTCATCATCCACCACCTGATGCCTGTTCCCTAATGAAAAGCATAGCAAAAAGTCCCAGAAAGAGTAAACAAGTTTAACAAAACTAACCAACATTTTGAGAATGTCTGACATTATATGAAGTATTTCACATCGACAGACTCCCACGTCTTTAAAGAAGTGGAGAAAAGGAAGTCATTTTTTTCTTGAGTCTAGGTTTGGTCACTATAATACACTTTGAAGAATTCAATAAGGGCATACTCTCCAATCAACCCCAGTAATAACGCTTTTAGAATATAATGATGATGATAACAATAGCTAGCATTTACAGAGTGCTTTAAGGTTTGCAAAGCAAAGTTAATCCTCACAACCTTAGGAGGCAAGTGACATTTTACAGATGAGGAAACTGAGGTTGAGTGACTTGCCTAGGGCCACAAAGCTAGTAAGTATGGGTGGCAGGATTCAAAATCAAGCCTTCTCACAAGTACCGAATCTATCCACTGTACCACCTAACTGCCTCTAAAAGTTTGGAATTCTGATGGCCTGGGTTTGAGGGTTCATTCAACCAACTGAGGGAAATTAGACAAAGTCATTCCATCTCTTAGGGCTCAGTTTCATTATCTATAAAACAAGAGAGATTGTGCTAAAAAATCTCTAAAGCCTATTCCAGCTCTAAATCTCAAGTGAAGGATAGTAGGACAAATGAGGGTAGACACTTCTACTTATTGTTCCTTGTTGTTGACCAAGGGGAATAACTAAGGAAAATTTGCTTGATAGGTGGTGTGGTAGATAGAATGCTAGAGCTAGAGTCAGGAAGACCTGAATTCAAATCTGGCCTCAGACACTTAACTAGCTGAGTGACCCTGGACAAGTCATACAACTTCTATTTGCCTCAGTTTTTCCACCTGTAAAATGGGAAAAAGAAGAGTATCTACCTTGCAACATTGCTGTGAGGATAAATTTAGTTATATTTGTAAAGCACTTAGCACAATCTTTGGCATCAAGTAGCCACTATATAAATGTTTATTCTCCTTCCCTATTGGCTTGACTTTTTCCAACAGGTCTAAAAGTGAGATGTGTATTTTCAGTATTATCCATCTGTAAGATAGCCATGCTTAGAGTCACAGAATTTTAGCATTTTAGAAATGCAGTGGGCATTTTGCTATGTTGGCTTCTATTTGGGGAAAAAAAAAAGGAGTGCTACATTTTGCACAAAAGGCTCCAGGTCAGGCTGATTATAATGAGCAAACATTTTCCAAGTCTCAGAAGTTAAGAATAAATAATTTCTTTAAAAACACACACACATTATCATTTAGCAATTTATTAGATACTCTAAATACCCTGAGCAGAAACTTCTGCTCCTATCTGTCCAAGATAAGTTAATAATTACCCCTTGCCCTTGCCAGGAAATAGTTAAAGGGAAAAAGGGAATGATTCCAGGTTTGCTTTCATTGTTTTTGTCAATTGATAGCACAAATCCTCTCAAAACCTCCAACTCACCCTGCTCATTATCTAAGTGGAACAAAAACTCCCATTAGTTTGTTAGAAGGGGTGGGGAAAGTGATGGTGGCTCAGGGGAAAGCTTTTTAATGTGGAACATTTCATTCAAGTTGGAAAATGTATGAACTAAAATGAAAAAAAAAGACTAGACGTCAAAAACAGATCGTATAACTCCAAGTATATTTTCTATGTGAGATATACTAATGAAAGAGAGTGGTTAGTCCTTTTTCTGCTTCAACGACATGCCATAATACATGTACACTGTCAAATTTCCTCCCAATATGAATATAGGAGAGGCTTCTCAAATTCTGCATCCAGAGGAGGATTGCTTTTAAAACAATGGTCCAAGTCATCAATTAGCAATGAAAAAAAAATGAAAGCCATTTTCCATACAGCAGGGATGCCTTTTAATGCTTTCTTGTCAGACCCCTATGGTTCCTGAGCTTTGTCAGTTACATTAGGTGTCACATTCGGAAAGTTTCTCTCAAAAGGTCATTGCTTCATGACATTTTCCCCCATTTATTTTTAGATGTTCTAACCCTAGTGAGTTTAACCACATAGAAGACTGAGTTTGATAAGCATATTATAATACTGCTGAGCCTGATGCTGAGCTATTGAAGGCTCTTTGAGGTTGATTCTTGTCTCATATGACAACTTTGCTGCTATCACAGTCAATACACAGAATAATACTCCCTTTTGAGGCAGTGAGATTTGCAGAGGATCTTGCCAATTAGTGGTTTGAAACTACTTTATTTTCCATTTATTTTCCAACTGGTAATCAGACAATATCAATAATCTAATGCAAATATCTTGAATTCTCAACTATGGAAGAGTAACAGTGAAAAGAAAACCAGAGCTCATTACTCAGCTAGAAGGTGGCTGGGCAGATTTGGCACCTGGGTGTGTGTATACATACATACATGCATGCATGCATGCATACATACATATGCACATATGTACATATATACACATTTATATACATATATTCACACAGATACACATATAAGGATAAAGGATAAATATAAATAAACAAATGAATGAAAGAATGGGTGAATAGTCAGTGAAATCAGTGTGATTTTTCTACACTTTCTCTTGGGTAGAGGAATACAAGAAGACAGACTTTAATTCTGGACATTTAAAATATAATAAACAGTAAGGGTCTAAGTTGATACTGAGGAATGTCTTGAGACTTTGCAAAACATCAGAACCTAATACATCAGATTCCTGCAGAAAAAGGAAAATGGCGTATATGTGGAAATAAACATATATGTATGTATGTATTATTTATATGTATATGGTAGTCCTGATCTAGGGGGCTTCACTGTGAATGAAAAGTAGGGGATGAGTACAAAGAATATTATAAAGGAAGAATTGGCAAAATGCAAGGTGGTGAATGATGCCTTCAACAGGAATAAGGAATAGACACACACACATATGTAAGTATACATATACATGTAAGTATAATATGTATATATACTTATACATGCATGTGTTCATATATGTATGTATATACCATGTGCATGTGTAAGTGTATTTATACCCCCCACATATATATATACATATATGCATGTGTTTTATATCTATATGTGTGTGTATGTATGGTGTTCGTGTGTGTGTGTGTGTGTGTGTGTGTGTAAAGGTTCTAAAGGTTCTAGTGGAAAGAGAACTGAATTTTGATTCCAAGGACCTAAATTCAAATTCCAGCTCCATTAATAATCTAGCTGTGTGATTTTGGATCTCATACAAGAGGAAGGGCGAAAGGAACAAGTATTAATTAAAGACCTACTATGTATGTGCCAGGAACTATGGTAAGTACTTTCAAATATTATCCCATCTTTATTATAACCCTATGAAGTAGGTGCTGTTATAAGAGGAAAATGAGCCAGACAGAGGTTGAACTACTTGTTCAGGGGCACATAGCTAGTGTCTGAGGCTGGATGTGAACTTTGGTCTTCCTGACTCTAGACCTAGAATTCTCTCCACTATGTCACCTAGTTGCCTCAGTTTCTTCATCTCTAAAATGAAAGGAAGTATACTAAATGATTGAAAATGTCTTTCCCAATTCTGAAATCTATGAACTCATAGTCTATGGGATCTATGACTTTAGCTTGCTGTGGTCTTGATCCCAAACCTTCAGAAGAGAGCCAAGTTGCCTTAATGCCAACTCAGAATAAGGGATGTGGGCCAGGAGCACCCAGCATCCTAAACACTGCTGCTGAATGATAAACACCTTTTAGTGGGCCAGTTTATGGCCAACCACAGAGCAGCAGCAAAAGACTGTTTGCTGGCACAGAACACTCCCTAAGTGTCCCATTTTCCCCTCTCAGTCCTTCAATTTGAAACTACTCAGAATACATTCAAACCACTGCTTGAACTTGGCACCTTACTTTGCCCAACTCTTTAAAAGGGTCTTTTTAGGATATGTGATTTCCAAATCAAACCCTCTGGATGACTGCCATGTAGACAAGGATATTGTGCCCCAGGTCAGTTAGCATGCAAGCCTTTCATTGATGATGTACACTATGATAACACATATATGCCAAAAAAAAAAAAAAAAAGGTATGCTCAGCATTTAAATGCCCTACTACTTTTGCACTTAGCTGTAGCATGGTCCTCAGAGGACATGGTAATAGACGCCATAAGATATTCCAGCTCTCAAATCCAGCTTTTTCATTGACTGTCCCTATGACTAGAAGACTCCTCCATTTGTCTACTTCCTGGTTTCCCTTGCATCCTTCAAGTTTCAACTGAAATCCCACATTCTACAAGAAGCCTTTCCTGATTCCCCCTTAATGCTAGTAATTCCTTCTGTCTACTGATTATCTCCAATTGATCCTGTATCTTGTTTGTATATAGTGTGGGGTTTTTTTTTGCATTTTTCTCCCATAATAGAACGTGAACTCCTTGAGAGCCAAAACTGTCTTTTGCCTTTTTTATTTTCTTGCATTCCAGCACTTAGCACATTACTGACACATAATAGGGGCCAAATAAATGTTTATTGACTGACTGACTCCACTTCAAAGTGACATGGCTGGTGGATGAATTTCTATCTTTAAGATCAATTCTCTTTCCTGGTTTGGGTTGCTCCTACATTCCTGTTTCCTTGAACTCCTTGAATTAACAAACTCTTAAACTGCTGGATAGAGAGTCTGCCATTGGGAGGAGCTCTGTTAAATGCCATGTCCAAAGGGAGAGAGAAGAGAGAAACCCTTTTCACCCCCACAAGGGTATCTACAAATCATTTTTAAGCCTGTACTCCCACTAACTCACAACTTCTTTCTCAGAGGTCACTGGGGATTTCCCATCATCTATCAACCACTGAGATTATCTCTTTAATTCATTCAAAGAAAGATATTCCTCCCTCACAAAAGGATCTGGGCATAGATCCATCTTTACAGTTAGTTTAATACCTTGTTGACACTTTGTGATTTTTGTCTCTGAGATTCCCGTGCTTGAGTGAATTGAGAAGAAGATGGTCAAAGATCAACTCTCTCAAAGCAGTGTGTGAATTATTTGAGATAAGAAATAATTTTGATATAGTTTCATTTTGTACAGTAATAGTCACATGTGTGTGCTTCTTACTGACACTAGGCTGAACCAGAATATCTGACCCTAACCAGAGGAAACTAGGGGGCACAGTGGATAGAGCACCTTGCCTGAAGTCAGGGAGATCTGAGCTTAAATATGGCCTCAGACACTCACTAGATGTGTGACCCTGGGCAAGCCCTTAAACCTCTGCTTGTCTCAGTTTCCTCATCTATAAAATGGGGATAATAATAGTACCTATTTCCCAGGATTATTGTGAGGATCAAATGAGATAATGTTTATAAAAAAATGCTTAGCACTAAGCCTGGCACCACATAGTAGGCACTAAATAAATGTTAGTTAGTAATACTACTACCACTATTACTAGTACTACTACCACTACTACTGCTACTCTACTACTATGACTACTACTACTACTACTACTACTACTACTACTACTACTGCTGCTGCTGCTGCTACTTACTTTTTAAGTTAATTTTATGTCAGTTGAGTGCTGGATTTCAAGATAGTCAATAAACATTTATTAAGTAGCTAGTACGTTTCAGGCAGTGGTAAGTGCTAAGGATAGAAAGAAAGGTATAAGATAGTCTCTGCCACTGAGGAACTCACAATCCATTGAGGGAGAGAACATGCAAATAACTGTTTACAAACAAGCAATATACAGGACAAATTGGAAATAGTCAACAGAGGTAACGCACTGGAATTAAGAAGGATGAAGAAAGGCATCCTATAAAAGGTGCCATGGACCTATGTTTTAATGCTCTCTTTTGTCACATATTCATTTCTGAGGTTTTTAACAATAACAACATTACTACTACAACTAAATGATAATAGTTGGCATTTATATAGAGCTTTAAAGTTTGCAAAGTGCTTTACATATGTCATCTCATTTGATTCTCAAAAAAATTTTATGGTGTAGCTACTGCTATTATCCACATTTTAAAGTTGGGGAACCTGTAAACTGACAGAAGATAATCAACTTGGTCAGAGTCACACAACTAAAAAATGAATGAACCACGACTCAAACTCAGGTGTCCCTGATTCCAAATCCAGTGCTCAATCTGCTCTGCCATCTAACTGTGGAGGTTTGAGGATCACACTCCAAAGACTGTCAGAGATACTGCAGCGGCCACTGCTGCAAGGAAGTCAAGTGCTTCCAAAATCATTTAAGCCCATGATGAAAGATGATCAGTTGGACCAAAATGCAAAAGAAAATGTGGTCAAAAATTAAAAACTAATGCCAAAAACTGACAGATACTGCAAAACAGTCTGGTTAACCTTAAGAGAGACATGGAAGTTGCAAGAAGTTGTCACTGAATCCTCTACAATGCAATGCAAGCTTCTCAAAATTAGAAGAATATTGTGACTGGTTTTTTTTTTTTCTGTGACTACAAGGGGGAAAAATTTGTTGGGGGCAAAAAAGTACAAAAACTAGAGTATTGATGATTGGAAAAAAAACTAATTTTTACTGATAAAACTCACTTTTTCACTCAGGATTCTAATAACACCATTTCCAGAAGTCCTAGTGATCCTTTAGGGTCTGGACATCTATTTTCAGACTGTAACACATCTACCACCCAAAGTATTTATGGGATTTTTACTTCCAGTGGGCTGGGAAGTCTTGTTCCCATTGAGGGAATGATGAATTCGAATAAATATATTGATATAGTGAAATACAGAATTAATCTGAAATTACAGAAATTGCAAAAAAGAGATGGAATACAATAAAATGGTCTTGCACTGTGCCACTTGGTTGAAAAGATTAAGAAATGTGTCCAAGAAATAGAGATAGACATGGTTCAATGCTCTGAGAATGCATCTGACTTAAAACACTTTGAAATCTAGGGGTTAGACTTAGGAAAATGAAGTGTTTGTGAAAATTATGCTCAATGTTTAATGTCACAAGGGTAGTTTCACAATGACAAATAAAAGAATATGTGTCAAAATCTTGTCAATTCAATGGCAATTGTTCAATGAAAGGACATGTTGTATATTACAAATTTTTGAAGACATAAAAAGATGTGATGTTTATTGTTTTTCAGTTGTCTTTCAATCGTGTCTGACTCTTTGTGACCCCATTTGGGGTTTTCTTGGCAAAGATATTAGAATTGTTTGCCATTTTTTTCTCCAGCTCATTTTACAGATGAGGAAACTGAGGCAAACTAGGTTAAGTGACTTGCCCAGGGTTGCACAGCTAGTAAGTGTATGAGGCTAGATTTGAATTCATGAAGATGACTTCCTGATTCCAGGCCCAGTGAGCTCTATCCACTGAGCCACCTAGCTGCAAGTATTATTATCTGTCAATAAATTTAATTATTTTACTTTTCCCAGTTAATTTGCAAAATTGATATATATATATATATATATGCATATATATAAATGTCTATCTATGGATGTATGCATATATTTCTCCTTCCAGGATTAATACTCTTTAGTCAATTCTTAAGAGATAATGAATCTTTAAAATCAGAATACCATTGCTATCACTTTTTTTAACTCCCATTTTCTGCTTCTATTTATTTAGAAATATAGCCATATACGAGGAATATTTTTGATTTCGTATTTCACAGAAGAGATAAATTACCATAGCCTATCATGGTCTAGGAAGACTTCATAGAGGAGGTGACACTTTACTAGGTCTTAAAAGAAGACTAGGATTTGGAAAGGCAGAGAAATGCTGAAGGGAATTTCAGAAGACAATATACATAAACAAATGAAAAGATAAAAAATATGGTCCACTAGAGACCTGTACTGAATTTCAAATTTCCCACTACTGAAGAATATATTATTTTGAGTTTCATATATACATTTATTTGTATGTAAATAATTTTTATTTAAGCAAAAAACATAGCCTGTGCAGTAATATTATTTAGTACAGTAAATTTGATTATACTGTCTCTTTTTCTAAGGAATTTGAAATGGGATGTCTCCATTCCATAGTCTTTCTTTACACTAGTAAGATCAGAGGATCAAAGCATTTCTAGTTAGAAAGAAACTTTATAAGTCATTTCATCCAACCCCCAGAAGTGATTGGTGAGGTCCAAAGGGTTTTACTACTTGCCTAACATCACATTGGTACTGAGCAAAGTGAGAATTCAAAACCAGATTTTTTTAGACCAAATTCATGCTTTTTCCACAAAGGCATGGGGCAAAATTTCACAAATGAAGGAAAAACCACTTGATGTTTGGAACACAGTATCACTTAATAAATAAATAATTGTTGACTGGCTGACTGGCTGACTGGCTGACTGACTCAGAGAAATATTTGCTTAATGGGTGTTGGGTGTTTGTGAAAATGGCCATTCTGGGATCCCTAGCTCTTTTTTGGTATTAAAAAGTTCTCCAAAGTTAATTACAAAATATAGACATTGAACATTGCGTATATATGTGTGTATCTGAATTTACATATATCTATATATATACACATATATATTTCAGTGCAAAGTTACTTTCATAAGATGGAAAACAACAACAACAACAATTAGAGAATGATGGTAGATGTTGTTGTTTGTCCTTTGTTCTTGAAGAGGACCATGACATGAGAAATGTGATGCCATATATACATATATGTAAACACACACACATACACACATATAAATGTTCCCCATCTTGTGATTTCACCAGTGAGCTGGACTCTTGTTATGGGAACTCTTTTTAAACCAATTGAAACCAGATTGAAAACTTGTCTGTTACTTAAGGACTTGGAGAGTTGCCTGGGGATACAGAGAAATTAAGTAGTAACTTGTTCATAGTTACCAGTATATGTCAGAGACTGGACTTGAACCAGTCCAAGAATCAGAGAACATTAAACCCAAGACCGGCCTTGAACTGACTCCAAGGCCAGTCCTCTCTCAGTCCATTCTCATATTTAATCAAAAGGACTTAAAAAAATCAACATGAATATTGAACTAATTCTCATTTACATTCATTTTAGGTAATTTTAATTATCTATCATGATTTTTCCCTAGGAAAGATCATTGTGATCCAGAAAGATTATTGGGTAAGTTAGACCCTTCCCTAAAGAACAGGGAGGTAATGAAACATTAGAGTTCAAGCAACGATATTACTGACATATTATTCTTGAGCCATAAAGTAGATTCTTTTACAATTATCTTGAATGTCTTAGTATGACAATCATCTAATTTACATAAAATCAAATTTGGAACCTAAAAAGGGAGGGATAATTATGTGCAATTACTTCTCTATGGAATGTGGTTCCTTTGTCTAAATAGAGTTATGTTTCTTTTCTCCTTCCTGATTATTCCTAGCTGAAATATATCCTTCACATTAGCATCATGGAAGGACCTGTCTCACAAAACAACCTCTGGTCTCATTAGTAGGGCTTATAAAAATTCTTTGCAATTAGGAAAAAGAAAAACATTGTAATATCCTAGTTTATACATACTGGTGTGGATGTTGCTTTCTGTGGGATTCAACAGTCTACTTCTGGTAGACTATTCCTTATTCTCAAAGTTTCTGTTATGTATAGTCTATAGACTGTATTTGTGTACAATCCTCTGGCTGTCTTGAATGCTTAAATATTAGAATAAGAAGGGAGAAAGAAGACTTCCATATCCGTTATCTCTGGAATATAGAGAACAAAGAAAAAGAAGAAGACAATGACAAACATGACAAAAGCAATTTGAGTGTTATTAAGAGTTTTAATTATTAAAAGTTAAAAAACCTTGAAGTCAGAAGCATTGCTAAATGATAAAAATAAGTTGATTAAAACTCTGTATGTAAGGCAAAGATTTACATATTATTTTAGGGCTTTCTCTTTCTCACTGTGACATTTTAATGTACCAGCTTTGTTGTTTAAACTTATTAAAATTAATTAATTATGGATCTTAAATAGATACTCTCAAACACCAAATTTAATAAGTGGTTATTTATACATATAGCTATTAGTAAACATAATTGATTCAGAAATAACAATAGCAGGAATACGCCTATAACTTGAATCACATTATTAAAAGTAGCCTGACTACCTGCAAGTGAATTTACCATCCCATAGATGTTTTGCACAAAAGTTATAATTTTTTTATACATATTGTGAGTGAGTTGAGTCGATAGACTATTACTTAAACTTTAGAAAATGAAAAATTATACTTACATGGTGTAGCCTGAATTCAATAATAAAATCCACTATCACCTTTCTAGTTTTCATTCTTACTAAAATTGCAATGTGTGGAACTTGAAAGTTGGGGAATAGGGAAAGAGGAAGGTGCTAGGGCAATCTGTAATATAACCAGAAAGGGCACATCCATTTTAAACCCACCCTGCTCACAGTAAATTCATTATATATTATTAAGAAATGAGATGTGGCATGGCATAGTGGGTAGAGAGTCAGCCTTAAAGCCAGGAAGGCCTGAGTTCCAGTTTTGCCTTTAACACATGCTCACTGTGAGATCCCAGGCAACCATTTAACCTCTCAGCTATGTGCAGAGAGGTTTGGAAAATGCTTTCATTTCCTTTATACCAAAAAGGCCCTTCCCAGACTGAAAAGGAGAAATCAAGCTCAATAAATAAGAGATTAACAGATAAATAATATAAAAAGGATCTAAGAACTTACATTTTTACTGTTACCACAGTGAAATTGTAATTAGCACTTGCTCACACTGTTACTCAGCGCTAGAAGTTCGACTCAGTGTGTAATTCTTTGGCCATTACAACCCATGATGAAAAAAGAAATAAAGCTTTCAGTCCTTCCATCTCTTTCTTCAATGATGAAGTCATAATAGCAGAAAAGATTTTAGACCATCTGTAAATATTAATGTCACTATAGTGCAAGTCAGCCTCAGTTCCTCATAGACTTGGGTTCATAATGACGAGAAAGAGGGTGCTTCTTTTGTTTCAAGCCCCCATTCCTATGTAAAATGGGGAATCAAGGAACTCAGGTTGGGTCTAAATACTCCACTACAGGCAAACATTAGCATAGAATGAATAAAAACATTTAGTTGGGACAGAAAAGGAAATGTGAAAAATTTTCAGGATTTACTTCCCAACTGAAGATCGTTCCCCAGGAAAGTCCAAGGAGAAACCTTCCATTTCGAGTTTCTACCTTCCAGTTGGGTAAAATAGTGCCAGGTCCCAGAAGCCTTGATCCCTGCTGTTCATTGCTCTTGTTTGTCATTCATTCTTTAGCTATAGCTCTGCTCAACCTCACTGCTCAGAATGTCAATAGACAGCTCTGATGCCTCAATTCTTAACTCAGCTGTATGCCTGCTTGTGTAGTCAGCTCAGTTTACGGTTAGTTGTATGACCAGGCCCTGTTAACATTTCTTAACATCTCTTTCACTCTGCTTCCAATTCCTCCCCTATTCGTTTATGTTAAAAATCATTTTAAAAGCATAGAAATAAATGGACTTCTCTATAATATGATAAAAAATCTATTAAAAAACAAGAACTAACATCTTCTGTAATGGAGAAATGTAGCAACATTTCCAATAAGATCAGGAGTAAAACAAAGATGTCCATTGTCACCAGTATTATTTAACATAGTTCTAAATTATAGTTTTTGTGATAAGACAAGAAAATAAATTGAGAGAATAAGCAAGATAAAGAAGAAACAAAGTTATTCCTTTTCACAGATGAGATGGTAGATATTTAGAGAGCCCCACAGATTCAACTGATACTAATTGAAACAATAACTTCAGCAATGTGAAAGGATATTGAAAAAAACAGGAAAATTAGATGGCACAGTAGCCTACCTACTGTGCCATCTAATTTTCCTGTTTCCTTCCTAGTTGTGTGACCCTGGGCAAGTCACTTAACCCTGTTTGCCACAGTTCCTCATCTATAAAATGAGCTGGAGAAAGAAATGACAAACTACTCTAGTATCTTTGCCAAGAAAACCCCAAATGAGGTCACAAAGACTGAACGGCTGAAAACCAATGACATGATTGAAAAACAACAGAACAAAAACAAATTTGAAAAACTTCATAAATCATTAGGTTTCCTACCTATGTCAGCAGCAGCAGCAGCAGCAGCAAGAGATAGAAGAAACTTTATTCAAAATAAATCCAAACATATAAAGGATCTGGCAGGCTACTTGCCAAGATGCACACAGGATTATAAGAAAAGAGTTATAAAATGCTCTTGATAGAAATAAAAGAAGACAAATAATTGGAGAAATATGAATCGTTCATGGTTGGGCAATGCCAATGTCATAAAACTGAAAAAAGAAACTACCTTTAAATTAATTTAGAAATTTAATGTCATACCATACCAATCAATATACCCTAGAATAACTTTATAAAGCTAATAAATAAAAAAGTAATAAATAAATAATAAATAAATAAATAAGTGATAAATAAATAAAGTAATTATCAAAGATCATCTGGAGGGATAAAAGATCAAGAATCTCAAGAAAAAAATGAAAAAGTAGGAAGAAAGGACTTCAAATGATACTACAAAGCATTTATCACCAGTATTATTTAGTACTAGTTTAAAAAAATGGAAATGTAGTTTAAATTAACAGATTAGATAAACAGAAACCAGAAACTATCAAACATAGTAGAATAACACAAGGACAGCAAGTACTGTAATAACGGCTTCTAACAAAAGTTACTGGGACAACTGTAAAGCAATTTGGTAGAATAAACATAAATACATTAAAATAAGAGCCATTCCTCAAAAGATAAATAGCAAATGATATAACCAGCAGTTTTCAAAACAAGATATTAAAACCATTAACAATCATTATAAAATGTTCCAAATCACTGCAAGAGAAATGTACATTAGTATAACTCTGAGTTTTCTATACATGTAATACATATATGTATGCACATATATATGATATGTGTATCATATACGTGATATAGAACTTGTGTTCTTCCTCATGTCTATCAGGTCAGAAATATGACACATGGGAAAATGACAGAGGTTGGAGAGATTGTAAAAGGAAATTCACACCAATGCAGAGCAGTGAATTGTAGTCCATCCATTCTGGAAAACATAATATTCCAGAGGATCATATCTCTAGAATTAGAAGATTCCTCAAAAATCTGGAACTATTCACCAAAATTCACTAGATTCATCAGTTTACTATCTTTACATTTAGTGATTCTGCTACAAAGCATAAACCCCAAGATAGCCAAAGATAAAGGGAAAATATGAGCTTATTATAAATGCTATTTGTGGCAATATGTTTTATTGTAATAAAGAACTAAAAACAAAGTGAATCCCCATCAATTAGGGAATGACTGAACAAACTGTGGTACACAAATATCATGGAATATCAATGTTCATAAGAATATGGAATGTTATGGAAGATAATTTTACTACATTGTACTGTAAGATATGAGGAAAAGGATAGATTTAGACAAAGTTGAGAAGCTGTGTATCAATTCATTCAAAATTAAATGAAAATCAGGAAAGTAATTTCTACAATGACTACAATAACATAAAGGAAAAATTCTCAAAAGCTAATTAATGCAATAATCAATCATGACTACAAAAGACTGATAGTGAAAAATAATTTATACCCTTTGCAGAGGTGGTCTATAGCTGCCAAATGAGGCCTACATTTTCAGATACAGTTAATGTGTAAATTTGTTTCAATTAACTCTACTTACTTGGTACAAGAGTAGTTTTGTATTAGGTGGGGAGGATTGTGTAGACATTTGGTGATGAGTAATACACTTTAAAAAAAAAGAAGAAAATAAAAAAAATGGCCAATGAAATGTTTGAAAATATATGGAATAGAGCAGAAGAAAGTTCTGAAAGGGACACAGACAAAGTGTTGGTATTATCTTGTTTAATATACCTTAAGAAAAATTGTACGTTTAAAATCCACAGTTTAATATATAGTCTTTTTTCTGTTATCTTCACACATAAAAATGTTTAAGTTTGTTGATGTCTGTCACATTCATAATTTTAAAAATATATATTTTTTAAAAGTCTAAAGAACTGGGATTGTTTAACAGACAAAAGTTAGTAGAAGCAATAGAATGATGGAAGTTGAAGAGAGGCAGGAGATACTGGATCTAAGGGAAATTTCCTAATAATTATATCTATTCAAAAGCAAAATGAGCTATCTCAGGAAGCAGTAAGTTTCCTCCCCTCCTCCACTTTGCAAGACTTCAATTAGAGTCCATAAAACCACTTCTGAGGATGCTGTAGAAGAAATACTCAAATATTGGTAGGTCTAAAAAGTCTCTGAGTTCAAAAACTGTTCAAAAGGGGGCTTTGTAAATGAAGTAAAATTTCAGACCTTTCCAGATGTGGATAGAAAGCTATCAGTAGGGGACACAGAGATTATGGACCCAGAAGAAAAAGAATGCATAGACCAAGGACTAAGTGAGAAGGTTATAACAACCCCAATAACTAATATTATTAACTTGATTTATTGAATTGGCTCTTGACTTCATTTCACAATTGCTCTTTTCCCCCCAAGGTGAAACATGAGGATATCACTACACCCTGTACCACTGGGGACACTATGAATAATAAATAAAGCAAAGCACTTAACTTCTAAGTGCTTTGTAAGTGATTTTTTGAAAGGTCCCCTGGGAAGAGAGCTTGGTTTCCCTTTAACAACGTGGTGATCCGTTGACAGAAAAAAAAATTCAGCATGTGATAAATTTAAAAATATAGAAAAGAATGAGAAGGTAGGGTGATCACAGGGTTTAAGACTTACATTCAAACTCCATAGAACAAAGTACCAGAAAAATCAATCAAGAAATGATTTAAAGAAAAAAATCATAATCAGGTCTATGAGAAAGGAATGAAGAAAAAAGAATATATACATACAAATGTGTGTACATACATATATATGCATGCATATATATGTGTGTACATATACATACATCTAATCTTTTTAATATGCCTTTATGCTAACATTTGTCAGTATTTTTGCATCAATATTTATTAGGTATATTCACCTAGAGTTTTCTTTCTCTGTGTTGTTTCTCCTTGGTTTAGGTATCAAGAACATATTTGATTCATAGAATCGCTTGTATTGGATTATTTCTTTTCCTAATTTTGCATACGGTTTGTTATATTGAAATTCTTTTTAATGTTTGATAGAATTCTCTTAAAAATGCACATTATCCCAGGTTTTTGTTCCCCTCTGAGAGTTCCTTTGTGACAACATCTTTTTAAATTTTCTATTTCTGTTAATCTGTCATACTGTTAATCTGTGCTATTTTGTAGATGTTATTTCATTATATTTATCAGTTCTTTTGGCAAAATAATTTCTAATAATTTGATTTATGTCCTCTTCTTTTGTTGTCAATTCTCTTTATTCATTTTTATATTGGCAATTTTTTTTGTCTCTTGTCTCTGTATTTTTGTCTGTGCATGTCTCTCATATTAGTAATAATTTATTTATTTTATTAGTTTTTGTTTTTAAAAACAGTTCCCAATGTTATTTATCAATTTAGTAGGGGTTTTTTGCTTTCAACTTTAATTTCTACTTTTATTCTTGGAATTTATGTTTTTGTCTTTAGTTGTTTTCTTTTAAGTTGATGAGATTTTTTTTAGATTTTTTTTTATTTATTGTTTTGCTAGGTTTTTTTTTTTTTGCTCCTTGTTAAATTAACTGGTCTATTCTTTCTCTCCTGTTCAGTAAAGTATCTAAAGATATAAATATTCTTCTAAAATTTTTATGAAATCACACATTTGCTATTTTCTTTGATGAATTTTTTTCTGATTTGTTCTTTCATACCCACATTGAGTATACTTGAATTATTTAGTCTCCACTTAAGTTTAAACCTTTTCTTCAAATTACTTTTGTTAATTAGAATTTTTTTATTGCATTGGAAAATGCAAAAAGGGATGTGTCTTATAATTTTGTATTCATGCATTTGTTTTTGATGGGTTTTGAACTCTAGAAAATGATCAATTTTATAGCTACTATATTGAGAAATATCTATATGTATATCCATAGCTATATCTATATCTATACCTATATATATACATATATATATTTCCTGTCTAATCTTATGTAGTATTTGCCAAAGATCTACCTTGTTCAACTTTTCTAAAATTACCCCCAAGTTCTTAACTTCTTCCTTGTTTATCTTTTGTTGTGATTATTTTTGTCTAGATTTAAAAGAGGCACATTCAGTTCCCCAAATGTTACAGTTTTTCTCTTCTTCTTTGCAATTTAATTAACTTTTCACTTAAGCACTTAGATATTGTATATTTAGATGCATATGTATTAGGATCTTTTTTAAAATTTTCTATGTTACCTCTAAGCAAATGTATGTTCTTTATTTATCGTTTGCTTTTATCATAGCCTTTTCTGAAATCATGAATACTACCCTTTCTTTGTTTAGCTCACCTAAAGCATAATAAATTTTGCTCCAGAACTTAATTTTAATTATGTATAAATCCTTATATTTTAATGTGTTTCCTGTAAACAATATATTGTTGGACTCTGATCTCAACTTTTCTCTGCTTTTCTCCTCTATTTTATGGATGAGTCTATACAATTCACACTAATGATTCGGATAAATTGTTAATTTTACCCTATCATGTTCTCTTATTTATTTTCTGTTATCCCCCAGTACTCCATTTACAAAAAAAAAAAAGGAAGTGGTAAAAGATAAGGAATATGATCAACACAGCTAATCTATTTCTGAGTTTACTTCCTCTCCACAAACTCTCTTCTCTTTTCCTCATCTAGATCTCAACTATTGATTCATTCGCAATTCCTTTCTTCCCTTTCAATTCTCTCTTCACACCACTTTCCAAAGTTAAACTTTTTTTGCCTTTATCTATAAATTCCCAGACCTACTCTGCTCTCCCTTTTAAAACCTCTTTTACCTTCCCCTAGCTTCTGACTGCTTTCTATTGAGTTTAACATATTTCTATAGTCAACTACTACATGCATATGTATATGTGTTCAAGTTTTTTTTCCTGATTCATATAAGAGTGAGGTTCATTATATGCTCCCTGCCCCAACACCTTCCTCTATATTTACATGCTCTTCTTTTGAGGCACCCCAAATGTGAGACTATTAAATTTCTTCTTACTCACTTCTTCCCTAGTGTATTCCATTTTCTCTCCCTTTTCTTTCCATTTTTGAGACAATAAATACAGAACAAATTTAACTACCTCTGCAAGCCTTGGAGAATGCTCCCTCTCTTAGAATATAAGCACGTCATCATCATTTAGCCACTTCCAATTCCTCAAATGTATCCATATTTTTAGGTTTTTCTTGACTACTGTATTCATATTTTAAAATTTTTAGTCAGCTCTGGTCATTTCAATAGGGATGCTTAAAAGTTCTATCTTCTATTAAAGGAATATTTTCTTCCTGTAGGATTAAATTCAGTGTTACAGATTGCTATTCTTAGTTGTAAACTTTTATCTTTGCATTTTGGAATTTTCTATTCCATGTTTTGTTTTGTTTTCTTTTCCTCTTTCGTTTAAACACTTATTTTTTGTTTGTTTGTTTGTTTTTTGGCTAAGCAATGGAGTTAAGTGACTTGCCCAGGGTCACACAGCTAGTAAGTGTTATGTGTCTGAGGCCAGATTTGAACTCAGGTCCTCCTGAATCCAGGGCTGGTGCTCTATCCACTGTGCCACCTAACTACCCCCTAAACACTTACTTTTGAATGAAGAAAACAAAAGCTACCCTTAAGTATGTGACTATAAAATTTAAAAAAAAACATTTTTTTAGTTATGTGAAGATATAAACAAAGCACCCCCCAATTTCATTATTGGACATTTCATTAAACAAATTATAACCAACAGACTTACTTGGAAATTAGTTTTAGTTAGTTTGAAAGGAATTACCAAAAAAAAAGGCATTCAACATGAGAACTGCACCCCAAATGTTTACATATAATCACCATAAGCTGAAGTGAAAAGATCACAAAGAAAAATAAACCTAAAGAGGAATTTTTAATTACCAGAAAAAAATCATGCCCAAGTAATATTCAATATCTGAGTTTCCATGACGAGTTAAGATAAAATACACATACACACAACAATATTAAAAAGTAGTCATAGAAACCCAGCCAAGTACAAGATCTCAACAAGGAAGGGGCAATGTGACTTTAGAAGTGAGAAGCATATTATTTTTCCTGGTAGTTGACTGAGTTCAGTACCAGTGGCATGTGAATAATCATTTTCATGACAATTGGAAACATAGATCACAAGTGGAATTGAAAATCTAAGAATTATACTTTAAATAGTGGTCACTAACTTCATTCATTTGGGGTTCCCCAAATAGCAGTTTCTGTTGGTGGAAGCAGGAAGACCAGGAAAAAAAATAGTTCATGGAGTAATGCCTTTAACTGTGTCTGTAGTTCATGAATTCTTGAGTTGGCTCTGCTGCCAGCAAAAGTTTTTTGTTTTTGTTTTTTTTTTATTTGTTTGTTTATCTCTGGGGTGGGTTTTCTTTGTTTTTCAAACTCATTTGACTAAGTTCTGATGTTAACTTACTATATTGTGCTGAATTTTACTTTTTAATTCATTCATTTTTAATGTGTGGCTACAGAGCATACACAGATATTCCCTGCCTACTTCTGGATGCCATATGTGACTCAGCATTTGGGCATTTTAGAAATGACAAATTCCCTGGATGCTTCCGGCCATGTGATGACCAAGTGCTGAAAGGACTTTACGTTTTGATACATTGTCACAAACCTGGAAAAGCCCCTCGGTTGTTTGTCATCCTGTGACAACAGGGGAAGGTGGGAGAGAGGCATTAGTATGTAAATTAACAGAAGAGAGCTCTGGTTTAGTGTCTTGGCTTTGAATCTCCCATGCCACAAATATTTGTATTTAGTATTTACCACAACTCTGTATTTAGCCTCCCTATTTCTGGGGGTTAAGTGGGAGAAATAATAGTTAATAGCATTCACATAGTATTTTTTGGTTTGCAAAGTGCTTTACAAATATTATCTCATTTTGTGGAGCAGCTAGGTGGCTCAGTGGATAGAGCACCAGCCCTGAAGTCAGGATGACCTGAGCTCAAATTCGGCCTCAGACCAAACACTTGACACTTACTAGCTGTGTGACTCTGGTCAAGTCACTTAACCCCAATTGCCTAAAAATAATAAACAAAAAAAAAATAAATATTATTTTATTTTGAGCTCACAACCCCAGAAGTTAGTTATTATTATCACTATTTTATAGATGAGGAAACTGATGCAGATTGAAGTTGTGATATGCCCAGGGATACACAGTTAAGTATTTGAGGACAGATTTAAACTCAGTTCTTCCTGCTTCCAAGTAAAGGTTTATTTTCTGACCTAGTTGCCAGTAATCTCTACCTTACTGCCACTCTTACATGGAACATGGACTCAATTAGGTGAGCATGTAGCTGGACCCCTACCTGCCTATTCCATTTTGTGTTTCCTTTTCTGTATAGGGGATAAATATCAGCCTCAAAGTGGAGATGACATCTTGAGCTCAAGATATTCTCATTCCAGTGTGAGAAGTAGTTGGTCACAGGAATTTTTAGTTGTTTGTGTCAGTGACAAGAGTGACCTGAGAGGAGGAGATGCTTCTAAATCAGAGAGGACAGCCCCTGAGATGAAGATTAGCCTAAGCCTAACTCTTTTTCCAGGAAACATGCCAGGAGTCATTTGGATGGTACAGAACTAAGGTAAAATGTGAAATGCCTAATCAACACTCTCATAAACTACTTCACATTATGATGAGGTTTTAGTAACAACCTTCCAAGAGAGTATAATAAGTTAATAAACTTACTGTCAATCTACATGTGTCAGTTTGTATGTGTGTGTTTTAGCTACACACACACACATATATGTATAAATATCTATCTATATGTATATATATGTGCATATATGTATATATATATATACATATATATGTTCTATATCTTATGCATAGAATACTCTCCTAATAACTCATTTAGGGAAATCCTAGACAGGAGCCTAAATCTAAACTTTAAATAATTTGTCCCTTGAAGGAGAGAAAGAATAGGAGGAAAGGAAGCCTAGAACACTTCCAGTTAAAGACCTGTATCCACCAGGATTGAACCTGGTCCAAAATGTATGCCCGTGTTGAGAGAATAAGGGTCCCTTAATAGAAAAGAGGATGGTCCCAGCATTTCAGCCATTGTAGGCCTATCAGTGGTTTCTCAGTGTTAAACATTCAGTTATACATTTAGATCTCACATCACTTAATAGTTTTGGAGCAGATTCATAAAAAAATAGAATTTAGACCATTAATGCTTTCAGTTTGGGGATAAGGACTCCAAAGAAGGAGGAATTTTAACAAAAAACTACAAAAAGATAGCAAAGAGTAAATCCAATGGTGAGGGAGCAAGATTAGATGCTGTCTAAGATTTCTTCCTGGAGAAGGAAATGGCAAATCACTCCAGTATCTTTGCCAAGAAAACCCCAAATGATGTAATGAAGACTCGGACACAACTGAAATGACACACCAAGATTTCTTCCAGCCCTACTCTTCTATCATCCTCATGATTACTAATCTCAGTTCTGTTATTTCTATGTTATATTCAATACATTTGAGAGAGAGCATGGCATGGGAAAAAGAATACTGAAATTGAACTCAGAGGAGTTCAGAACCCAGTTCTGCCAATCGCTACCTGTGTGTCATTAGACAAGTCACTTTACTTCTTTGAGAGTTCAATTTCCTCATTTTTAAAATTATGGGTTGAACTAGACAGTTTCTAAGACTCCCTTCTATACTCCCGTCTACTTGGGTAGGATTTCTTCCAGATTGTCAAGGAGAACTGATCTTTGAGGAATGGGAGAAGGGGAAATACTGACCAAAATTAATGGGGAACAGTCTCTTTCAATCATTTCCATAACTATACATTTACACCAAATTATAATGTGTTATAGGCACTGCATTAGGCTAGTTGTTGTTCAGTCATTTCAATCGTGTCTGACTCTTCATGACCCCATTTGTGGTTTTCTTGGCAAAGATACTGGAGTATTTTACCATTTCCTTCTCCAGCTCATTTTACAGAAGAGGAAACTAAGGCAAACAGGGTTAAGTGACTTGCCCAGGTTCACACAGCTAGGAAGTGTCTGAGTCCAGATTTGAACTCAAGAAGATGAGACTTCCTGACTTCAGGCCCAGAATCATACCTATTGCACCACCTAGCTACCTCTAGTAGACGAGTAATCAAGAAGATACGTGTTCAGAGTATGTCTCTGACCCTTCCTCATTAGGTTTGTGACTCTGGATGGCTGAATCTCTATAATCCTCAGGCCCACAGACCTAGTATTGATGTACTAAGTCTTGTACTGGCTATGACCTATGTGGATGGAGGGAGGGAGTTACCACACCAGGCATTCCCTATGCTGACAAATTCACGGATCCTTCACATGATATGCTAACAAACTTCAATTGTCCATAGCATGGAATTTGAGTTATGGCTTTTTTCCCCCACTAGACAAGATTGATATGCACTGATTTATTCACAACCCGATCCATTCACAAACTCAATCAATTACCATTATAACCATGGGTTTGCATCTTTGAGATGATTGACTAGGATTAAGGAATCAAATCTTTGTACTACAGACAGTCTCATACATTAGATTGCTAGTTCCTTGCAGGCAGGAACTATCTTTTGCCTTTCTTTGTATCCCTAGTACTTGGAATAGTGCTAGAACAGAGCAGGCACTTAATAAATGCTTATTAACTGACTAAATGCTTATTGACTGACCATACAGATTAAAGTCATTAATTTCATTTCAACAAATACTTCTTATTTGTTTTCTATGACCAAATGAAAAATAAAGGTAAATAAGAACTAGTTCCAACCCTCAAGGAATTTACAATCTAATAGAGAAGGCTTCTTATTTACATAAATTCTAGTTCAAATGATAACTATAGTTCAAAGTAGAATGTGATTAAAGTGCATAAGGTATAAAAAGTTCTGTGAGAAAGATTTCTTTATAGTTAACATTTTATTAGTGAAATAAGACTTTTGTGATCCTGAATTCTTTAAGTAAAAACAAACTATTACATTAGGGAAAGAATCAATTTATTTTCACTTTTACCTAACTTCATCTGGTTTCAAACTGTGAACTCCAAGAACAGCATGTAAATTTAAATTATACACCTGTGTAGTGACCTCACAAATATGACCCTCAAGAACATATCCTTAAGAGCATGCCAATTTTGTTTTCTTTAGAAAGTCCATGTGCTTCCATTCTTTTTAAAGTCTTTTTTATTTCACTTAGTGGAGGTATAAAGAATGGAATATCCTCTCGGCAAACACTGCATTACCATCAAGTTGCTTTACTAACTTGTTTTCAAAGTTATACTGATATTTACTCAAGATGTTTATATGTGGCTTGCTTATTTTTTCATATTCCTTTGCAGAAATCATGGCAGAGAAAATAACACATATTTGCATAGTTTTTTAAGGTTTCAGAGTGTCTGCCTCACAACAATTACATTGTAAAGTAAATGACATAAATACTACTATCCCCATTTTAGGTGAGTAAATTGAGCCTCATGCAGGTTAAGGGATTTGCTCAATATCCCAAAACTAGTAAGTGTCAGAGCTGGGACTGGAGCCAAGGTCTTCTGATTTCAAATTGAGTGTTATTTTCACTATACCACAGATCCTTTCAGTTCCTAAGTTGGCTTTAGTTCAGTTGTGAAATTTAGTTCAGTTGCTAAATTAACTAAGGTGGTCCATCTGGCTTCTATTTCTCCCATTTTCCTAAATTGTGTCTTCATTAAAGCAAATGTATTTATATCATTCTTAACAAGCGTTACATTCCAGAAATTAACATTTTTTAAACTAAAATCAATAAATCATAGCATAAACATGGACTCTTGTAATAAATACCCAAAATGAAAAGAGGCAACCTGAAAAGAGGATCATTTGCTACCCACACAATACCGACCTTAGTTTTTAAAAATCTGGTTCACTTTCCCAACTGAATAATTTTAAGATACTTTCCAACAAGAATGCCAATGGGAAGAATGAAGTGGGAAATAACAGAGAGTATGAGATAAAACAGAGGAGCAATTGACTAAGAAAGGAACAACATCATTTGTAAAAGCCCATCATTTACGTTTTCCATTTTACAACTTTAACAAAGGATTCTAATCTTTTTTTTTCTCCCTTATCTGAGAGATTTTGTATAGGTAGGCTATCCCACACATATGCTTGACTCCTTTCAAACATCAAGAACTTTTAATGATATATTTCATGCAACAAAAACCTCTACTTATTTCTGCCTACAGTTAAAAGAATTAGACATTAGTAATATTTTTTGGGAAAGGCAATTTTCATTATGGAAAAGCAATGTGGTAGGACAGTTAGGTAACACTGTGGATAAAATGCTGGACCTGGAGTCAGGAAGCCTCATCTTCCTGAGTTCAAATCTGATCTCAGACACTTCTTAGCTATCTGACCCTGGACAAGTTGTTTAAACCTGTTTGCCTCAGTTTCCTCTTCTGTAAAATGAGCTGGAGAAGGAAATGGCAAACCACTCCAGTATCTTTGACAAGAAAATACTAAATTGGGTGATGAAGTCATACCCAACTGAAATGACTGAACAATGTGGTATAGTGAAAAGCATCCTAGAGTTTGAGTTAAAAGCATAGGCCAATTTGACTTTCAGATACAAGACTCAAGAGAAACATGAAGAGGTAAACAGGAAAGAGAAACCATAAGAGACTTATTCAGGTTGAACTGCTTACATTCTGCATGGAAAGATATTTGTAACTCATGAGTCCTTTGTCAGTGTTAGAGTAGTTGGAGGGAAAAAATTATAGGTATGTATGTATATATATATATATACACATTTATATGGATAGATAGATAAATAGAGGGCATAGGGTGAGTTGAAGATGAAGGGATGATATCTGGAGAATAAAATTAAGGGGTGAGAGGATTATATGGAGAGAAGAAGAAAGGGAGAGGTAGAATGAGGTAAATTATCTCACATAAAACAGACAAGACTTTTACAGTGGAGGGGAAACTGGAGAAGGTGAGAGGGAATGAGTGAATCTTATTCTTATCAGATTTGGCTTGAGGAGAGAATAACATACACACTCAATTGAGTATGGAAATCTATCTTACCCTACAAGAAAAGAGGGTGGGAAGAGGACAAGAGAGCAGGAGGATGATAGTGGGGAGGGCAGATTAGGAAAAGGAGTATTCAGAACGCATGCCATCTTGGGGTGGAGAGAGGGACAAGATGGTGTGAAAATTGGGAACTCAAAATCTTGTGGAAGTAAATGTTGAAAACTAAAAATAAATAAATTAATTTTTTAAAAGGGATAAAAATCAAAATAAAAGAAAAGCATAGGCCATTCAGTCAGTGTATGAGCCAGGTACACCTCCTTGGTGAATATTACAGTTGGCCCTTTTCCCTTGTGGGTTATCTCCCCTTACTCCAGAAGTAATGCTCTCAGACACTTGCTCTATGTTCACTTACGGTCAAGAGAAACCTGCTTTCTAAATCTGTCTCTTACATGTCACCATGTGCAAATTACTCATCCTCTCTGAGATCTTAGGATCTATTC
This sequence comes from Vombatus ursinus, assembly GCF_900497805.2. Taxonomy (NCBI): domain Eukaryota; kingdom Metazoa; phylum Chordata; class Mammalia; order Diprotodontia; family Vombatidae; genus Vombatus; species Vombatus ursinus. The sequence goes on from NW_020941197.1 coordinate 13,743,464, forward strand.
TAGCCCCTAGATACAAGAAATCTTCATATATGAAATAACAAGAAAAAGAATTGAGGGAATATTAACCTGTAAATGTACTTATCACATCTTTCAGAGACTGGTCCAGGTGAGTTGAGTTAAATAAAAAAAAATTAGAATAAGAGTGAATTTGATGGCATTTATATTGTTAACAACAGGAACCCTGAATATCTTTACCATAATGAGCTATAACTGTCTCTCTAGCGGCAAAGGCCTCTGTGCTATGGGAAATTTACAAATAATCGTTTCATAATTTAGCCAACTAGGGGCAGCTAGGTTGCGCAGTGGTTAGAGAACCAGCCCTGAAGTCAGGAAGACCCGAGTTCAAGTCCAGCCTCAGACCAAACCACTTGACACTTACTAGCTGCGTGACCCTAGGCAAGTCACTTAACCCCAATTGCCTAAAAATATAAAAAAAAAGAAAACATAATTCAGCCAATGTTATGAAAACAAGCCACCATACCTCCAATGTTTTCTCACTTTGGAGGATCTCTCTGCACCTCTACCCTGGCCCTTTTCATTAGTGAGTTCCTTCTGGAACTTGCACTGTGAGGAAATACCCAAGCCAGCCATTCTTTCTTGCCCTTTCTTGTCCTACAAACTGATCTGGCATCACAGGAGACAGCTTGGATTGCTGAGATGGTTCAGTTCAAATTAAATTCTGAAGACTCATTGAATCCATCATTTCAAGCTTTTCTGTAGCCCTGGTCAGATATAAATAATATTCTCCAATAAATCTCATTAGGACACATAACGTGAGAAGGCGTCTGAGGTATGGTGACAAAGTCTGGAGAGACTGTATTTCCTAAACTGCAGAACCTAGAACTAAACAAAATACTACAGAGATTGCCTGAATAGGGGCAAAGGTCAACAGCATAGCTTCCTTTATTCTGTACATTATAACTCTATGAGATCAAATAAGCCTTCAGGACTAACAAGTTACACTATCTTAACTCATGTTGAACTTGTAATTCATCAAAAACAAACAAACAGAAAAACCTTAACAATCATTCAATCATTCAAACCACATCGTTTTTGGAACCTGCCTCTGTTAATTGTACATGTTAGCTACCCTTTCTCAAGTTCATACCCTCTACAAAGCATGCCTTCAATCACTTAATCCAAGTCACTAATACAAATGGTGGACAGAATAGAATTAGGATGGATCCTGGAGCACTCTAATAGAGACATACCCACAAATGTTTCCTTCTTGTTATTCAGCCATTTCTAAATCCCTTCAGCTCTCATCCAGCTATGAAGAATGAGCTTCATTCCATTTCCAGATGATGTGTGTGTATGTATAGGTGTGTGTGTGTGTGGATATATACACACATATCTATGCATAGATGCATATGTATATTTGTATGTAATATATATGTATGTGTATGTATATATGTTATATATGTATATACACGTATATTATCACAAGGAAACTAAAAGCACTACATAATTAATCATATAAAATTCATCCTGTAATCTTCTGACTATTCAATTCTGGGACTCTGTTAGTTCAACATCTGCTAAAAATGTATATATTTATAGACCACTTCTATGAGCTACCCATACAACTTCATATCGTGGTCTGGACAATAAGTATGTTTTCAATCACTTAGTTTTTCCTCTATCAAAAATTAGGATAAACTCTTGAAAGATTATAGACCTCATTTAGAAAGCTATATAATGTTCTATAAGGCTTTATGAAATTTTCGCAATCTAAAAGCTTTCATCATTTATAGGGAATCACATTTTCATCTGAACTCTGTTCTGGACACCCTTTATGATGGTAGTGAACATTTATTCCTGTTTTATACCATATTTGAAATTAATAATCAGAGGTAATGAAAGAAAGTTATCTCTGATGTTTGGCCTTTCAAAAATCTTATATAATTTCAACATAACATCTTGTTGAAGATTTTTAAAGAGATATTTTTCTGTATTGAGTCAAATGAATTTTTTGTACTCAGTGAAGAATAAGTATAGTGGGTTCTTATATTCTCTATACCTATCAATCAATAGTGTCTTCTGCTATATAATGTCATATATATAATATATAATATATATTTTATATATATATGAACCTGCTTGTCCCCTTCTCATACCTTTAAAGATACCCAATGTATGCATATATTATTTTTATAAAGATTAGTAATTATTGATATTTCTTGATTATTTTTTCTTCAGTAGCAATATCATCTAAGATTTTTTCCAGGTGTTTATTATTATACCACCCTACTAGATATCTTGACAATTATTACCTCAACCCCCTCAAATTGTGTCATCTTTAGCACAAACCTCATCTGTGCATACTTTGTCTGGTCCAAATTCTCTTCCTGTCTAGGTGGTACAGCATCTTAACTTTTTTTTTTACATTTATTTACAGAGCATTGGGCCTGGAGTCAGGATGACCTGCATTCAAATCTGATCACAGATATTTACTGGGTGTGACCCTGGACATGTCACTTAACCTCTGTTTGCCTCAGTTTCTCCAACTGAAAAATGAAAATAACAGCACCTACCTTCTAGAATAGTGAGCAACAAATGAGATAATGGTTTCCAAGTACTCAGCACAGTGCCTGGCACATAGTAAGCACTACTTTAATGTTACCTGTTATTATTATTATTATTACTACTACTTTTAGTGACTTTTCTACCCTTTCATTCAGTGCATCAGAAGCTCTGAGGTTAGAGTCTAAATATGTTGACTCCATCATCATTGACAAAAAAAATGGTTTGCTACAGAAATCTTGACAGATGTTTTCCTTTCTTGTTGTTCATTAATTTTCCTTGTAATTTCATCCTTAAATGTTATCATATGATTTAATTTAACTGGGTCTTTTCCTAAGCTGACTAAAATTTTGTTTTTCCTTCCATAGCTTCTTGCTGTTTTATGGCAGCTAAGTTATATTATGTATAAAATGCTGTATTTGAAATCAGAAAGACATGAGTTCAAATCTTGCCTCATACACTTATTAGCTATGTGACCCTGGACAAGTCACTTAACCTCTCTCATCTTCAGTTCTTTACAAAATGAGGATAATCTCATTAATGAGGATAATCTCACATGATCCCATAAAGCTGTAATGAGGATCAAGTGTGATAACACGTACAAAGCACTTTGTCAATCTTAAAAGCATCGTATAAATGGGAGCTCTTATTCTTATTATTGTGAAGGATTTATGTCCATAATATTATTATTTGGGAAGTATTCTCATAGATAAACCTAACCTCTTATACTGTAATTAAGTATTCAGAGTTTTGTCATCTTTGGAGATAGAGAACATTTGGTCACTGACATTCTTATAGTAATATTGATGTTATGAAATTACCATTCAGATACCTTTTCTCTTGACTAATTTCAACTTTAAACTTTTCCTTATTGGACCTGTTTTCCAGCCTAAGGAGCTGTGTCTGTGATATTAAATCGGCAAGTTGAAAGGTTGAAAGTTGAATATATTAACTGGCTATCTTGACTGCGGACAAAACATAAGTGAGTGTGTGTGTGTGTGTGTGTGTGTGTGTGTATAAATACATATACACACACACACACACATATATACGGCACTAAGCAATCAATTTTGCTGCTGCTTTTTCACTGTGTTGGTTAGCCAATATATCAAAATGCAGAATAGAAACTTATATTTCTGGTTCAGTTGTTTCAGTCGTGTCCACCTCTTCGTAACTCCATTTGGGGTGTTCTTAGCAAAGATACTGGAGTGTTTTACCATTTCCTTCTCCAGCTCATTTACAGATGAGGAAACTGAGACAAACAGGGTTAAGTGACTTGCCCAGGATCACACAGTTAGGAAGTATCTGAAGCCAGATTTGAACTCAAGAAGACAGAGTCTTTTTGACTCCAGGTCTGGTGCTCTATCCACTGTGCCACCTAGCTGCTCTACACTTATACTAGAATATGAAAATAAGAAGGGACTTTAGAAGTCACCTAAGGCTGACTTCCTGCCTAAGGGTGAATATCCTCCCCAACATCCCTGAATAGTGACCATTCAGCTTTAGTTTAAATAACTCCAATAGGGAGAACTCATTTTTAGAGAAAATTCATTCCATTCTTGGTCAATTCTAATTATTAAGAAGTTCTTCCTTTTGTTGAAGTGAAATCCATCTGTCTTGGTCCAGTTTCTCTCCCCTAGAGCCAAATAAAATAGGTCTAATCCTTCCTTCCATATAAAAAAAATCGAGTTGAAAAACATTTATTAAGCACCTTAGCACAGCACTGTACTAAGTGCAAGGGATACAAAGAAAGACAAAAAAAAAATTATCTCCCCTCAAGGAACTCACAGTTTAAAAGGGGAAACAACATCCAAAGAACTATGTTCAAACAAAATATTTACAGGTTAAATTGGAGGCAATCTCAGAGACAAGGTACAAATTAAGAGGGGCAGAGAAATACTTCCTGTAGAAGGCATAATGCTATCTGGATCTGGAGCTAGGGAGCGTAGGGGGCAAAGATGAAGAGGGAAAGAATTTAGGTGTGGGGAACAGGCAGTGAAAATTCCTGTGGTTAGGAGATGGAATGTCTTGTTTGAGGAACAGCAAGGAGGCCAGTATCACTCTATCTCAGATTATATAGTGTGTTTGGGTTGAGGGAATGAGATTAGGTATAGGAAGACTGGAAAGGAGGGGCAGCTAGGGTCGAGCTCTGGCCTTGGAGTCAGGAGGACCTGAGTTCAAATCTAACCTCAGACACTTAACATTTACTAACTGTGTGACCCTGGACAAGGCACTTAATTCTGATTGCCTTACTAAAAAAGCAAAAAAAAAAATTAAAAAAAAAAGACTGGAAAGGTAGGAAGAGGTCAAGTTATGTAGGACTTTAAAGGCCAAAGAGAGGATTTTATGTTTGATTCTGGAGCTAATTAGGAGAAATTAAAGTTTATTGAATGAGGTTGGTGGGGAGGGGTGGGAGAACGACATGATCAGATGTATAATTTAGGAGCATCACTTTGACAGCTCGGATGGACTGGATTTGGGAGAGACTTGTGGTAGAGAAACCAAAGAGCAGGCTAGTGCAATAGTTGAGGCATACAGTGATAAGGGCCCGCACTAGGGCAGTTGCAGTATCAGTGGAGAGAAGACACATGTACAAGAGATGTTATAAAGATAGAATCAGCAGGACTTAATAATTGATATCGAGGTTGGGAGCTGTAGTGAATGAGAAGATGGTGGTGCCTCAGTAATAATGGGGAAGTTAGAAAGCTGGGATAGTTTGGAAGGGAAAGATAATGGATTTGGTTTGGGAAACATTGAGTTTGAGGTGAGTACAGAACATTCAGCCTAAAATGTTCAATAGGTAGGTTTCAGACTGGTAGTCAGGCAGGAGGTTAGGGCTGGATAAAAACTGAAAATCATCTGCATAGGGATAATCATTGATGAGATCACCAAGTGAAATAATATAGAGGAAGAAGATAAGAGCACCCAGGACAGACCCAATATTAGTAAACCTTACCTGGATAAAATTCTGCAAAGGAGACTGAGGAGGAGGGATCAAACGAGTCTGAGGAGAGCCAGGGCAGAGCAGCGTAATGAAAACCTTTAGAGAAAAGAGCATCTGGGAGAAGAGGGTGATAGACCATGTTAAATGCTGAAGAGAGGTCAAGAAGTTTGAAGACTGAGAAAATGCAATTAGATTTGATAATTAAGAGATCACTGGTAAATTTGGAGAGGGTAACTTCAATTGGATGATGAAATTGGAAGCCAGGGCACAGAAAGTTAAGAAGATAGTGAAAGGAAAGGAAGTAATGTTACTGAAGGTAGACAACCTTCTCGAGGAGTTTAGCCACAAAAGGGAAAGATACAGAATGATAGCTAGTTGGGATAATGGATCAAGTCAGAGTTTTTTGATGGAACAAAATGGCATAAATATGTTCATACGCAGTAGGGAATCAGCCAAGAGTCAGGGAAATACTGAAGATTAGTGAGTGCAAAAATGAAAGAAGGGGAGATATTTCAAAATGCAGAATGGAATAGGATGCCAGCCATGTATTAGGGCTTCTCTTGGCAAGGAGATGAGTCACCTTCATCATGTGAGACAACAATCACTAAAAAATTTGAAAAATAAGTCACATACCTCTCCCTCAAATTTTCTTCTCTGGGGTAAACATTTCTAGTTCATCCTTCACAAATTAATTCTCTTTAATATACAAGAATATCATGTTAAAATGTGCTAGAACTGTGTACAATCTCCTCCTTCATGGGTAAATAGGAGGAGGATACAGGTTGAAAAAAAGTTAAAGAGTGATACCACAATTTTTCATGAAAGGAAGGAATGGAGGAAAGTCAATCCTTTGTGATTGGTTTTGGCACCAAAAAACAGCATCTTTGAGCACAAACAAAAATTCACCCACATAGAGTCCTACAAAGGACATGGTCAGGATTGAGAAAAAAAAAAATCCAGGGAATATATTCACCTGAGAATTCTAAAGGTTGCTTGATAATACAGCTGCACAGTTCATAGCCCTGAATAGCCAAGGATTAGTGCTTACATTGATAATTCTCTTTCCCCAATAAGGAGTAAGCTATCAACAAAGAGTGTAGAAAGGAGGCAAATAAAGGCCCTTCTAGTGGATCAGAAAAATATTATGCACTATTGTGCTTTGCCAATTTGCAGTGTGAAAAGAAGGCAATATTTAAACTAAAAAAAATCCACCAAAATTCTTAATATTCTATCATTTTTCTGAAAAATTCATCATGCTTTGCCAACATTACTTTATTGGTCAATAAATCATTTAGCATTTATTAAATAGCTACAATGTACCAGGAACCAGATTTTTACAAAGCTTCTATCTTAGAAAATCAAAGAGATGAACCTTTAAACAAGTATGTAAAGTCCATCCTTTTAAACAGTATGGGGCAATTTTGCTAGCAAACTTACTGTCATTTATATTCATTCTTTTGTTAATGGTCAAATTCATTGTTGTATATGATTTAAAATTAAGATCTCATCCTGATTACCATGCCATGTGATAATTTAATAGTGAATGTATACCAATATCCTGATGGATCTGTTACCTCATTAATATGGACATTCCCATGAACGATGTAGATTACTACCTATCCATGCCCACCCATTCTCACTGACTCTTATCCAAATGTCCCTATGAATTCACTGCATGGGGCCCTCTCACCTTGCTGAGAGACATTCTTACATTCTCTTGACATTATAAGTTTACCAATGGACTATGAAAATGGTCCTTTGGTCATTCCTTTCTTGCTTTATGACCAGCATACCTTTTCAATAATACATTCATTTAATGGCATTCCTTTTTAAACACCAGAGTATATTGTTGCCTAGAAGCTTTAATACATTTATTAATGAACCAAGGTTTTGCATTCCCACCATTATTCAGTCTGGCATATATCCTCAATTAATCCATCAGCAAATATTTATGAAATGCCTATTATATTCCAGACCCTGCACTATGGGCTAGAGATACAAGTGCAAAGAATGAAAATACCTACTAAAAAGAAGCTTACAATCTAATGGGGAAAGGGAAAAGCACACAAATGTATGCATTACAAATAGAATGGAAATAGTTAAATACAGATAGTTAAAGATGGTGGGTAACAGTGGTTGGGAAAATAAGGAAAGACTTCATGCAAAGATGGTTCTTTAACTGCATTGTTAAGAAGAGAGAGACTCTGTGGAAGGTAAGGAAAGAGTATATTCCAAGTATTTCAGATGCCCAAAGGAACAGAGATGGGAGATGAAATATCATGTCTGAGGACAATAGTGTAAACACTAAACTATCCATATTTCTCAGAAAACTAGTGATCACTACTGCCTAGATCCACTCCTATTATTTAAATAGCATTTTTCTGGTTCAGGCTATGTGAATTTGTCCAATTAGTCTCTTGACTCAGTTTCTAGCCACTGGAAAACTGCCTTCTTCTCTTCCCTACTGTATCTCAGTGACTCCAATCGCATGAGCATGGCCTAATGACCACAAGTCATGGCTTGACTATATACTGTGCTTTATTCATTACCATAGAAACCAAAGGTAAAATTCAAATATATGTATATTTTTTTTAAATGTTAGCCCTCCCACCATATTGGGTATAGCCCTTTCCATGTCTATAGGAATGCCCCAAAGTTAGGAGTTCCAAAAACATAATTCAGATGCTAAAACTATGACCTCTCTGCCATCTCCCACTGGAAGCTGTTAAATATCCCTAGCTACTTATCTACTTACAACTTCTTGTAGCATCAATGTCCAATTGGTTGTGGCACCTGCAATCTCTGTGTGGTGTTTCAGAGGGTTTCTGTTTCCTCATCAAGGGCAGCCATCAGGAATCTGAATTCAGATGGTGACTATTCTTCTAGATGATTCTATTCTTCTAGAAGCCTGTTAGCTTCCAGCCTCTCCTGACTTACCACTCACCTCATGGGCCTGTTCTTGCCCAAAAGCAAAAAAATAGCTTTATCGTTATAGTCTTTTCAAGGAAACATTTCTGTAAGGTTGGAAGGAACCTCTCTCTCTCTCTCTCTCTCTCTCTCTATGCTAGTGCCATCTTCTGCCCCTCATCTTCAATATTTGTCTTACAGTATACATTCTACTTTGTTTCTGCCCTGGTTCTCCCCATTGTTCATGTCTTTCTGTGTCTTGGCAAAGATTTATGGCAGAGCCCTATTGGAGAGACAGCTGTAATGCTTTACACTTCTACAAAATTTCCTGTTTATAATAGGTTGAAGAATACTCATATCCAACAAAGGTTTATCCATTATTCTTTAGATCATCTACACCTTCAAAATTCTTTGAAGACTGTAGTGTCCATTACTCATAGCCTTATAATATCCCAGAATAACATTGATATTAAAAAAGTGGGCCATTCCTTTAGGGAAAGCATTAGGACATTTAAAAGACTTTCGCAATTTTCCAAAAACAATATAGACCATTTTGCTCCTTTTGCTCAATTCTTGGCCTAGCTCATTAAACATAGAGAAATTTAGTAAACCAATAATAATTTTTTCAACACACTTTTACTTATAAAATACTGTTAGGATTTAAAGAAGAATAAACCTAGACTAAAGTTGCTTTCTACCATTTTAATATTCATGCTATAGCAGTCTAATTCAAACAGGCAACGATGCTAAGTGAGAGTAGCTATCTATTTAGAAAACCCTACAGTTGCTAAATTCTGACTCCAAAATAAGGAGGCAGCATAGTGTAGTAGAAGGAATGGGAATCAAGACAACTGGAGACTAGTCTCAGCTACGCCAATAATTAGCACATGACTTCCAGAAAGTTAACTTAAATGCTCTCCATTTCTATATCCTCATTTGTAAAGTGAAGGAGTTGACTTAGATGGCTTCTAAAGTTCTTTCCAGATGAAATTCTATGGTACTAATGGTACTATGATACTAATAGTGAGCTGTAGGCCTTATGCAGTCCAATCACAGCAACCTTTCTCACTACTGTCTTCATTCCAAATTTCATGATAGCCAACTGAACACAGAAGATGTGACCTTTTGAAACATTTGTAAGGTACCATTTTGTTTTGAGATTCACACAGAGCAACTCATTTATTTGACTTGTCTATGGTTGCACTAGCATTGGATTCAAATCCTAATTCTGCTACTTAGTATTTATGTGACTTCTTGCCACTCATTTATCCTTTCTTGGTGAAATGAATGGTTTGTACTAAATGATCTTCCAGTTCTGATGTCCTTTAGGCATTGTTTGTTCCTGCCTACAACAAAAAGTATAGCTATCCAATATTCTTTTGCCAACTTTCCTTGAAAAATGGTTAAAAACTCTACCTGGATGAGAGAGAGGGGACGAATTCTATTTATTTACTCAAATTGAGAGACAAATTAGAGAAAGCAATTCCTTACATAATTTTGATGGTCATGATGTTAGGAATTAAATCTGATGCCGTTCCATAATTTGGACCAGTACCATATGCCACAACTAAAAAATTAGTATAATATGATTCCATTATGTTTATGTTTACATAAATAAATTCTGAGTGATAAATAAATAAATTAAATAAATAAAAATCAGTATTTCAAATAGAAAAATAAGTATTTGCCCTAAACACTGAAGCATTTATAGTATGTACTAGTAGTTTCCTTATTAGTTGTTCTCTAATAAGAATTTTGAAAATTCAAAATGGAAACATACACAAACTTATACAAATAGAACTCTTTTTGAAGTCTAGTTACAGCTATCAAAAGAGTCATGATCCAAATGTTAAACAACCCAGTGAATAATGCAGATAAGAGTTAAAACAATTCTGAGCAGGAGATCAAAATCAGAGGGAGGAAATAAAAGGGAAATATATACATATATGTGGTAATTAATAACCTATATTATTGATTGGTTGAGTTTTTTTTTCCTAACAAAATAGGTCTTCTTTATTGACAGATTCAGAAGGACATTTCCTTTTTCATTGTCAAAGAAACATACAAATGATGCTAGATCAGGTAGCTAAGGATGAGTCTCCATGAGAAGAAATGATGGAGAATTGCACTGACTCAGAATTAAATTCCTTGTGATCATAATATATTCCTGTGTGATTCCAAGAGACATGTGTAAGCATGTGGTAGATTTTTTAGATTGAGTGGGGGGGGGAAACAAAGCTCACAGATTGAAGCTTTGATTTCTAAAACCAAACCATGGCAATAAAAATTCTAATTTTAGCACTAAAAGTCAGAATGAAAACACATCTAATTGAAACAAGCAATAATAACAAAACCATCACGATCAATAGGTACTTTGAAGTTGTATAATACTTTCCTTCCAACTAGCTCAGAATACTTTCATGTATTACCTCATTCAGCCTAATATAACTGAAATCAGGAAAATAAGAATTAGATATTATTCCCTCTTTACATGAGTATGTTTATAACTAGAAGTCTAATCCTTCAGATTAGAAGGTGAAGCTTATGTTAGTCATTTTCGGTCTACATGGCAAAAAAACAAAAAACAAAACCAAAGGACATTTTCATGGAGCACATATGAAAATAAGTAAATTATTTCTGAAAATATTTAGAGAACTAAATAAATTAATGACATTGCCTCAGATATATTATCCTTGCAATTCTCTTTAGAGAAAGATGCCATTATTTTTCTGAATGATGCCACATGTCAGGTTGGTAAGACCATTTCGTTTCCCAGAATTCCATCATGATTGCATTTTTTCTGCCCATCTTGCTTGCAGTTATTCCATTTCTATTAATTCCATAACCTCAGGATTACAATGTGATACTAATTTGTGTTTGCTCTGAAGCAGATCAGAGAGAACTGCTAAAATAAATATCAAAAGGCACAGTGCAATATGGGGCGGAGGGGAGCAATATCATCATGAGAACATGCTATAGACCATCAGAACAGAAAGAAGAAATACATGAGGAATTCAGAAAATTTGGCATGGAACCATGAGATACTACTGATACGGGACTTCAACTATACAGACATGTGCTGAAGCTCTCTCTTCCAAAAGTATAGCAGCTAATAAATCCTTTATGCAGTAAAGATAGTTTGGTTTTTCAAAAGGTGATAGAAGCAAGGACACGTCACAGAGATTGAATTAAAATTTAAAAAAAAAAAAAACAATAGCTTAGTCTTATAAGTCCTAAAAATCAGAATGAGCTACATCTGGCAATGAATGCTAAGGACAAAAACAACACAAAAAAAGATGTATAATTTGTTTTAGGTTTTCCTGTGTTTTAGGAAAGAGGAAAGTTAACAAATAGAGAAAAATCTCAGAACAAATTAGACAATGGTACTGGACAACCGAGAAATCAGAACAACTCAACTTGTATTTTCCCTTTTTCTTCCTCTAATAACTGAAAATGAAAGTCAACAGGCCTTTCAAACTATATTAGCTCCTCCTGTAGGTTCTGGTGAGTACGTATATGAGAGTAGGTAAGTGAGTGTGGGTACATGAGAGGACAATTAGCTATGCTCAATGGGTTTGGTCAAGAGACTCAAATTAACTATACTCCATGGTATTGATAGGAAAATGCCACATGTGATTGTTTCCTGACTGTGGTCTTTTTTTTTAATTAAGCGAGATGTTAGAGATACCAAAGAACTCTTCCACAAAGTCATGCTCTGATGCCTCATCAGGGCCTAACATTCTCTTTTTTTTTATTTGTGATTTTTTTTTATTTTAAACTTAAATACAAGAAAAGAAAAGGAAAACAAAACCTTAAATACTAAAACTAAAATAATACAAAATAAGAAAAGAAAAAAGCATTGCCATGTATAGAGCAGAACATGAGAGAGGGCTCAAAAGATATAGCAATGAATTTCCATTTCAAGAAAGCTTATATAATAAATACTAGGCATTCTGTTGAGAGCTGTCCATCTTTTCTATGCTTTTTTGTAAGTTTTCTTTTGTTCTCTTCTTTGCACTTTTTACTTTGTTCTTTTTTCTCCCTTACTCCCTGCCCCCCAGAAGGTTACAATTAAGCACAGATATAGATATAGTTATAGGTACATACATATATATATATACATATATGTGTGTGTATACACACATACACACATTCACACACATACATATATACACATACATACATATATAGACATATACACACATATGCCCATACATACATATACTTTCATATGTACATATACTTAGATATCTATAATCATAGTCATATATAGGCATATACATTCATATGCATCCATATAAGACCATACTATACTTATTTATCTTGTTTCTCTGAGGGTGGATAACTTCTTATGATTCTCCCGACTCCAGGGTACTGCGCCACCTAGCTGCCACTTCTTTCCATATTTTTTCAAGTGCACCAACTCATTGCCTACATCATTTCCTACACCACAGCAATATTCCCACCTTATGCTCTCTAGTTCTTTTAAATAGTACAAAATAACATTGATAAATGTGGCTGACACACAGTGTAGTTTTCCTAGTTTCCTCTTTTGATGGCCTGACATTCTCAAAGGCTAAGTCAGCAGAATGAAGAGTCTGGAAAGTTTTGTCTTGCCAGACATGCTTTGAGTATGTCCCTGGCAACAGGATTTATCTCTTTTGGGAGGACCAACCTAGCTAACTAAGGAGAGTTGCATCACCATTGAGTCTTCACTTTCACAGTAACAGTGGAAGAATGGTAGGAAATGTGGCAGAGAATGCTAGGAATAATACCTTTTTTCTCTTTTATTTATTGGCAAACTTTATTTTGACTACTTGTACTCTAAATGTGAGATTTTTGTCCAATGATCAGCAGGTAAACATATTGCTAGAGGAGCAGAACTATATAAAATTTGACATTATTACCACAAACAAAAACAGACAAAAGGAAATTGCTGCTGAGTTGAAGGTACTCCATGGAGAGGCAAAGAAAGGAATTAGCAGAATCAGTTTAATTATATGCTCAAAGACAAGAATAAACATTAGTTCATGGAGTACTTGGTCAACAGAAACTGTAGTAAGTATTTGCAAAATGGACTACCACAAAAAGAATTGCAGCTTATGAAGCAATATCAGTTGTTGAGGATTAAACGGTAGAGAAATTCTGTGAATAACTTATAAATACCCTACAGATGAAATGAAGATACATTCAGATAATTATGAAAAATTGGGAAAGTGAAGTTGGGAAAAGGTAAGGATGGGGAAAAATATATTGGAAAGTATGGTTAAGGAAAAAGGAATTAGAGAAGACAATGATGAAAGATTTCTCAGAAGTTTAGCACCTCTATATCCTGAGTATTTTCTTTTAAAAAAAGAACCAGTAGGTGCTAGACTGACAAATACCAAATAACCCCATAAAGAAAAAAGAAGGAAAGAAAGAAAACAGATATGAAATGTTTTGTTTATAATGTGGGAGTTAGGCCTGTGTCAGTTGTCTGTGTACCGTCAGACTATTGACTCACCAGAGCTAAGATGAGAATTAGGTTAAAAAAAAGAAAAAGAATAATAATGAGAAAAATATGTGGACTAAAATTGAAAGGACTATGAACTATGTAAGGGTGTAATTGAAAAATTTAAATGGGAAGTGACAACAGAATTTACATGGATACTAACTACAATAAATTTATCCAAAGGTTTAATCAATTTAAGATAATAGCCATAATGTGCAGACCAAAGGACCATATTATTACTATTTCACAATTAGCCCAAAGATGTAGATAACAAAAGAAGATTCTATAATACTTACTGTTTGTTGATTATGAAAAAAAGCATTTTATTCAGTAGAACGAAATATCATCTTACGGGTTTTTTCTTTTTGTTATGCAAAAGTATCTCCCATCCATATATCAAAATCATTCCAGAAACCTTGAAAGACATAAGAACAGAAATAACCTGCTTTGGAGATCCTCTGATAATAAACAGTAACAAAACTGAGAGATATATATTTGCCAAAATATTCACCACTTTGATGGGGAAGATCGATCATAGTGTCTAAATTCAAGAGGTTTTTTCTAAGGTCCTCCAGAAGCTCTTGTTGGTAGTTGACATTTTGCTATTGTATCAAGTCCAAGAATACCGCTAGTGTCTTTTAAGAGATGTCGTTGTTCATCCCTTGTTTCTGAAGAGGACCAATGACATCATGGGATAATGCCTGGACTCATGTGTTAATTGAGTTTAAGCGAAGCACAGTTGCACAAAGTTGTCAGCCTCCCCCTCTCTTCCAGAATTGCTGAAGTACAGTGGTAAGACAAAAGTAAGGATGACTGGTGATGGCCTGGCATGCAGTGTATGACCTTAGCATCTTTGATGTATGATCAAACTCTAAGCACTCCACAGCTCCTGCTTCAGCCACTTTCATGGCCATTGGAACAAATTGTTCTCATCTACCACTTCTGCCAGGGGAAGTCTTTACACGCTTGGGGCAGACATCCCCCTACTTAACCATGAGTTTGAGGCCTATTCATTACCCTCAACCCGGTTTAGCCTGTCTGCCAAGATGGTTTTACTGGGGTATGGCTGCTGAGCATGCTACAGCTTCTTGGAACCGTAGGTAAGAGTTGAGTGGCAGGTGGATACCAAAGGTTGATGAGCAGTCCTGAAAAGGGTTCAGCAAGCCTTCCCACCTAAGGTGCCAGTCCTCCTTGAACCCCAGTTACTCAAAGGAGCTTTACCTCTCCATCCATACCAGAAAGACAAAATGGATGAAGAGTATGTATTGCCAAATTGCAACATCTCTTCAAAAGATCCAAATGCATAGAGAGGGAAGGGAATAAATATTCAGCACCTACTATGTGTCATGCACTATGCTAAGTGTTTGTTTTTATACAAACTTTATCCCCTTTGATCCTCACCACAACCACACAAGGCAGATGCTATTATTGTTCCTATTTTATAGTTGAAGACAAGAGGACAAACAATGTTTAAGTGACTTGCCCAGGGTCACAGAACCAGTAAGTGCCTCAGGCCAGATCTGAACTCAGGTTTTCCTGATTCCAGGCCCAGTGCTCTATCTATTGTATTACCCGTTGCCTCTGGATAGATTTTGCCCAACCTATAGAGCTTATCTACCAGTATGTTTATCTAGGATGGATAGTATAGCTGGACTGCAAGTTGTGCCCAGAGGTGAAAAGGAGGAGGAGAGTTTGCTGGATTGCCTTCAGAAAAATATAAAGCACCTTACTGACCCCAAGTTTCCCCAAAACACAAAGGTTCATCTTTTTAATTCTAATGTTCTTCCAGTTTACTATTTGAGACATGAGATGAAATTACTTTTGAGGAATTTTAACAATAAACATCACAGAGAGCAATGGAGAAGCATATGATAGGCGTAAGCAGGTTGAACTATATAAGGAACTCTGAAGAAGAGCAAAAATAAAAGATGGTGCCAAGTAATTACATGATAAGAAAAGAAAATGGGCTGGTCACAAGGCAAAGTTGGAGGAAGAAAGTAAACAGGTAATGCTGCTTGTAC
This sequence comes from Vombatus ursinus, assembly GCF_900497805.2. Classification (NCBI taxonomy): domain Eukaryota; kingdom Metazoa; phylum Chordata; class Mammalia; order Diprotodontia; family Vombatidae; genus Vombatus; species Vombatus ursinus. The sequence goes on from NW_020941197.1 coordinate 13,759,350, forward strand.
CTTCATGATATTGAGAGAAAGCAAGGAAAGCTGCTAGAATTTTTGGTTGACACCTTGGGCAAAATTTTGGAAGAATGTGGGCGAGTCAGACAGAATGATTGAGTATGGAAGGGTTGCAATCTGTATGGTTGATAGGAAACTCTAAATCAGTGAGATCACAGACCTATGTGAATATCTGAAAGCAATAGGACTGGACAGAAGCAAATTTATATAGACTTTGACAAATGGAAAGAAGGCAGCATCTGAAAATTATAAACCAATGATTGACTTCTCATAACAAAATTCTGAAGTTTATTCGAAAGGATAGTTTGTGAGCATTTAATAAAGGAAGCAGTGATTAAGAGTCAATATGGCTTCATTGAGAATAGGTCACACCAGATTAACCCCCTTTCATTTTTTGACCTTGGTTACATGACTACTAATATAAGAAACTCACTAGGCATAGTAAAACCCTAGAGTTTCTTATGCTTTCCTTATAGAAAAGATACAGACTTGATGTTAGTGCACTTAGGTGAATTCAGAACTGGTCAAATGAGCAAACTGAAAGAACAGCCATTGATGGGTAGAAGACAAGAATGTGAAGAGGTCTGTAGGTCATCTGTCCTTGTGCACCTCAAGATTTTTATCAGTTACATGGAACATACCACAAGTGACATGCTTATCATATTTGAGATAACACAAAGCTAGAAGAAATAGCTCATATACTGAATAAGACACAGGATCCCAAAAGATCACTGAAGTCTAGATTGAGGAGAGAAAATTGCAAAATCCTACTTGAATTGAAAAATTTAGCTGTACAATTATAAGAGGGGCCAGGTAATAATTTGTGTAAAAAATACACAGGTGTTTTAGTGGTGTTCTAAAACAGTCCATATCAACAATATGCCATGTCAAAAGAAAAACAAAGCTAACGTGGTCTTTCCCTGCATTATTTGAGGGATGGTGTCCAGAATAATGAAAGTGATAGCCCCATCATACTCTATTGTGGTCATACCACAATTACAGTATTGCATCCTGTTCTAAGAGTCAAATTTTAGGAAGGATTCCAACAATCTGGAGAGCTTCCAAAGGAAGACATTCAGGATGGTTAGGAGATCATGCAATGTAGGATTGAATGAAAAAGCTGAGGATGGTTAGCCTGAAGGAAAGAACACTAAGAGGCAGCATGACAGTTGTCTTCAAAAATTTGAAGGGTTGTGGAACAGGAATTGGACTTTGTATGGTATTGGGGCTCAGAATTAGAAAAAAAACAGGCAGAAGTTGCAAAAAGGCAGATTTCATCTCAATATGAGAACAAATTCAATAAACATTAGAGCTGTCCAAAAATGGAAGGGGAAATAGTGGGTTTACAATGACTACAAGTCTTTAAGGAAAGGCAAGATGATCCCTTTAGGGTGGGGAGCTAAAGGATTCCATTCCAACATAGGCTAAACTAGCATATGGGATAATGGTATCATAAGATCACAGATTTAGAGTTAGAAGGAACCATTAAGGTCGTAAACTAACACTTTAATTTCACAGATAAGAAAAGTTGTTAAATAGTTTTCAGTTGTGTCCAACACTTATTGACCCCATTTGGGATCTCTTGGCAAAGATACTGGAGTGGTTTGCCATTTCCTTTTCCATCTCATTTTACAGAAGTAAAATGAAGCAATCAGGGTTAAGTGTCTTGGTCTGGGTCACACAGCTGGTAAGCATCTGAGGCCAGATTTGAGATGAGTCTTCCTGACTCCAGGCCCAGCACTCTATGCACCATACCACCTAGCTGCCAAGAAAAGTGCTGATCTCTAATGTCTATTTAAAATCTGATACTCTGGGTTCTCTGATTTTGAATTAAAAGAAAATCTGGATATAGATCACAATTTTTTATTAGTTGTAAACCGTTACTTTATTTAAACTTTTTGATCCTTATTGTCCTGTAAACTGGAAATAACATACAATGTATCTCACAAAATTGTTTTGAGGATCCAGTTAGATAATGTATCTTAAAATATTTTCAAAGTATTATAAATGTGTAAGCTATAATGTTTGTTCATAAAGCTTGATCACATTTACATAGCCTTTTGCTGTTTACAAAGCACTTTTCTCACAATAACCCTATAATACAGGGAGTGAAATGTTATTATATTTATTTTATAGATTATGAAACACTGGCTCAGAGTGGTTACAAAATTTGCCCCTGGTCACACAGAAATGTGTGACTCAGCAAAGTTGGGATTCAGTCCTAAGTTATCTGAATCCAATTCCATTGCCCATCTCACTATGCCACACTATTTCCAAAAAACACCTCCACGCCCATTACCCTGCAAATGGTTATGCCTATGGGTCTCTTTATGGATAATACGTACATTCTCTTCCCAAATACGACTTTGGGGGGAAATGATGCTTACCATCGATGGGGTGGTAGAAAGAGCATTGGACCAGGGGTAAGAGGAATTGGATCTAGTGTCTATCTTGACCATAACATATTGAGACACATTGAGAAAATCACTCCTCTCCCACCTCACTGCAAATGTCTAAGACTTTAGGTGGTACTAGATGGAATATAAGATTTCTTCTAGTTCTAAATCTATGACCCTATGGTAAATATTTTATCCAATGTGCCTTAATAAGACATTAGTCTTATTATATTATATTATATCATATTATATTGCCCTTATATTATAGGGCTATAAAATGTGCATACCCTTTGTACCAATAGTACTTCTAGGGCTGTATCCCAAAGAGATCATAAAAAAGGGAAAAGGATCCACATGTACAAAAATGTTTATAGCAGCTCTTTCTGTGGTGGCAAAGAATTGGAAATTGAGGGGATGCCCATCAATTGGAGAATGGCTGAACAAGTTGTGGTACATGAATGTAATGGAATATTATTGTGCTATAAGGAATTATGAGCAAGCAGACTTCAGAAAATCCTAGAAAGACTTGCATGGACTGACGCTGAGTGAAGTGAGCAGAACCAAGAAAATGTTGTACACAGTAACAACCACGTTGTGTGATGACTAACTTTGATAGACTTAGCTTTTCTCAGCAATACAAGGATCTAAGACATCTCCAAAAGTCTCATAACAGAAAATGCTATCCACATCCAGAGAAAGAACTATGGAGTTTAAATGCAGATCAAAGCATACTATTTGCTCTTTTTTTTTTCTTCTGTTTTGTTTTATTTCTTCTTTCTTGTGATTCCTCCTATTGGTTCTAATTCTTCTTTACAACATGACTAATGTGAAAATATATTTAATAGGAATGTATATGTAGAGCCTATATCAGATTGCACAGTTGGAGGGGGAGAAAATTTAAAACTCAAAAGCCTATGGAAGTGAATGTTGAAAATTAAAAATAAATAAATAAAATTAAATTTAAAAAAAGATAGTCAGTCAGTCAATAATCATTTAGAAAGTGTCTACTATGTACTAGCCATCGTGCAAAACACTGGTAATACCAAGAAAGGCAAAAGACAGTTCCCACTCTCATGAGCTCACTGTCTAATGGGGGAGATAATATGTAAATGACTATGTAAAAGAGTCTATATACAGGATAAATAGAAAATAGTCAATAGTGGGAAGGCACTAGCATAAAGGGGAATCAGTAAAATCTACCTAGAAAAGGTAGGATTTTAGCTAGGACCTGAAGGAAGCCAGGAAGCAGAGGTGGAGAGGTAGAATATTAACCTTCTGAAGGTGACTGGCATTCGGCAATTAAATTCAAGAGAGGAAAGATCAAAACCTTACACTGCATTGATGGGGCAGTCCAGTTCTTTAAAGGAAATAATGAGGGGCAAATACAAGAGACATGAACTTGGTCACTTTAAATTACTATTTCTTATGAAGTCTATAAAATATGGTAACATGTCTCCATTTATCAATAGTCTTTCTTTATCTTACTTCCTTTATTGAACCTAATATTTAAAGCAATGAAGTTCTAGACAGCATATTAAGATTAAGGCATGCAATCCATGTAAGTCTCCTATTCTTCCCTTTACCCACTCCAGACTCTGTGCTCATATGGACAAGATTCAATCCTGGGAGTCCTGACCTAGAAGAATCAGTTTCTCTTTTTGACTCTTTACTCCCACTTGGAGTTTATCTAGGAAACCTTAATATAAACTTAGGTATGACTAATGTCTAGATTTCCATAAAGGTGAGTAGAAAGTCTCCAGTACCCACATAGGTACTCATTGGTTATCAGTTACAGGATAATCTTTATTAATATTTATTTCTTAAATTTAATTATTTAATTAAATTATTTTATATTAAATAATTAAATAGAATTACTTAACTTATTAATAATTAATAAAACTCAAATATTCACAGGCACCCATCCATGAACAAATGCAGAAACATGAAATATAAAAACAGTCCATCAGATTCTCATAGGAAGCTAAATATAATTTACGGGGCAGTTCCTCATTTTGTTGCCAAACACCCAATTGGCTTTAGCCCTATTATAGCTCTGAACTCTCAGGCTCAAAGGAATCCACCAGCCTCAACCTCCCAAGAAGCAGGGATTTAGCAACCTAAGTCACCATGCCAGGTTGTTCTGGAATATTATTGTGCTATATGAAATGAATGAGAAAATCAGAATCAGGAGAACAAGTTTACAAAAAGACTACTATGGGATAGGGGTGGAGTTGTTCAGGGAGGACTAGCACCTCTGGTAAGAAAGCTTGTTGAGCCATTTTCAGGGCTGCTCACTCATCTTTGGTGTTCACCTGCCACCCAACTCTCACCTGTGGCTCCAAGAAGCTGTAACATGTACAGCAGCCACACTCGAGTAAAACTCTCCTAGCAGATGGCTTAAACTAAGCTGAGGGTAGCTGACAGGCCTCAGACCTATTGGTGAGTTAAGGGGATGCCTACTCCAAGCATGTGAAAACTTCTCTCAGTGGAATGAGTAGATGACAACAATTTGTGCCAATGGCCATGGATATGGCTGAAGCACGCATTGGTCAGACAAAGATGTCAAAGTCCTCCACTGCATCCCGGCTGTCACCAGCCATCCTGACTTTTGTTTTGCCACTGGGCTTCAATGACTCTAGTAGAGAGAGTGAGGCTGATGACTGTGTGCTTCACTTAAATCCAATTCACATGCAAGTCAAGACATCAGTCTTATAATGCATTGGCCCTCTTCAAAAATGAAGGATGAATAACAAATATTCCCTATTCAACACAAACCTGCACCATTTGACACACTCACAGCCATATCATGGATTTTTAGTAAAGTCTAGACATCATGGCCCCTGATGGCATTGGATTTAGCCCTTTAGGTACTGGGCAATCATTGCTGGGAGTATAAACTTTTCTCCTTCTCTAAGAAGAATGCTGTTAAGGAAGTCTCCTCCTTCTGGGAGGTTGGTATCTGACTCGAACTCAGAAATAGTTAACTTTAAGTCACTTAAACTTGGGAATCTATAACCTCAAAATTATCCATGATGTAACCCCTACAGTAGGTGGTATGGGGGAAGTGAAAGGCTAGACCAAAAGAAATCCATAGAATCATAGGATCATAAGATCCTATTCCCTTGCAAACTGGGACTCAGAGATGAGTCCCATTTCTATCTTGTGCATGTTGTAATAAATAACCTATATTAATTTGAAAAATGAATGAAAAATCATTTGTTAAGCATTTACTACGTGCCAGGCACTCTGCTAATCACCAGGAATACTAATAGAAAAGCAGGACAGTCCCTACTCCCAATGAGCTAACAGTCTAATGAGGGGAGACAGCACACATACGAGGTTTGGGGTGGAATGCAAGTCCCAAGAGACCTTAAGGTTCAGTGGCAGGGTGTACGATAAAGTCTTAGTCTGGATATCCACATGGTTCATCAGCAAAGGAAATGTGAACTCATATCTTAGTCCATCAGAAAGTTGACATCATTCAGCATCATCACTGAAAAAGGTAGAGGGTTCATTCAAAGTGAGCTTCATTGCCTAAAAGATGTAAACCTACTACTTGTTGCTGCCCTAAAGAGCCTGGCTGCTTCCACAGCCCCAGGATGGAATGGAAAGACATCTTAAGACAGAATCAGGCATATCTCTCACCACAACAGTTGTGCCAGTGACCAAACTACCCAAATCACTACCTGCTACTTAGGGAGTTATGACAGCAGCATCTGAGAAACGAGGAAGTTGCAGCAACCGAGGAGGGGGAGGGGTTGTTGCAATTCTACTCTGTCAGGCCGACTGAAGTTTCTATTGCCTCTGCTGCCCCCTCCCCTCTGGTGGGAAGGATGTTCAAATGTTTTTCAGAAGGTTACTGCTTCCAGAGAGAGAGAACTAGAATTGAGTTAAATTCCAATATTCCCAAAGACATAGACTTTTGAATGGGGGGAGGGGGAAGGAATTACAAGCCATAGCACACCAATGTTATTAAAGAGAATCTCCCAAAGATGAATTCTTGTCAGATTGCCAAAAGCAGAGGAGTCTAGGAACTCCACTTGATATTCAAGTTATAGCTAGATGACTATTTATCAAGCATATGATAGAAAAAACTCTTGCTCAGGTAGAAAGAAGTTATAATGGCCTTTGAAGTCTTTTCCTGTTCTCAGATTTTATGATTGTAGTGAGAACTACATGGGTGGGTGAGTACTCCACAGAAAAGAGAAAACACTGCTAAGGACAGAGAACAGTCTCCAAGAGACTTCATGATCTCTTTTCATCTACTGAGGCAGAAAATGTGCTCATTTCAATTCATTTACCTAGGAATTAATTTGTTCTGCATTTAAGTGCCCGTGTTGGGTACTAAGTTTATCAGTATCTAAGCAAGCCAAAAGTTTGAACATAATCCTCACTCAATCAGATTAGGCTTGAAGCACTGCATTTGGCAAGTAAAATATCCAAACATTCACACTATCATCCTTTTAAAAAGAAAGATTTTGTTGGTTGTATGTATAGAGATAGTTCCTGAAAAGAAGCAACATTAAGTAGAATTAACTGGACTAATCATGACCAGCAAAAAATGATAATTAATAATTAATCACTAAAATCATTAAGTTATACTACTTTGCTTTTCATTTTCCTTTATTTGTAGTTTGATAGATTTGCAAGGCATCAGAATTTATTTCTTAGTCATTAAATATGATCATATGTTTATGTTACATAAAACACTTCAAGGAACCCAAATATACTCTCCTCAACCACCTCTATCCATCATACCTTACTTTTAGGGCAGATTGATGATGCAGTGGATAAGTGCTAGGTCTAGAGTCAGGAATACCTGAGTTCAAATTTGGCTTCAGATACTTTATAGCTGTGTGACTCTGGGCAAGACACTTGATCTCTGTTTACCTCAATTTCCTCTTCTATAAAATGTGAATAATAATAACATCTATCTTCCAGGGTTGTTATGAGGATTAAATGAGATAAGACACTTAATACAGAGCCTGGCACACAGTAAGTGCTATATAAATGTTAGCTAGTATTATTATGCTAGCTATTATCACCTTTATTGTAGAAATTTGTACTAAGTCCTTGTTTTCCTTGTCAACCAAAGGTAGAGTGACTGCCCAAGATTACAAAATTTTCACACCCCCTAGAAATAGCATCTATTTCAGCAATGTTACAAATCACACAAAATATCTATCTACAAGATAAAATTAGCCATGGATATTTTTAAAAAATTTATAAAAAATCCCCATGTGAAAACACATACACATAAACACGTGCAAACTTACCTTTGCAAATACATTTAAAGGTCCTTGGAACACAAATACATAAGACCAAGATCCATTTCCCAATAAATATCTGTTTAAAGGATACATACAACCAGTTCTCAAAAGAATGTGAACTATGAACAACTATATGTAAAATCACTAATGATAAAAAGAAACACAAATTGTAAAACTCCAGAGTTTCAACTCACTTCCAACAAATTGTCAAAGATGAGACAATGACAGAAAGAGTTAACATTGAAGGGGCTGTGAAGTGAGCAGCCCACAAATACAGTTTTGTTTTTTTTTTGTGGAGATGTGAATTGGTTTAACTGTTCTGCAAAACAAATGAGAAATGTACAAGAAAAAAAATCACTAAATTCTTCATACTCTAAAGTAGTGAAGTGGTGAATTCTCCAATTAATTTATTGAGCTCTCTACCTGTAATTATAGATATATCTTATGGCACCTTACTAAAAGCACAAAGACAACTCCTGGTTGGTTGCCATCTTGATAAGATGATTGGTCACTTGGGACTCAAGAAGACAAACACTGGTTGGAGGAATAAATCTTGTGCCAGTCTGTATAAAGGGGAGCTCATGGCCATCTATCATCCTCCCAGCACCCCTTTTTAAATCTATTTTCTTACTGGACGATAGGTCAAGACACAGTCTAGTAGACCTCAAGAGAGACAAGAGAGATGCATATAGACTCCTTCACCCAGGAAATGTTAATGAGTACCTTGAGAAAGAAGTACACAGAAGTTACATCTGCTCACTCCTGACTTTCTTACCCATTTAGTCCAAGAAGAAAATTACTGATAGCAGACATTCCCAAACCAGGTAATAGAAGCAGTGGGATGGTATAGAGCAGGGGTGGGATACCTGCGGTCTCAAGGCCACATGTGGCCTCTAGGTACTCGGCATTTTGACTGAGTCCAAGTTTTAGAGAACAAATCTTTTTGTTAAGGGGGTGCTCAAGTCAGCTCCAAATGGTTTGAAATTGACAATTATTAAATTTTCAATGTGATCACTTACATGTTGTATTTCAGCAAATGCTACAAAACAGGGTTTGATAGAATGATTTGTCCAGACTTAAGAAAGAGATGTATAAAACGTTAACAATACAGATTAAATTCAAAAGTATGCCATGCATATGTTTGTTTTTCAGAGAGCCAGCAGTTAAACATTTACAAGCATATCCCTGGAAGAGAGAATCTAAATTCCCTACACAACATGATTTTGGGTTCTAGCCTTCTAGCAGAAAAGTGAGTACTGCCAGCCTTGGAGGTTTTAACCATGAGCTTAAGAGTTCAGAAATCTGATGTTCTAGAGAAATAGGGGGCCTTCTCGAGTGCCTCTAAGAGAAAGAAGATCGCATAGATAGCTACCACAGAAGGAGCAGCAGAAAAGGGACTTGAAACAAAAGACTGAGACCTTGCCACGCTCCATTATGGCTATCAAAGATTCATATAGCTCAGGTCTGAAAGGAAAAGAGAGCCTTCCTAGCAGTATCAAGTGTGTTTGCCTTTCAGGAGGAGTCCAAACCACAGAATGACACTGCACGTCTTGGGAAGACTCTAGAGGACCCTGGGGGAGAAATAAGTATTCAGAGGAATGTTGGAGTGTTGCCCTGCTCGCATTCCTGAGTTTGGTCCCCTTGACCAGACAGTTTATGAACTACTTACTGTGAGTGCTTTATCTGTTTTCTTTATCTGTTTACAGGCTACTTTGAGTGACCTAAAGTGTTTTATGTATTTTCTATATCTGTTTATGGACTCCTATGAGTCCTCTGTATCTTCTGAGTTTTCTTTGGGGTGAAATAAAAGCTTGCTTATATCTAATATGTAATTGCTATTTCAAGTTCCTAGAGACTTATATTTGGAAATTTCTTGGAGTAAACTCTGAATGGATAAATATGAAAAAAAAGATGCTGATACTTTTGCGTCAATCTCCCTCCCAACATAAAATTCAGTCTATATCAACTCAGAGCTTGAGGGGCCACTTTAATCTGGTAATCCCACTACTAGGTATGTGGCCCAAGGAACTGAAAGACAGAAAAAACACTCTCATGTGGGCCAAAATATTCACAATAGCTGAGCAAATTGTGGTATATGGTGAATGTAATGTAATATTATTTCATTGTAAGAAATATGAAGAATTCAGAAGTATAGAAGAGGATATAAACAGAACAATTTTATTACTCTTTTGTTAAATTTAATATGCACATTTCTTTTTAAAAATTATACAGCAAGTTCATAGAGAATTATATATGAAATGCTGAACTTGTATAGCTTTTCTAAAAGAAACATGAATATATTCAATTTATCAAAAGAATAGCAAAATTGTTTAGTTTATGTCCTTTTCTGCACTTCTGAATTTTTTATATTTCTTACAGTGAAATAATTCTTGGCCCTTATGCCTTTACCCCATCATGGGCAACTCTTAGTCACAGCTTGGAAGTCAGGGGGTGGTGGTAGAGAAAAGGTGTGAAGGCCAAAAATGACTTCACCATAAAAAATGAAGAATTTTGAAACACAAAAGATACAAAGAACTATTTTATTTTTCCTTTTAAAAATTAATATGTTCATATTACTTTAAAAACAAACTACATAATAAGTTCAACATTTCATATATAATTCTTTTATTGCTTTTAGTATATTGAAATTTTTAATGATTAAGTTCATGATAAAAAATAAGAAAACATTAAGAGAAGCATGAAAAGACATGAACTGATAGAAGAAAACAGAATAATATTCAAAATAGTTACAATAATGTAATTTTTTTTAAATCAAGAAGGCAGTTGAACTCAAATTAATTTCAATGACCAATCATGATCCTAAAGAACATGTACTCAAACACATATCCTGCACCATCACCAACATCACACTTTATGGTAGAGATGTGAGTGATGACAAGACCTAAATGTTACTTTGTTGTAAGATTCAGTTATTTTCAGTTTTCCTTAATGTTTTTCTCCATTACAAAGAGGATATATCTGAAAATGACTAAAGTGTAAAAAAAATGTCAATAGAACAGGTTTAAAAGTACTGGGAATTGGAGAAAGTTTAAAGTAAATGAGTATGTGAGAAAAGTGAAAATATTTTTTAAAAATATATAGGTTCTAGAGGCATGTAGGAGACACAACAGATGGAGCACTGGACTTACAGCTGGGAAGACCTGGGTTCAAATCCACTTGCTAGTCGTGTGACTCTGGGTAAATCACTTAACCTCTCTTTACCTCAATTTCTTCTTATGCAAAATGGGAATCATAATAGCCCCCTGAGTGGTGAAGATCAAATAAGATAATATTTATAAAATGCTTAGCACAGTACCCAGCACATAGTAGGGGCTTTACAAATGCTTGTTTCCTTCTTTCCTGTATAATGGATTTTTGCAACCAACTATTTGCTTAGTTTTATAAATAAACTATCTAGTCTTCATATGTCAATTCAAGCATTCAAACCTAAATAGAAAAAGATGTAAATAGCAAAAAGAAATAATAAGTCTCCTTATAGTTCTCAATTTTAATAAAAATAGATATAATGATACTTTGAGATACTACTATCTCTGAGGGGCAATTAATTCTTTGTATATGCAAACTGCTTTGTCAGCCATCATAATTATCACCACCACCATCATATCACTGATATATCATTTTTCTCATCTCTTTTTGCTGTATTTCAGATAGAATCTGTTACCATCCTGCATATTATTCCTTTATAGTTAACATTCTATGGACTTTTGCAAAAGTAGAATAAATGATTACTTTTTGTAAACGGGTAAGAGTATTGAAATATAAGCTCATTTTATGTAGATTTGACTTTGGGACGACTATTAACAAACAAGACAATAGTAATGATATATATCTACCTCATCTTGTTCCCGTATTATTTAATCTCTTCCCTTAGGTTTTCACATTTTGAAATTTTTCCCTTCTCTGTTTGGACATTTTTAGTGAAGTGACATCTATTAAAAATATGGTTCTGAAAGTTTTATGGATCACTATTAGATCTGAGCACTTGTAGCCAACAGTGATGTCTGTAAGGAAATTCTGGTTTCAACATGGTTTATTTGTTCAATTCTGAGGGATATTTGAGGGGTTCTATTTGAAGGATGGGAATTTGTCATCTTATAGTATGTAAAGGATAGAGAATATCTGGTGTTTAATTGTAGTTACTTGGATGTGTAGGCATCCAGTCAAGGCTACATTTTTGCAAAGTATAGTCAGTCACATGGTGAAGTTTTCACCATTAATTGATTAATATTCATCGATCAATAAGTGTATGCTCTTTAAGGATAAATTTTCAGTAATCTCTGGTGGCAATGACCTGACCCTGAATTGCTCATAAACTCTTCTCTGTCTATAAATAAATCTGTATGACTAAGCCATTTCTTCTACACATCATTAGATAAGTTTATTTGCTTCTCTGTCTTGAAGTACCTTTTAATTCGTCTCTTGGATCTTAGCCATTTTGTAGGATTTTTCCAGAGATAAATCACTATCAGCTGTATTCAAAAAATGTAGTGATGTACCTGATGTCAGTTGTTTCTTTGTATAATGAGATCTGTTTTTTCCGAAGGTATTTATATACCTTTAAATTCATAACCCATTTATTGTGTTATTTGAGAAAATTGATTAATCCTTTCCCTCTTTTTTAGCAAGGAATTGTTCATCTTTCTATAGTGGCCTTTGGGTGGAGAGGCTTATGTTATGTTAAAATTGTATGAATTTTTGTATGGACATTGCCTAGATCTGTTGTCAACCATTTTATCCTTCCAAAATTATACATTAAAATTGATATGTGGAGGTTCCCATTGTCCTAACTATGTTCTTCCTATTAAGCTTTCATTTCAGGATGTCAGTGAATCTCTTAACATGTTCAGTCTCAGCTTTCTCCTTACTAGATTAATACTTTATGTATCTTACCAAGAGAAGACCAAGACATTTTTAAGTATTGTCTTCATCTATTATTTCATTTTGTACTCTGGATTCAAGCTCCAAGTCTTCAAACTCTATTCTTCCTTGGCTTTCATTAAGAATTTTATTTTTATCTACTACAAAAATACATTTTGATATCATTGGAGAAAGTTTCCATCAGATGAAGTAGCTATTTATTGGCCTTTTCCGTGCTTTTCTGCCATAAACTTGCCATTATACATCATAGATCAAACAATTAATGTGATACTCTGGTATTACTTCATCTTTGACTTGAAAGCTTTAGTACAATTCAGGAGTAATTATAATAGTTGATTTAGTATTAAGCGTTGAAGGACTTAATTCGAGTTCTAGGACTTAACTTTATGCCTATATTAGGCTTGAATTAGGCACAGAGGACTTAACCTATTTCCCTGGAAGATGACATTTTATATCAATTGTTGTTGAAATTATTGTGTCAATGGCATAGTTTAAATAGAAAAGTTTTCCATATGTATATCAATTACTCTAGCATTAACAAATTATGCTTGAATCTGTTTTATATACTGGTAATTACGTGACTAAGCCATGAGTGTGAAACTGAATCAGACTTTGCATAAATAAAGGCAGTATAAATGTTATAAGACTTTGGAACAACTTGTTCAATAATCCCTGAATCAATAAAGAGGGGATCTTTAAAACCTTGAGACATTTTGGCAAACCCCTCAGACAATATGTTTTTGTGCATAATTTGACTTTTTGAGCAAAGAATACTTTGAATGCTTTGGACCTGGGTGTTCTGTAGACATCAGAATGTTCAACCTGAACTCACATTATCTCCCCCACCTCCAAATCATTCCCTTTTACAAACTTCTATATTACTGTCAAGTAAACCACCTTCCTCTCTGCCTCCGGGGCTCACACCTTAAGTGTCATCCTTAACTCCTCACTATCTCTCATCCCCCTCATATCTAATCTGTTGCCAAGGTCTGTTGATTTCACCTTTGCAAAATCTCTCCAATACATCACCTTCTCTTCTCTGAAACTGCCAACTCCCAGACTCATGCCCTCATCTCCTCACACTTCTACTACTGCAATAACTTGCTAATTGGTCTGCCTGCCACAAGTCTCTCTCTACTCCATTTAGTTGCCAAATTGTTCTCCTAATGTACAGGTCCAACCATGTCATTCCCACTCACAATTTACTCAAGTGGCTTCCTATCATCTCCAGAATTAATATAAAATCTTCCATGCCCTTCATAACCTAGCAAACCTCATTCAAACGCACACACATTCTCAGTCTTCTTATTCCTTATGCACAGTTTGATCTAGCAACACTGATGTCTGCTATTTCTAGAACCAAACACTCCATCTCACAGCTCTGGGCATTTTCACCAGGTGTCTCTCAGGCCTGGAATACTATCTCTCCTCATGTTCACTTATTGACTTCCTTCAGTCATGGTTAAAATCCCACCATTTACAGAAAACTTTTCCCAATACTTCTTAATGCTAGTGCCTTCCCTCTCTTGTTCATTTCCTGTGTATCTCATACATAGATCATTTGTATATAGTTATTAACACATTATTTCCCCCATTAGATTGTGAGATTGAGGACAGGGTCTGTGTTTTGCCTTTCTATGTATCCTTAGCACTTAGCACAGCGCCTGCCTACTTGCAGTAGGCAATCAATTCTTATTAACTGACTGAAGTAGTATAAAATACAAACAAGTAATTATCCTACATTTGGAAAGATCACTACTGATCTCATTTTTTGTTAGTAAATCTGTAATGTTTTCTCTTAATTAAGATGGGATCAAAATTGTGTCAGAGAAGAAGCAGGAAAAGTATTTTACTAATCCTTTATGTACTATTATGAAGCACTTGGACCAACAATTATGGAGCTTACTCATATCTGCCATTTTAAATTTTGGGAAAGAATTTAGAGTTTCAGTCACCTCATTCAACATAACTCTTCTATCATTTGCTATATTAATGACATGCAAGCTAAATACTTTGGCTACTAATTTTATGTGTATGAAATCAAAATTATAATGAAATTATTATAATTAAAATTATAATAAATTCTGTGAAGCCAATCCATCTACATCATCAGCTGCAAGACATAAACATCCACTTATGTTTGTTTTCCTCAGTTCACTTCAACTAAACAAAACTTACAATGAGCAGACTTCTGAAGTATTCAAAGTTTGTCTTCTGCTGTTGCCTCTTCTCTCTACATTTTTTAAATCATCTTAGTATAATTACTCCATATCTGACCTTGTCTGACTTCTCTCTTTAACTAAAGTTCTGAATTTCCAAATGCCTGTTGAATATCTATAACTGGATATCCTTCCAGCTCCTCAAGGTTACCTCTCCACACTAAACCCATCATCTTTGCCCCAAACCTGCCTTAATACCTAACTTCCCAATTGTAGTTATTGGCATCATTCTGTCAATCATCAAGGCTGGGAACCCCAG
Organism: Vombatus ursinus; assembly: GCF_900497805.2. Taxonomy (NCBI): domain Eukaryota; kingdom Metazoa; phylum Chordata; class Mammalia; order Diprotodontia; family Vombatidae; genus Vombatus; species Vombatus ursinus. Next base: position 13,774,396 of record NW_020941197.1, read on the forward strand.
AATTATCCTTGACTCACTGCTCTCCTTTACCTCCAATATCTACTTAGTTGCTGATTTGTATCAATTCTTTCTACATGATAACTGTCTAATCAGAACCCTCTTCTCCATTCCAACTAAGACTATCCTCATTTGGAAATATTTATATATCACCAGGATGAAAACAATAGCATCTTAAATAGTTTCCTTATTTCCGTCTTCTCTTCACTTTAATCTATTGGACACTCTACTGCCAGAGCAATCTTTCCAAAGCATAGCTCTTACTATATAACTTTCCTCTTGAAAAATCTTCAATGATCATCTGTTGCATGATGAGTCATTTCAGTTGCATCTGAGCATTTTTTATATGACTATAGATAGCTTCAATTTCTTCATCTGAACACTGCCTGTTCATATCCCTTGACCATTTATCAATTCAGGAATGACTTATATTCTCATAAATTTGACTCAGTTCTCTATGTATTTTAGAAATGAGGCCTTTATCAAAGACACTGGCTATAAAAATTCTTTCTCAGCCTTCTGCTTCCCTTCTAATCTTGGTTGCATTGGCTTTGTTTGTGCAAAAACTTTTCAATTTAACATAATCAAAATTATCCATTTTGCATTTCATGTTCTCTGTTTCTTATTTGGTCATAAATTCTTCCCTTCTCCATAGATCTGACAGGTAAACCATTCCTTGCTTTCCTAGTTTATTTATAGTATCAGCTTTTATATCTAAATCACATACCCATTTTGACTTTATCTTAGTGTAGAGTGTAAGATATTGGTCTATGCCTAATTTCCATTGTACTCTTTTCCAGTTTTCCCAGCAGTTTTTGTTAAATAACAGTTAGTTCTCATCCCAAAAGTTGGAGTCTTTGGATTTATCAAACAGTAGATTATGATAGTCATTAAATATTGTATCTCACATACCTAAGCATTTTCTTTAAGTACTCTCCAATGTTAACTCCATATCGTGCTCATCTCTATCATCCTTTTAATATTCAGTTCCAATGCTATCTTCTCCATGAAGGTTTTAAATCCCACCCCCAGATCAGAAATAATACTCTTCTCAGATAACAGCTAGCATTTACATAGCATTTCAAGGTTTGCAAAGCACTTTAAAGCAATCTCATTTTATCAGATATTTCAAGGCACTTTGTTTATACACATCTTATATACCATAGTCTAGTGCTAATTATAACAGTAGAATATTTTTATATAACTAGGATTATAGCACTATTTTTCTTATCTCTCTTGTAGATTGTAAATTGTCTGCTTTTTTTTGCTTTATTCTATGCTTTATTTGGAGTTTCTTGAGGACAATGAGAAGTTAAGGGACTTGCCCAGAGTCTCACAGCCAGTATGTGTCATGTGTTAGAAGCAGGAATGGAACCCAGGTCAACCTGACTCCTAAAGCCAGCTCTCAATCCATATGCCATCCTGCCTCTCTTTCTTGCATAAAAAAGACACTAAATGAGTGTTTGCTGAATTTAATTCAATTTACTTTAATTGAGATATGACTTACCAGAAAAGAAATGATTAATTATTCTTTTGGAATCAAATTTAAGTCAGTTATTTATGTAAGAGCCTGCTATACAAATGTTAGAGCAAAGATCAAAATAAATTTCAAATGAAAAGGAAGAATAACAATTATAAAAGGATAAGGCATGCAATGAAATCAGCTTCACACTAACTTATTTTAACAAGCTGTAGATGCAAAAAAGAAAGGAATTGGTAGAGGACAAAATACCAAATGACAAAGAATATTACAGTTCCCTAAGGACATTCAACTGATGTAAATCAATCAGGAAAATGATGACTCCAAAAGAGCCTATAAACCACCTTGGTCAACAAACACTTAATTTCCTGGACAAATTGAAAGGTTTGGTATCTGAAAGACAGCACTGTTTTGAAATAGAAATTTATTTATAAAAATTTAGGGGAGGGGGAAGATAGTGGGAAATTGTGAAAATCATCTCATAAAACTCTGAGAAGCAGTGGAGGGGGAAAATAAGCTTACGGCAAACTAAGCATATTCAAGTCAAAGTGTCAAAGAACATTAGAGGATGAAACTTAAATAAGGGCAACAATTAGAGAAAACTGGAAATGATCTGTCAAGATTATTGCAACAATTCTTTCCATCAATAACAGGAGAACTAACCATATTTGGACTCTGATATTTGAGTTCCCACTGTGTTGAATGAAGTGGAAATAGCAATAAAGACAACAAATATGGGAAGAACAGTTGGATTAGACCAAGTAAATACACAGGGAGTCTATGAGGGAGTAGAAGCTATTTTGAAAGCACTGAGGAATTGAGTCTCAAGATATTTGAGAGAGGAAAAGATGCCAATGTTTGTGGACAGAAAGCACAGAACTTACTGCTATCAATAAAAGAAAAAAATATCAAAAAATCACTACCTATTTTACTAATTCCTTATTTGTGCAAAACTTTGATAAGAATAATCCATTCATATATTGATGCCATCATTGATTAAAGCATGATGAAGGTGGGGAGAGCCAAGATGGCAGAGTAAAAGCAGGGACTCACTTGAGCTGTCCCCCAAACCCCTCCAAATACCTGTAACAACTCTAAACAAATTCTAGAGCAGCAGAACATACAAAAAGAAAGAGTTTAACAAGTTTCCACCCCCAGACAACCTGGATGGTCAACAGGAAAGGTCTGTTTCACCAGGCTAGGAAGGAGTGCAGTTCAGTGTGGGCTATGCACACCCACAGACCAGCCCCAGCAAAACCAGAGCAGGCCTCAGGGGACTGAATCATGGGAAGCTGTGCCTGTTTCAATTCTCAACCCACAAACACCAAAGACAACTTAGAAGGTCAGTGGAAAAGGTCCGCTGGACTTGGGCGAAAGAGGAGCATAGGGCAGCCCCAGGTGGTGGTGGTGGTGGTGGTGGCAGCAATGGCAGCAGTTGCTGCCAGAGCTCTTAGCCCATAGATGGTAAGGGGATCAAACAACTGGTCAGAAGGAGATTACAGGGATCTCCTTGATGGTACTGAGGCAGGATTCTATTGCTTTGCCCATACTTGGATCTGGGTTGCAGTTTTGGGTGGCAGTCCTGGGGCAGAAAGAGTGCTGACAAAGCAGAGCTTGTGGCAGCAGTGGAGAGGGAACCCTCCTCACAGTTGCAGGGCAGAAAAGAGTGCTTGTGGTCACTCACAGACCAGAGTACAGGCCAGGAGAGGAGTAAACACCTCTCTTCAGTTCATACCACTTTGGAAGAACTGAAAACTTACAGGTCCCTAGAAGTATCTCTGAAAACAGCTACACAAAAAGCTTGGGACAGTACATTCTCCACACTGGAAGCAGACCGCTACATTAACAAAGAGTTAAAAAGTCAAGTAATTGGTTGGGAAAATGAGCAAACAGCAGGAAAAAACTCAGACTATAGAATCTTTATTTGGTGACAAGGAAAATCAAAACATACAATCAGAAGAAGATAACAAAGTCAAAGTTCCTACATCCAAAGCCTCCAGGAAAAATATGAATTGGTCTCAGGCCATGGAAGAGCTCAAGAAGTATTTTGAAAATCAAGTAAGAGATGTAGAGGAAAAATTAGGAAGAGAAATTAGAGTGATGCAAGAAAATCATGAAAAATGAGTCAATAGCTTGCTAAAAGAGACCCCAAAAATACTGAAGAAAATAACACCATAAAACATGATGAAGAAAAAGGAAGAAATCTGTAAATTAGTCTATAGCATACTACACCTTTATAGTCATACAAGTAACTGAAAGTGAGTAGGATGCTATGCTTATTATTTGCTGAATATGTTTAAAGCATTTGATTCAGTAGAGAAAAATGCTACCTAATAGGTTCTTCTGCTGCAAGGTATTTCCCATGCACATCTTAAAAACTTACAAGATTCTGTGATAGATGAAATACCAAAGTTAATTTTTTCAATAACCCTCTGATTAATAGTATCAAGTGAAGCATAAAATAGAGACATATATTTGCCAAAGGTGTTCACAACTCTCAATCAGTATATTCACCAGGAAGTCCAAATAGAAGAGTAATTCTCTATAGACAATGAGGTTCCCGAAGTGCTCCTGTCTTTAGGTGACATTGTACTGATCAAGTCATGGAATATTACAATGATTTCCAAATTGGATATGTAATCATTCAAAAATAGTTCAATCTTTCCACCCACCAAAAAAAAAAAATCAAGTGGATTAAGAATGCCTACTATGCAGGCTATGCTATGTAGCTATGTGGATAAGTTATAAAGGTACAATGTGAGTATCCTGGCCTGAGTCAACAATTGAATAAGTGAAGAGAGCAACCTCAATTGCTTTTGCAAAACTTTCCTGTACTTTCATAATATATTAAAACTTCTACCTGAAACAAAGACCAATCCTTTTAGCATGAAAATTCTTACAGTAAGCCATATGGCTCCAAGATTTAAACTACTGTGGTCTAAAAAAATTAAAGTTCCAAGTCATCTAAAATGCAATGGACAGGTGTATGGTAAGTATGAATAGACTGCAGAAACAGTGTTAAGTGTCAGGTTGAGATATAGAATGAGTAAAGAAGTCGTGTAGAAAATGTGAGAATTAATAATGGACAACCCATTTGTGCTTTAGGTATCAATACAACATCCAGAAAACCTCTGTGGATAATATACAGAAGGATATGGATAAGATTCTCATAGAGTTAAAATGCATAGATGGGTTGCGGTCTTCAGTGTTGGAAGGGGATCCCATCTCAATAAGATCATAGGCTCACACAAGTGTCAGAGAATGCAATGTCTTCTTGATTTCTTAACTTTTTTTCCTCACTATCAAAACAGTAAAGGTAAAATCAAAAAAGTAAATGAAAAGCTACCTATTTATCCTTGGTTTTTGACTGACTGATTACACTTCAGTTGAAACTCAGTCAGCTTAAAGTGTTTCCTCAAGAAGGTATTTGCTTTTCAAGTCTTTAATTTTAATTGAGAAATTAAAGTTTTGTTGCTTTAAAGTCCTTATTAAGTTAATATTAGGCTTGTCATTTGGAAGATTTTTGTGGACTAGAGGGAGATGGACCTATATGTGGGCCCCTGAATTCATATTGGTCCTACTTTAACTGGGCTGCAAAGTGCTGACAGACCAGTTCTATGGGTTATCCATACAAGTGTATATTAGTCTGAACAATTGGCATTCAATATCCACTTAAATTTCACCATGTAGATTGCTAAGCTGAACTTTTTGAGTGGTTGTAAATCTCATTTATGAGGCTCTGCAGTATTCTATGACTTGCCTGCATCCAACATAATTTCATCTGCATGAAGGAGCATTTGGAATTCTTCACTATCTTTAAAGAATCTTTTCATTTGGAATGTCTATTTGGACAACTTCCATGACAATGACAAACTCCTTTGACAAGTGTATTTCTACTTGCCTTGATTAATATCAATAATCAAGATCATAAAACAAATTTGTTTCTATATTGTTATCATGGAATACTACATTTTTAAATTTTTTATTTATTTTATTTTAAATTTACGAAATAAAACAAGAATTTCCATAGCATAGTTGAATTAAAACAAGATGAATGCACATGAAACTGTAAATCTATTATGTATAACTTGCTATTCCTTTTAAATGTGCAATAATTATTATAAAAATTTATTTTTCTCTTTTTCCTTCCCTCCCTTCATCCTAGAGATGGCTGCAATTAGACACAAATATGCATATATATATAATATATATCATTCTATACATACTTTTATTTATCTGTTCTTTCTCAGGGTGCAGATAAGGGTCTTCCTTCATATGTCCCTTTATTTAATTTGGGTATTTATAATAATCAAAATGACTTAGTGACTGAAAGTTATCTTTAAAACAATATTGCTGTTATTGTATATAATGTTCTCTTCATTCTACTCATTTTGCTATTCATTATTTCATGCAATTTTATCCATATTTTTTCTAAAATCAATGAGCTCATCATTTCTTACAGCCCAGTAGTATTCCATCACAATCATATACCAAACTTGTTTAACAATTCCTCAGTTAACAGGAATCCCGTCAATTTCTAGTTCTTTGCTACCACTGAATCAAAATGCTCTAAAAACAACAACAAACAATAAGCATAAAAGGATATTATATTTTCTGTACTTTATCACTCAACTGAAACAACTCTTTTCAAAATTACTAATAATCTCTTCATTGTTAAAAAAAAAAGACCTCTTACTAGTTTTCACTCTTCTTGACCTCTCTGAAGTATTTAGCATTGTTGACCATGCTACTGAATATTCATCCTATTGAAAATTCTCTCCTCTCTGGATGTTCAGGCTACTACCCTTTCATGGTTTTTCTCCTACATATCTATCTGATCGAGTCTTTTCAATCTCTTGTTGATCCATCATCTGTAACACCCCCTTTAAATAGGAGTGTAATAAGTGCTCTGTCCTTGACTCTATTTTCTTCTGTACACTTTCTCTCCTGATGATCTATCATCTCCTATGAGTTCAATGACCTTCTCTATGAAAATGACTCCCAGATCTACATATCCAGCTCTAGTCTATCACTGAACTCCAATCTCTCATCACAAACCATGTACTGGGTATTTCAAACTGGATATCCTATAGGTATCTCAAATTTAACATATTCAAAACAAAAAAAAATTCATTATCTTCTTCCCCCAACTCCAACCAGCATACCTCTCTTATGAATTTCCCTACTTCTCTTGAAGGTATTATTATCTTTCCAGTCATTCAGATGTATAATTTCTGATGTCATTCTGACTCCTAATGCTTACTTATCCCATAAAAACAATAAGTTGCCAAATCTTGTTTCTATCACAATGTCTCTCCCATACGACCCACCCTCTTTCCACTTACAGAGGCACAATACTAATCCAGGCAATTATCACTTCTCTCCTGGACTCTGTCAAAAGCCTCCCATTTGTTCTCTGTATTACAAGCCTTATCCCACTCTGATCCATCCTCCTTGTAGCCGTCAAAGAGATTGCCCTAAAGAGTAAGACTGACCATGTCTGCTTCTGCTCAATAAATTCCAATGGCACACTATTATCTCTAGAATCAAATTCCTCTGATTGCATCTAAATCTCATAACAACCTGGATTCTTCCTACCTTTTTTAGTCTTTAAACACATTCCTTCTTTTCATGCACTCTATGATCCAGCCATATTGACCTTCTCCATGCCTTTGCAATTGCTGTGTGCTGTCTGGAATTCACTCTTTTCTTACCTCTGCCTCATGGAATTCCTGGGGTCTTTTTTTCATGCCTCAGCTCAAGTGTAACCTTCTATGTGAAACCTTTTCTGATCCCCCCAGCTGCCAGTGCACTCTCTTCCAAATTTACCTGTAACTCATTTTACACATACATATGTTGCACATATGTGCATATGTATTATATGTGTATAATACATGGATAAATGTATGTGTATGCATGTAAGTATGTACAGGTATAGGCACATGCATTTGCATATGCATATGTGCATATGTATATGCATATGTATATGTATGTTATCTCATTAGTATTAAACCCCTGGAGTGTAGAGACAATATAATTTTTGTCTTTGTTATCCCCAGTACTCACTAACTACAGTGAATTATACTTAGTAGGTATTTAATAAGCTCTTGTGGATTGAAATGTGGTGGCTCCACCACAATTGATGAAAAAATAGTTTGTGGTAAAGAGTTTGATTTTGCCCAATTTCTGTTCCTCCTCTTTAATCTTTAGCTGCTCCTGAGATAATGTGGCTTCAGTGGGTCTCATACCAGACTTTCTCCAAACTCGTTTTTGTTTCCACTGCTTCTCACTATTTGATGAGGTGACTGATACTGCTCATAATCTTCCAGCATCCTCCTCCAAAAGGTTTTATAATTTATTGATGCAATTTTTTACATTCTTTTCTTTTTAAATTTTGAGTTCCAAATTCTCTTCCTGCTTCCCCTGTCCACCCACTGAGAAGGCAAACAATTTGATATACATGTGATATCATGCAAAACATATTTCTATGTTAGTCATATTTCAAAAAAGAAATAAAAATAAATTGAGAAAATTATATTTCAATTTTCACCCAGAATTTATCAGTTCTCTCTCTCTTTCTGGAAGTGAATAGCATTTTTTCATCATGAGCCCTTTGGAATTGTCTTGGAAAACTGTAGAGTAGCCAAGCCTTTCAGAGTTGATCATCATTACAACATTGCTATTACTGTGCACAATGATCTCCCAATTCTTCTCACTTCAGTTTGCATCAGTACATATAGGTCTTGCCATGTTTTTTTTTTTTCCTGAAACCACTCCCCTCATATTTTCTCACTGCGCAATAGTACTCCATCATACTCATATGCCACAGATTGTTCAGCCATTCCCCAGCTGATGAGCATCCACTTGATTACTAATTCTTTGACCCAAAAAGAGCTCCTATAAATATTTTATAATATAGGTCCTTTTCCTTTTTTTGATCCCTGTGAGATATAAATCTAATAGCTGTATTCCTGGGTCAAAACATATACATGGCTTTATAGACCTTTGGGTCTAGTTTAAAATTGGTCTCCAGAAGAGTTGGACCAGTTCACTACTCCATCAACAATTGATTAATGTTCTTATTTTCCCTCATCTCTTCCAGCATTTGTCATTTCTGATAGGTGTGAGGTGGTACTATAGAGTTTTTTTAATTTTTATTTCTCTAATCAATAGTTATTTAGAGCATTTTATGTGACTATAGATAGCTTTGATTTTCTTCTTCTAAAAAGTGTCTGTTCATATTCTTTGACCATTTATCAATTGGGGAATGGCTCTTATTTTATTTTTTTATAAATTTGATTCCACCCTCTACATATTCGAGAAATGAGGCCATTATCATCGTAAAAATTATATTACTTCATTGCCTATGGTATCTTCTAGCAAAATGTAGTTTCTCTGAGTATCTCTTTTAATTAGGTCTATTTTTACTTTTGCTTTGTCTGAGATTATGATTCCTACACCTGCCTTGGTTCAGCTGAAGTATATTGTATTCTGCTCCAGCCCTTTAACTGTGTGTGTCTTTCTATTCCAAGTGTGCCTTTTGTAAATAACATACTGTTGAATTCTGGTTTCTATTCAATTCTGCTATTCATGTCCATTTTATGGGTGAGGTCATTCACAGTTATGATTACTAACATATTTCCCTCCATCCCATTTTCTTCTCTTTCTTCTTCTCTCTTTGTATTCTGTCTTTCCTCAAAAGTCTATTTTGTTTCTAACCACTGCTTCCCTTAATGTCCTCTTTTATCATCCCTCTCTTTTTCTCTCATCCCCTTCCTCTCCTATTTCTCTTTTGAATAAGCTATAATTGCCTGCCACCATCCCATTTTCCCCTTCACTGTAAAAGCTCTTCCTTGCATGCCTCTTTTATGTAAAAACAATTTCATATTCTAAGTCTCTCTTCCCCCTTCTCCCAGTGCATCCCCCTTCTCACCTCTTCAATTTTTTCTGAGATCATTTCAACATAATCAACTCACACCCATGTCCTCTATGTAAACTTCTTCTAACTGCCTTAAAAATGATAAATATTTTAGGAATTATATGTATCATCTTCCTATATATGAATGTAATCAGTTAACTTTATTGAGTCTCTTATGATTATTCTTTCATGTTTACATTTTTATGCTTCTCTTGAGTCTTGTGTTTGATAAATTTTCTATTCAGCTCTGGTCTTTTCATTAAAAATGCTTTATTTCATTAAATATCCATTTTTCCTCTGAAGGATTATACTGGGCAAATTTTGCTGGGTAAATTAATCTGGGTTATAATCTCAGCTCTTTTGTCTACTAGAATATCACATTTCAAGCCCTCTGCTCCTTTAATGTGAAAGCTGCTAACTCTTGTGTGATCCTGACAGTGTCTCCACAATATTTGAATTGTTTCTTTCTGTTGCTTAAAATATTTTCTCTTTAGTCTGGGAGCTCTGGAATTCGGCTATAATATTACAGGGAGTTGTATTTTTTTAATCTCTTTCAAGAAAGGACCGATGGATTCTTTCAATTTCTAGTTTACCCTTTGTAGTTAAGATAATGAGCAATTTTTCTCAATAATTTTTTTGAAATATGATGTCTAGGCTTTTTCTTTTTTTTTTTTTGCTTTTTTTTTTTTGCTTTTTGGTGAGGAAATCAGGGTTAAGTGACTTGCTCAGGGTCACACAGCTAGTAAGTGTTAAGTGTCTGAGGCCAGACACAAACTGAGGTCCTCCTGACTCCAAGATCAGAGCACTATCCACTGTGCCACCTAGCTGCCCTAGGCTCTTTCTTTGATCATGACTTCCAGATAGTCTAATAATTCTTAAATTATCTCTCCTCAATCTATTTTCCCAGTCAGTTTTTTTTCTGATGAGATATTTCACATTGTCTTACATTTTTTCATTCTTTTGACTTTGTTTTATTATTTCTTGACATCTCATGGAGCTTCTACTTTCCCAGTTCTAATTTTTAAGGATTTTTTTTCTTCAGTGAGATTTTGTACCTTCTTTTCCATTTGGTCAATTCTACTTTTAAAAGAATTTGTGGTACATTGTTTTTCCATTTGGCCAGTTCTGCTTTTTCCTAAGGCATTCTCTTCTTCAATAATTTTTGTGCCTCTTTTACCAAGTTATTAATTTGCATTTTTTCCCTAATTTTTCCTCTACTGCTCTTATCTCTTTCTTTAACTCTTCAGGAATTATTGTTGGGTTTACTTTCAATTAGCATTTTCATACTGTTTTCTTCTTCTGAGTTTATGTCTTTGGTATTCCCTGCCACTGTAGGAGCTTTTTATGGTCAATATTTTTGTTGTTGTTTGCTCATTTTTCCAGGCTGTTTCCTGACTTTTAATATTAAAGTTGGGCTTTGCTCACCCAGGGGTGGGGAGGCACTGTCCCAACCCTAAGGCTTTTGCATGCTTCTATTTTCAGAGCTAGTTCTGGGGGGGTCTGCAAATTTTTGGTTCTTCCAAGGTGGTGTGATCCTGGAAGAGGTATGGTCGTTGCTCTCCTGATCTGTGCTCTAGTCTTTTTCCAGTAATGGCCCCTGCATCCAGAAGCACTAGCGTTTAATTTGCCTTGGAACTATGACCAGGGCCCCTGTTCTCTTGTGACTGATATCCAGCACTCCTCTCTGCCTTGGACCCACTTGCATATAAGCTATAGAGTTGCCAATCAGTGCCACTGTACCAAGTGCCAACAAAGGGTTTCCTATAATCTTTTTTCTTACCTGTTGTCCAAAACCCTTATCATCTCTAAACTGAGAGTTCCTGAAGCTGCTCTGCTGCTGAAGTTAGTGTTGCTGCTATCACATATGTGTTCTCCATAAGGTTTAAAAAATGAATTTATATTTCAAACCAATGTTATCCTTAGCTACATTTTAAAAATATTTGCTGACAGTGACTCTGAGGTACCACATCACCCGTATCAGACTGGCTAACATGACTAAACAGGAAAATGATAAATGTTGGAGAAGATATGGGAAAATTGGGACACTAATGCTTTGTTGGTGGAGTTGTGAACTGATCTAATCATTTTGGAGAGAAATTTGGAACTATGCCCAAAGGGCTGCAAAAATATGCATGCCCTTTTACCCAGCAATAGCACTTCTAGGGCTATATCCCAAAAAGATCATAAAAATGAGAAAAGGACCCACATGTACAAAAATATTTATAGCAGCTCCTTTTGTGGTGGCAGAGAATTGGAAAATGAGGGAATGCCCATCAATTGGGGAATGACTGAACAAGTTGTGGTATATGAATGTAATGGAATACTATTGTGCTATAAGAAATGATGAGCAAGCAGTCTTCAAAAAAACTCAGAAAGACTTGTATGGACTGATACAGAGTGAAAGGAGCAGAACTAGGAGAACACTGTACACAGTAACAGCCACATTGTGTGATGACTAACTTTGATAGACTTAGCTCTTCTCAACAATGCAAGGATCTAAAGACATCTCCAAAGGTCTCATGATGGAAAATGCTATACACATCCTGAGAAAGAACTATGGAGTCTGAATACAGATCGAAGCATACTATTTGTTCTTTTTTTTTCCTTCTGTTTTGTTTTGTTTTTTCTTTCTTGTGGTTCCTCCTATTGGCTCTAATTCTTCTTTACAACATGACTAATGTGAAAATATGTTTAATATGAGTGTATATATGAAGTCTATATCAGATTGCATCCCATCTTGGGGAGGAAGGAGGGAAGGGAGGAAGAACATTTTAGAACTTAAAAGCTTATGGAAGTGAATGTTGGAAACTAAAAATAAATTACTTAAAAATATTTCATGACAGACTCTTTTGGTCTCATCAAAGTAACTTCTTTACATTAATGGAACTTCCATAGGAATGCCAATAATCTTTTCTTTATTTCCCATTTTTGTTTGTGTCAGTATCTCGTTTGAATAGGTCAGCCCCTGACCTCAAGGATCTATGTTCTCCATATATGTGTGTGTGTGTGTGTGTGTGTATATACACACATATATGTATATAAACATATATCATATATACACATATATGATATATGGATATGTAATATAAAATCAAGGAGTTTACATTCTAATGAGATAATATATACACAGATATAGATATAGATCTTGCCATCCTTCTTGTGTCCATCTTTGCATTGAAAACACCAAACATTGACAAAATGTTTCTCTTCCAGTATATTTAGAGCTCCTAGAGGGCAGGGATTGTATTACTTATGCCTTTGTATGTTCATTATGAGAAAATGACCAGTGCCCCATGAAATTATCTTTCCTCATTGCCTTGGGATGTATGTTGAAATGTATTTCATCACCATCTTTATTTTACTTACCAAGGAGTACCTTCAAGGAAATCTTCCACTTAGATGAAACTTCTTTATGTTTTCTTATTTTTAGCAAAAATATTAATATTAGTATGATTCAAGACTTAAAGGAGTATACTGACTGCTTGCATTTAATAAGACTCCAACATTTAGAATATCAATGACTTAATCAATGTTTATGTCAGATCCCAAAACTATGCAATTCTACCCCCTTTTCTACTAACACTGCAGAGGCACAAAGGGAAAACAAAATATCAAAGGTATGTTGTATTTTATTTTGTTTCACAGATTGTCATGGACGAGGAATTCATCACTTATTGGCAAGTCTACTGATGATGAATCTCTACATACTTAATCAGGTTGGTCTTGGGACAAGCTCAATCCATTGTCACCTAAATTATTTCCACCTACAAAGATGAATGTTTTATCAAAGAAACGTGATCCCAGAAGATATTTTCTTCACTGACAGAGGTATTTCTTTAATCTCTAGATAATAATACTAATTTCTCGGATAAACAATAGATTTCACTTTAAAATTCTCTAAGTCTGTGCCTATCAAATCTTATTTTTGTCCCTCTGTGAAGTATACCTTTTATAATTTTAAAGAGCTTTTCCAGATCATTACTAAAATTATTTTGCCTTTTACTCCATTAAACATGTCCTGTCATTAAAGTTGCCAAGCATTCTGAAGACAACTTACAGAAAGATTATATAAAAAGACTTGATTTTAGACTCAAGCTATAGACTTTGTAGCTAAGTGAAACACAGAAATCAACATTTGCTTTTGAACCCTGATCTAAAAATTTTGTAAGTAGTAGCCAATCAGCATGTCTTTTTAATCTGGTGGGGAAGGGGAGAAGATGAATATCTAGAATTATATAAAAATTTCATGTGTCTGTACTAATCTAGTTCTGGATCTCAGGAACAAAGTCATATCTATCTATTACCTAACTGGGATTTTATTAATAGCATATAAACTGCTAGAACATTCACACATCCAAAGATTTTATAAAGAGACATGTGCTCACACTTCACCACTACCCTTGGCTCACAGTTATGGTCTGATTCTAGGAAATTTAAGTCAAACATCAATACAACCCAGTGAATCAATATTATTCACAATAGAGACCAACTTGGAATGACTGGCCCTAGAGCTGGGGTGGGATTAATATGCTTTTATACTAATATCAACAAAGAGAACTGATGTTTTAGCTGTCATTGTCTATGCCTGGAATGTACTTCTACCTCAGCTCTGCCTCTTAGAATCCCTTATTTCCTTCTAAATGCTGCTACAGTACCATCTTCTATATGAAGTTTTTCCTAATCCTCCCTGCTGCTAATGCCTCAACCCCCTCCTCCCACAGATTCACATTGAATTTATTTTGCATGTGTGTATATGCACATACAGTCAATCCTCAACATTCACATGTTTAATTTTCACAACTTCAAGCATTTGTGTGATTTTATTAGTAACTTCATTTCACTTTCCCCTTGGCAACTATGAACATTCCCAGCTATGCTCAGTAGAAAAAAAGATAAGAGGCCTGATGTGCACAAATTAGTGGACTGGTTGTTATCCTACCAAGCACTTGACTGGTCTTGTTCATCCCACCTATCATTGTAAAGAGCTCCCAGTGTATTTGTTGCATATTTTCAGTGTTTCCCTTTAAAAGTCAAGTGTTGTGTTGAAATTATGCCCCTACAGTGTAGTACAAGTCCCTTGGGCCCAAGGTGATGCTGAGACCTCACCAGTGCCAGAGTTTTCTCTGAAGTCCCAGAAGCCTAGACCTTGGTTTTCAGAAGGCAGCCAAGGCAGAGAGGTTTACAGCAGCATAGTATGCAATATAACACTGTCACACCACCATCCAAAACTCTGGAAAGTAAGATTCAGGTTAAAAAAAGTTTTAGTTTTAAAAATTGTATTTGCTCTATGGTATTTATAATAGTGTAGATTTCATGTGTTATAAAGAGTGAATATTATCTGAAATAATGTCTTATTTTGAAGTGCAATGTCAGCACAAAACCTCATAGAATTCTAGGGAATTACTAGTGAGAAAAAATGTTTTGCATGTTACCAATTTTGTTTTGTGTACTGTATTTTATGGGTTATCATGGTTACTCTGTTGGGAAAAGTGCATATTTCCAGAATTAATGTTTTGTTATAACAACTGTATGCAGAAGAGTGTATTTTCAGCAACCTCTAGCAAAAGATTATAGCTTTTAGTTGTTGCAGGAACTTAACCCCAATTTCCAATAGGTTCAAAGTATCAACATTCATGTTGTTGTTGTTGTTTTTTAATTTCCTGTCATTTTCTAGGAATGTTACCCCCACAAAATTTGAGGATTGACTATATGTTGCATAGAATTATTCATTTATGTGTTGTTTCCTCCTATAATATGTAAGTTCCTTCAGTCAGGGACTGCTTCATTTTTGTGTTTTTATCCTTAGCACCTAGCACAATGTCTGGCACATAGTAGATTCCTAACAAATATGTGTTGACTGATTTTATAAATGCAACAGTCTAGAGACACCCCCAAGGTACTTGTGAATACATCAATAATGAGCAGCTAAGATAAAGGATTGGAAAAATTCCTTTGCTATTAGGGGCTGTACTCATGGATTCATCAGTCATTCCAGGTGCTTCGATCTACAGGCCCCTCTTCCTCTCTCTGAGGAAATGGACCCAGTCAAATTGCCTGAATAATTTTCCATAAATCTTTAAGAAGGACATGGGACAATACTTAATTCTGTGATGAAAGTCATTGGAATAGAAGAATATCAAATGACACTTTGGCATAGGCAAGGTAAAAAAGATGAGTATTTTATGAAAGATCATTCTTTTGTGATTATGTCCTAACATGACAGTAGCTCCTCAGTAAGGACACCAGGCTTTGTAGTGGAAAGTCCACAGTCTCAGAAGGCACAGCTACATAGTGAAACTAATTTCACTTCCTAATTCATTACTCTGCAATTCTGGATGACTTTAGAGGAAGGAAAAGTGGGGAAATGCCATAATCGATAAATAAACACAATTCAGATACTCAAGGAATTTGCCTCTCTGGTAGACTTAGTCAGAACTCAGAAAATCTTTTGACAATCTTTGAAGTTCATGAAAAGTAGAGAACTAAAGATCAGGACACTGGGGCTACTGAGACTGTGTCCGCTGGGGATGCAAGAAGCCTTGTGGGTTGTGGAGACAATAATTGTTTCCTGGACTAGGAATTGAAAAGAGAAGACAGTCATTCACTGGTGTGGAATTACATTTTAGGAATGAGCATACAATGAATACAGCCAAAACCTTCAAGATTTTCATCTAAATAAGGGGATCTTAACTTTTATTGTGTCATAAACCTCTTTATTTCTGTTGAAGCCTATGAACCCTTTCTCAGATAATGTTGTTGTTTTCTTAATTCATCATTGTAAAAAAAATTACAAAATTCAGTGTAATTGTTTTTCCCATTCAAGCTCATGGATGCCACTGAAATCTATATGCCAGCCCTCATGTACCTCAGCTTAAGAACATCTGATCTACATTAAAACTCCACAAGCAAAGATGTGTTATACTGGCCATATGTATGAGCAAACCAACTTTTAAACAAGGACTGAGAGTTCATAACTAATAGAAAATTTTAAAAGTTAGTTAATTCCTAGAGTGTTCTTTAATGTTCCAAGAACACCAGCCCAGGACACACCTGCTGTGAAAGCAAATGTAGCGTGCATATCCTAATATGCTATTGCCTTTCCTAGTCCTATTACTATACTGATGTCAGCACCGAAGACATGATAGCAGATAATATCAAGGGCTTTTGCCTCTTCTCTATCCTCCCTCTCAATGCTCAGTAAAAATGGCAAAAGATTAAAATAAAACATCCATGATTTTGAATAGAATAGAGAAGTAAAGATGCCCAGAGCCCACATTAAAAGCAACAGAATCCTAAAGAGTCATTCAGACTCACTCTGCCATACCTCCCACTCCCAAATTAACCATCAATGAAAGGGTATCACTGCAGTCCTAGGGGTTTCCATGAGACCAGACAGAGTATATTGTTCTGCCAGGATACAGAGCTTCCATAAATATTTCTGAGACAGACCCAGGAGACCATACCTTGAATCATACCCTCCTCCATCAGAGAACCAGGTGGAAAACTGCCAGAGCTTCAGTTTTAGGACAATCCTCAAGACAAACACAGCTGTCTGGCTAGAATTCAGTTTTATGGGCATCTTTCATTAGTTGGGTAATCAGGTGACACCCTCCCTATTGGAATTCCTTTAAAACCAACCCCAAAAATGGGGAGAGAGGAAAAAACAATAAACAGAACCATCTGGCCTCACAAATGACAGAAATCCTTTGAAAGATTATTTTTAGCTGTAATCATTGAAAAAATGAAATGATTCCTAATTAGCATTTCCTACTAACTCAAAGAAGAAATGTTGTACAAATCATAGCTTCCATTTTATAGTTACATCAGACTGACTCTCCCAAACAATATGATATTAAAGTTAACTAATCATTTTATGCAGGCAACTAGGTTGCTCAGTAGATTTAGTGCTAGGTCTGGAGTCAGGAACACTCATCTTTCTGAGTTCAAATCTGACCTCAGACACTTACTAGCTAGCTGTGTAACCCTGGGTAAGTAACTTAAGACTGTTTGCCTCAGTTCTTCATCTGCAAAATAAGCTAGACAAGGAAATGAGAACTTATTCCAATATCTTTGCCAAGAGAACCTCAAAAATGGGGTCACAAAGAGTCAGACATGACTGAACAACAACATAAATCTTCTTATGCACAGATAGCATCCACTTGTATCAGCAAATGAAAAGTTTGCAGATGGACGGTGATGCCCAAGTTCAATATTGCATGACCTTCATATACCATATTGTTCAGTCATTTCCCCAACTGCTGAGCACTCCATCAGTTTCCAGTTGCCACCACAGAATGAGCTGCTATGAATATTTTTGTACAAAGGGGCACTTTTCTTCCTTTTCTGATCTCATTTGTTTACAGGTCAAATAATGGTATCTCTACTAAAGGTATGAACCTTTAGTAACTTTAGGGGCATGTCTTAAAATTGATTTCCAAAATTATTGGACCAGTTCACAGTTATATGAACAGTATGCCAAAGTGTCTATTTTCCAAAAGACTCTCCAAATTTATCATTTTCCTTTTTTTTTCTTATCTTTGCTAATTTAATGTTAGGCAGAATTTCAAAGTTGCTTTAATTTGCATTTCTCTAAATATTAATGATTTTGAGCATTTGTTCATAGGTCTATGGATAGTTTGAATGTCTTCTCTTGAGAATTGCCTGTTGTATACTTCGACCACTTATGAACTGGGAAATCCTAACAGCAGATTTGTTGTTTTTGGTGGATTTTTTTAAATTGAATGAATTCACTTTTTTTCTTGTCAACTTCTCTCCTTTCCAGTGGAGTTTCTTCCATGGTCACTGTTCAGAAGAAATAGTTAGACCTCTAAAACACTGCCTACTGCAATTTAGGTAAAAAAACAAATAAAAATGGCTTTAATATTCATTCAGGATTCAGAATTTCCAAAGTAAATTTAAACATTAGAAAACTGCTCAAACAATGAAACTTTTATTTTCATTTTCACTTGTAGGCCTTTAAGTAAACAAAGCAGTATAGCATATGTCCACATATTACAAAAGATTGTATATGGTAATCCATTGCTACTTCACAATAATATTCTCATATTCCTTTAATTTTGTGCCTTATTAATTAAAAAAAGGGCACTTAATAAATATTTAATTAAATAAACAGTTACACTTAAGAGATGTGTCTAGACTTTGGTGCCTACTAGGAACAAAATTCAAAAAGTTTTGCTATATTCCCAGCACAGAAGACTTGTAAAGAATTAAAGTATCAAAGATGAGGTCTTAATCAATTTTTATTGGTGGGTTATTTTTTTGTTATTTTATTCTTTTTATGGAAGAGACTTTCCCCCCTGTATTCCTGGAAATTTTCTAAGAATTTTAATGACAATGTGTGAGCATTTTTAGAATATTATAAATTAAAGCATTAATATAATCTGGAATTTGTTTTCATCTAAGACTAAGAAATATCATAAGTAATTAAAGTTAGATTGAGATTAGACTAACTGGCTGATAGAAGTGAGTTACACAACATGGTTTGCTGAAGAGAAAAAATATCAAAATATTCTATATTAATTTTTTCTCAATATAAATTATGGGCAAAATATAAGAAAAGAAAATAATAACTAAGTTCTAAAATAATTCAAAGGATTTGAGGTATCATAATTATGTACTATATCAAGGGCATAATTAATGGCACTTCCAATGAGAACAAAATCTTCTCAATGTGACATGAAAGATAAATGGCAGATGAAAGACCTGAACCCAAAACACTCTGACACAATCAATAATAGAGCAGCACTTTTAAAAGCACATACTAATGAAATTACTATGTATTTAGTTATTTGGGTTCCCATGATATGATACCAGAGCAGAATAATGAAGGTAACAATTATGAGATATCAACATTTATATTTCATGGTATTTTGATGTATCCAAGATTTGATAAGTGTGTGCACCCTGCATAAAAATGAATCATGCTTTCCTCCAGCCTTGGTATTTCTGTGAAACCATAATGGAAACCTTGCTGTTGTGCCTTTGGTATTTTATGATCACAATTGCATCATTTAATGGTCTATTTGTTGTCTCCCATTCCCACAACTGTACTGGTCCATCTCCTTTTCAAGTCAAATATCCCTGATGTACTTTATGCTGCTCACAAACAAATTATCAATGGTAACAATTTGGAGGCTACATCTTCTAACCAAAAGTCTTTCCGTTTAGAGACAATATAGAGTAATAATAACAATATTATTGATGTTCAGTCATTTTCAGTGATGTCTAACTCTTTGTGAGGGTTTTCTTGGCAAAGATACTCCAGTGGTTTGCCATTTCCTTCTCTAACTCATTTTACAGATGAGAAAACTGAGGCAAACATTGGTTAAGTGATTTACCCAGGGTCACACAGCTATTAAGTGTCTTGGGCCAGATTAGAACTCAGGAAGATTTATCTTTCTGACTCCAGGCCTGGTACTCTATTTACTGCACCACTTAGTTGTTCTTAAAGGGCTATAAAATGCTAGCCATTATTATCCACTGTGCCACCTAGCTGTCCCTAGGGCAGGTAACAAGGGTTAGACTTGTTAGACTTCTGTAACCTAGATGCAACAAGGGTGAGGAACTTAAAAACTCAGAACAGGACAGTAATTAGACTTTGCCCTAGATCAGATGACTTCAAGCACACTAAGCTTTTAGATCCCTGGCCACTGATAATTGAAGAACAAAGCACTAAATATAAAAAGAAGACATCAGTTAAGAAACAATGAAAACAAAACAGAATCTAACAAGGCCTAGACATCTAGATACTAGAAGAATCTAGAAGTATGTAGAGATTGGCTTTAACAAAAACAAGAAAAATAAAATCATATGATTACATCAATACATGCATAAATGCCTTTGACAATAATCATTCCTGTTAGTAATAATAAAAAACTTGAGAATAGATAGAAAGAGATAAACCTTTCCTTAATAGGATAAGTATATATCTAAAATCAAGAGCCTTCATTATATGTAATGGAGACAAACTAGAGTCCTTTCCAATAAGATCAGTGACAAAGGAAGGATGTCCATTACCATCTCAACTTTTAAGATAGTGCTTGAAATAATAGTTATAGAAATAAGACAAAAGAAAGAATCTGAAAGAATAAGCATAGGCAAAGAAAAAACTAAATAAATCCTTCCCTACTCCCCACATGATATGATAGTTTATTTTGATATCCCTGGAGAGTCAACTAAGAAATGTAACTGAAATCATTAATCATGTCAGCAAAGTTGCTGGACATAAAATAAAGTCACATAAATCAGTATTTCTGTATATTATCAATGAAATGAAGCAAAGGCAGTGAAAGTTAAATTCCATCTTAAGTAACTATAAGACTTCTGGGGCAGAGCCAAGATGGTAGAATAGAAAGAACACCCAGCTGAGCTTTCCTAAAATTCCCTTCTAAACAACTTTAAAATAACACCTCAAATCAAATTTTGGAGTGAGAGAACAATAAAAAGTCAGAGTGAGACATTCTTCCAGCCTAAGACACTTAAGAGGTCAGAAAGAAATATCTGTGATCCTGGAATGAAGGTTGTCCAGGAGCCAACACAGATGAAACACTACTGGTGAGACCAGGTGGTAGCAACAGAAACAGTAGCGGCTTGGGGGGTTCTCAAGCCAGAGTCCTGAAGGGGACATGGCAACTGATCAGAAAGAGATTACAGGGGTCCCCTGTGCCAGCATTGGACACAAGAACAGATGCTGCAAATCTGCTGCCTCTACCCACTTCTCAGTCATAGTTCAAGGGCAGAGAGGAGTACTTTTGATCAAGAATGAGCAGAGGTCCTGAGGAGCAGTATTGCTTTGGGTCACAAAGGACCAGGGATTCTAAGGAGCAGTACTATTTCCAATCCCAAGGAAGAAAGGGCCCTGGGAATCAGTATTGATTAAAATCTCAAAGGTTCAGGGGCCTTTCCTGGGTAAGACCTAGAGAACAGATCAGAAGAGCAATGACCATACTTCTCCGCAGAACATACCTCCTGGAAGCACCAAAACCTCCAGAATCATCTCTAAAGAGAGCAGCTCAGAAGCCCAACAGCAAGAGATAGAAAGAGAAATTCCATTTAAACTTACTGTAGACATTATGAAATATTTAGGAGTCTACCTCCCAAAACAAACCCAGGAACTCTATGAACACAATTACAAAACACTTTTCATGCAAATAAAATCAGATCTAAATAATTGGAAAAACATCAGTTGCTCATGGGTAGGCCGAGCTAATACAATAAAAATGACAATTCTACCTAAATTAATTTACTTATTCAGTGCCATACCAATCAAACTACCAAAATTTATTTTATAGAGTTAGAAAAAATAATAAGACTCATTTGGAAGAACAAAAGGTCCAGAATATCAAGAGAACTAATGGAAAGAAATGCAGGGGAAGGTAGCCCAGCCATTCCAGATCTTAAATTGTATTATAAAGCAGCAATCATCAAAACTGCTTGGTACTGGCTAAGAAATAGAGTGGTGGATTAATGGAATAGGTTAAGTATGCAAGACACAGTAGTCAATGACTATAGTAATCTATTATTTGATAAACCCAAAGACCCCAGCTTCTGGGATAAGAACCCACACTTTGAAAAAAAAACTGCTGGGAAAACTGGAAAAGAGTATGGCAGAAACTAGGCATAGACCAAAATCTCACACCATATACCAAAATAAAGTCAAAATGGGTACATGATTTAGATATAAAGGCTGATACTATAAGCAAACTGAGAGAGCAAGGAATAGTTTACTTGTCAGATCTATGGAGAACAGAAGAATTCATGACCAAACAGGAGATAGAGAACATTATGAAAAGCAAAATAGATAATTTTGATTACATTAAATTAAAAAGTTTTTGCACAAACAAAACCAATGCAACTAAAATTAGGAGGCAGGTAGAAAATTGAGAAAGAATTTTTACAACCAGACTCTCTGATAAGGGCCTCATTTCTAAAATATACAGAAAATTAAGTCAAATTTATAAGAATACAAGCCATTCCCCAATTGATAAGTGGTCAAAGGATATGAACAGACAGTTCTCAGATGAAGAAATTAAAGCCATCTAGAGTCATATGAAAAAATGCTCTAAATCACTATTGATTAGAGAAATGCAAATCAAAACCACTCTGAGGTACCACATCACACCTATCAGAATGGCCAACATGACAAAACAGGAAAATGATAAATGTTGGAGAAGATGTGGGAAAATTGGAACACTAATGCATTGTTGGTGGAGTTGTGAAATGATCCAACCATTTTAGAGAGCAATTTGGAACTATGCTATAAAAAGGAGCATACCCTTTGACCTTGCAATAGCACTTCTAGGGCTATATCCCAAAGAGATCACACAAATGGGAAAATGACCTACATGTACAAAAATATTCATAGCAGCTCTTTTTGTGGTGGCAAAGAATTGGAAATTGAGAGGATGCCCATCAATTGGGGAATGGCTGAGCAAGTTGTGGTGTACGAATGTGATGGAATACTATTGTGCTATAAGAAATGATGAACAGGCTGACTTCAGAAAAACATGGAAAGACTTTTATGGTCTGATGCTGAGTGAAGTGAGCAGAACTAAGAGAACATTGTACACAATAACAGCCACATTGTGTGATGACTAATATTGATAAACTTAACCCTTCCTGGCAATACAAGGATCTAAGACATCTCCAGAGGCCTTGTGATAGAAAATGCTATCCACAGCCAAAGAAAGAGCTATGGAAGCCGAATTGTTGTTTTATTTTCCTTCTGTTGAGTTTTGTTTCCTCTTTCTGATGGTTTTTCCTATTGATTTTAATTTCTACTTACAACATCACTAATGTAAAAATATGTTTAATATGAATGTAAATGTATAGCCTATATCAGATTGTGTGCTGTTTTGGGGAGGGTGGTGAGGAGGAAGGGGGAGAAAAATTTTAAACTCAAAAGCATATGGAAGTGATTATTTATAAATCAAAAAAATTAATAAAATTAAAATTTAAAAAGAGAAAGAAAAGGGAAAACCTAGTGATTTTGCTAACTGCAACCTTAATATGAACCAAAACTGTAAAAATAGTCTTATTTTTAAGCTATAACAATAAAAATGTTGTTCCCAAGTAAAAAAAAATACAAAAGTTTAAGCAAAAAAAAAAAGAGAGAGAGAGAGAGCAGCTCAAAAAAAGCCTAAGGCTTGAGACACTGTCCCTCACTACCACCCCTACACTAGGAACAGAACCCAACTTTAACATAAAGTTCAAAATCAAGAAACAGGGTGGGAAAATGAGCAAACATAAAAGAATCTGACCATAAAAAGCTACTATGGTGACAGGGAAGAGGAAGATACAAACTCAGAAGAATACAAGGAAGTCAAAACAGCTACAAAGCCTCAAAAAAAAAAAATCTTTGAATTGGACATAAGTGCAACAAGAATTCCTGGAAGAGCTAAAAAGTGATTTTTAAAATCAAATGAGAGGTAGAAGAAAAATTAGAAAAACCATTAGAGCAAAGGAAAATTACAAAAAGACAATTTACAACTTGGTAGAAAGGGCACATAAAAAAAAATACCAAAGAAAATAACATCTTAAAAAAATAGAATGGGTCCAATGGTAAAAGAAGTACAAAAATCCACTGAAGAGAAGAACTCTTCAAAATGCAGAATTGACCACATGGAAAAAATTGTACCAAAATTCACTGAAGAAAATAACTCCTTAGAAAACAGAATTGGCCAAATGCAAAATGAAAATACAAAAGCTTACAAAAAAATAATTATTTAAATTAGAGTTAGGCAATTGGAAGCTAATGACTCCATGAGACATTCAAAAACAATAAAACAAAATCAATGAATCAAAAAATAGAAGAAAATGTGATATATCTCATTGGGGAAAAAACTGACCTGGAAAATAGATCAAGGAGAGATAATTTAAGAATTATTGGAATACTGGAAAGTCATGACCAAAAAGATAGTCTAAACATCATCTCTCAAGAAATTATCAAGGAAAATTGCCCTGACATCCTAGACCAGAGGATAAAAAAAGAAATTAAAAGACTCCACCGATCACCACCTGAAAGAGATCTCAAAATGAAAACCCTCAGGAATATTATAGCTAAATTCCAGAGCTCCCAGGTCAAAAAGAAAATATTGCAAAGAGTCAGAAAGAAATCATTAAAATACCATGGAGCTACAGTCAGGATCATACAAGACTGAGCAGCTTGCATGTTAAAGGAGCACAAGGCTTGGAATATAATATTCCAGTAGACAAAAGAGCTGGGATTACAACCACAAATAACCTATCTAGCAAAACTGAGCATAATCCTTTAAAGGAAAAAAAAATATTTAATGAAATAGAGGAGTTTCAAGCATTCTGGATGAAAAGACCAGAGCTGAATAGAAAATCTGAGTTTCAAATACGAGACTCAAGAGAAGCATAAAAATGTAAGTATGAATGATAAATCACATGGGATCATAAAGTTTAACTGTTTACTTCCTAAATGTAAAGACAACACATTACTTCTAAGAATTTTATCATTATTAGAGCAGTTAGAAGGATTCTACGTAAAAAGAAACTGTAGAAATGAGTCAATTATGTTGTGATGATATTTTTTAAAAAAATGGATAGGTGAGAAAGACAGATGCCCTGGAAGAAGGGGGAAGGGAGAGGAAGAATGGGGAAAATGTTGTCACATAAAAGAGGTATATGAGGAAAAATATTTACATTGGAGGGGGAAATGGTTGGAGGAGTGAAAGAAATGCTTGAATTCCATTCACATCTAAATTTGTTCAAAGAGGGAATGTGTATGCACACATGCACACACACACACACACACACACACACACACACACACACACACACACTCAACTGGTAATAGAAATCTATCTTACCCAGAAGAGAAGTAGGAAGGGAAGTGGACAGGAAAAGGGGGGTGGTGATAAAAGGGAGGGCAAATAAAAGAAGGCAATTGTCAGAAGCAAAACAGACTTTAGAGGATAGACAAGCTAAAAAGGGGATAAATAGGAAAAAATAGGATCAAAGTGAAATACATAGTAATCATAATGGTGAATAGAATGAACTCACCCATAAAAAAGAAAGGGAAAGCAGAATGGATTAGAAACCAGAATTCAACAATATGTTGTTTACACCTGAAACAGAGAAACACAAGGAGAGTGAAAATAAGGGGCTAGAGCAGAATTTATTATGCTTCAACTGATGTAAAAAAGGCAGGAGTAGCAATCGTGATCTCAGACAAAATAAAAACAAAAATAAACCTACACAAAAAGGATAAGCAGGAGAACCATACACACTGAAGTAATATCAATACTAAACATATGTACCAAATGGCAAAGCATCCAAATTCTTGAAGAAAAAAAGTTAAACGAAACACAGGAAGAAATGGACAGTAAAACTATACTTGGGGAGGACTTCAACTTTCCCCTTTCAGAGACAGATAAATCTAACCATAAAATAAGAAAGAAGGAAATTAATAGAATTTTTTTAAAACTTAATTTTTTATCTACATTAAATTACACATTGAAAACATGTATTCAATGCTGCCTTCCCCCCACCAAAAAAAATTACTCTCCTCCAGCCATTTTACACACCTTTGGGTCCCTTTTGAATGATTCTCAGTCCTCTTTCTCAGTGTAGGTTTTGGCACCATCCCATTTGCCTGGACAGGTACTGGTCTCTTGCTGACATCACAGTATCTTTGTTGTTGCACTTTGTGAACTTGCTCAGTGTTTCAGGCAGCTTTTCTTCTCCTCCTCAGATTCTTCTCTCCTTTTCCCTCTTGCAGGTGCTTTGACCCCAGTAATCCTTTGGGGCTGAAGGCCCTCTTGGTGTGTCCCACCCTACTGGATCCTTCCTCACCACTCAGCCTGTCTTGTGCCTTGGAACTGGAGCTACTTCCCTCCCTTTCCTGACTCCTCTCTGAAGGTTTGATGCTCAGCTCCCACTCCAAGTGTTTCTCATGCCTGTCTTTCTTTTCCTTGGCATAGCCTCTGCCTCTCCTTTCTTTTGCCTCCCTATGATGCTGGACTTTGCAGTTTCTCAACCTGACTCTTTCTTGTCCCCTGAGGGATTGCTTCTCCCACTCTTCCTCCTATCTGCCCTCTTGGTCAGTTCTTTCCCTGTCTCCTCTTTTCCTCTTACGCAGTGATCTTTACTGCTGTACTCCCTGGGCCTATCCTGATCTGTTTTGTTTGTTTGCCTTTCCACTTCCTCAGCTCTCTCCTGAAGTTTCTTTTAAGTTTATGTCACAAATACTTCCTTATCATCAAATTCTCTCTTTTCCATTTCTTGTTCTCACCAAATTTTCTTTTCCATTCTTTACTTCTGCTCTTTATTTTTCTTATCTCAATTACTTTTAGTAGTCTGTGGATTTATTTATGCTTTCTATCATTTACTAAAAGCAATTTGGAATTACTTTCCTCTTTTCCTTGCTACATTTCATCATAAATACTGTCATATTCATACATGGTTGCATCTTCAGTTAGGGCCTGCTGTATTTCAAGTTTGGTCTGTTTTATCACTTGCTTTTTGAAGGTTTCTATCTGAAGGCTGTCACTCACAGAGGTCTGCTCATCAGTCATTGTCAAATAACAATGACTTCTGCAAAGTAACTTTCTGAAATTGCCTTGCTTTCTTAGACAAAGTGAGCCCATTTTTGTTGTTCTTGTTTGTCCTTCGTTCTCAAAGAGGACCATGACATCTGGAAGATGATGCCATGATGTGCAAGTGAATTAGATTTAAGTGAGGGAGGGATGTGCAAAGTCACCAGCCTCACTTTCTTCTCCAGAGCCATCTGGATCCAGTGGCAAGAAATAGATTGGCCCTGGATGGAGTGAGACCTTGGCCTTTTTAAGCTAAGATCTTTCAGAATTCTCACTTTGATTGAGGCAACACTTATTCAGTGATTAAAGCTGGTTAGCAAATGAGTCAAGGAATGGCCCCTTTTATCCAATAAAAAAATTAATCTGGGAAGGGAAGACCCTCAGGGTTTGTGACCAAAACAGGAACAACTGTGCTTGGGCTAGGACCTATTGTTGACCAATCAATGAGAGCCAGAAAGAATTGGTTTAAGGCATGGTCTTTAAGAAAGAAATCTAGCTAGTAAACCCCAAGATACTTGTTAGGTTTCAGCCATCAAATTTAATCTGGAGAGGCAGGTAGGTGGAGCAGTGGATAGCACACCAGCCCTTAAGTCAGGAGGACCTGAGTTCAAATCTGGCCTCAGACCAAACACTTGACACTTACTAGCTGTGTGACCCTGGGCAAGTCACTTAACCCCAATTGCCTTAAAAAAAAATTCAAATTTAATCTGGAAAGTTATATGGATGGTGAGGGCATGTGATGCAGGGGAATATATCTATATCTATATCTCCACATATAGATATGTATCTATATCTATATGTGGAGACATAGATATAGATATATAGATATGTATCTATATCTATATATGGAGATATAGATATAGATATATAGATACACACACACACATATATTATATATATGTGTGTGTATATATATATATATATACATACACACACTCCATCCAGAGTTGATTTTTATCATGGAACATAGTTCAAGCTTCATGAACTAGAGTGGATAAACAGAAAGTGAAAGAAAATGGTATGTGGCTGATAAGGAGTAAATGACCAATATGGATTGAAGACCACGAGGAACTTAACATCTAGACAATACTTTGCAACTATAATTTACAGACACTTTATCAGTCTGCACCAGAGAAATTTTTACATTCAGACTGTTTTATGTGATAAAATTGATGAAAAGCCAACTTATATGGAGGGGGAGACAGATAAACTTCAACTATGGAGTGAATGTGAACACTTATTTCCAGTCTTGTGAAATTTATAAACTAAGAAGAAAAAAGCTTTATATATTTCCTTTCAGTTTGGCCAGTGGCAGGATGGGATTATTTTGCATGTATTTCTTTGGGATTTAATAATCAACTTTAGCACCAATATTTTATCTCATGTGTTAATTAGGCAAACCAGATTCAGAATTAAGTTTACTCAAGGTGTGGGGCAGAGGTATATTTTTAAAAAGAATAATGGTAACCTGATGACCTAAGTCTTTTGATCAGAGAATCATGGGATCAAGGAGAGGTATTAGATGATCAAATTTGATAGCCTTGACATGAAAGGACATCCCAGGCATGAAGGTGGTAGGGAAAGGAAAGAACAGAAATAAATGATGTTTTAAAAAAACTGATGGGAATTCTGCAAGCATGAAAGTTATTTGGATAACTGAAAAAGCTTTAGTAAAGTTAAAGAAAAATGGGATAATTTATCAATAATTTAAAATTACTGGGAGGAAAGAAGTGAGGAATAAAGTAAAGTAAGTACTACAAAGCAAAAATGATGAGTTTTGTTTCAAATATAGGCAACAATGGGTCCTGCAGAAATGTGTAAAATTTGGGGCTAGTAAAGAATGGAGATTGAGGCATGTAAGAGAGGATAATACATGAAATGTAAGTTATTTGAATAACCTCCTATGTGTAAACATTGGTCAAATTATTCTATTTCTACACTGATTCAATTTCTTCATCTGCAAAATTGTGGGAAAAATTTTGGATTTGGAATCATAGAAGTGAGGTTAGAATCCCATCTTTGCTACTTGCTACTTGTGAGGCCATGGGCAAATCATTTGATATCTCTGGGATTCAAATATTTCATCTATAAAATGAGTGGTTATAGATCATCTCTTGGATCCTTTTCAGCTTGAAATACCGTATAAAATCCTATATGTTGTTTACTCTTCCTTAAGCAATCAAGGACTGCTAAACAAGGACAGTAGATCACTACTCCAACATTTTGTTGATTCTCAGAGTTGTTATATTTGGATTAATAATATGTCTCTCCCCTACCAAAAAAAAGTCTTTCTCAGAACTGATATAATAAAAGTCTAACATTTAGTCTATAGGGCAGCTGTTTAATCTATTACTCAATATAATGTTTTGGGGATAAATTATTCTCTTAATAAAAAGATTATCTGTTTCACAAAAAAAAATTCACAGTGAAATTGTCCTAATGCATTTAGAATATAATTATATTTGTATTTATATGTACATATACATATATATTTAATTCTGTGCAACTTTTACCCATGAAAACTACCTAAAAAACAAAAGGAAAAATGAAACATGATTTGAAATGATCAGACTTTTCTGTGTATTTCTCTTATGGGCTAGTCTTAGCCAAGTAATTTCATTGACATGTAAATAAAGATGTAATTAAATATTTAAAATACACAATTGATGATTTAGGAATGATCTGTGGTAGCTAAGTTTGAAAATGAATTAACCTTCTCATCCTAAAGAGCAGGGAGCTGGTATCATTCTTTTTCATAGGAAAATTAAAAAGGACCTGGCCTCAACACATTGCTATGTGCTCAAATTCAGTTTTTAATAGTAAAGCTATTGAAAACATCATTCACTGAAAACTACCGAAACCCAACTTGACTATACTACACATATCAAGGTCAGCCCACAGATCTCACATGACCTATCAGTTAATTTGAAACATGCTCTGAAGCAGGAACCTAATCTTCAGAGATGATGCTAAAGCTGTTCAAACGTACGGTGATTACATTATATGGGAAATAAGTGATGGATACTCAAAATGGAACATATGGCAACATTATTATAGGAGATCTCAGATGCCTATGAGGTCTTTCCCATTCTCAGCTTAGAGAGGGTTGGCAGTCGTACTCTAGGAACATCTGGGGAGTCACAAGAGATGGTGAGAGTTTCCAAAAGTGAGCTGGCCCAGCTGGCTGGCCAACTGGCAGAATATTGGAATAGAATGTTGTGTCCGATTTGTGGAGGTTATATTAGAACACTAGGAAGTCAATATGTTTGTAAAACAACATTTGGACATTCACCACTTGAATCTGTGAGAATTACAGGTATACCCAGTGAGAGAAGATTCATGCTAGAGAATAGCAGTTCCAATGATCTTTATATGGCAGATCCAAAATTTAAATGAGTATTATTCTAAGAAATGCGGCAATATCAACACACTTATAATTCTATCTTCTTTGGAATGGACAATTGAAATTCCTTTTTTTTTAAACAAATTTGGTTCAAAATTCTATTGGGTTTTCAAATATATGAACAAAAACACAAGAAAATTTGAAAAATTATTTTGGAAGCTAAAACCAAACAAAAAGTCCAAGTACTTATAAATGATTGCTGAAGTGAGGGAGAATAGCATAACAGAAAAAACACTGGCTTTGGAGTTAGAGGACTTGGGTTCAAATCCTGACTTTGCTACTTACTACTTGTGTGAACTTGAATGAGTAAATTACTCTCTGGTTCTCAGTACTTCATCTATACAATGAATGGTTTAGACTAAATGGTTTCTGAAGTCACTTCTAGCTCTAAATCTGTGATCCTGTATTTCATATTATTCATTGATTGTTAATACCAACCCCAAACAAAAACAAATAAATAGATAAGAGAAAATTAAAAGATAAGTGCATTCAGTATGACTAATATGGAAATATTTTTGACATGATTGTACATGTATAGCCTCTATCAGATTGCTTGCTCTCTTGGGTAAAGAGAAGGAGAGGGGGGAGAGAGAAAAATTTAGAACTCAGAATTTTACAAAAATGAATGTTGAAAACTGCCTTTACATGTAATTTGAAAATAAATAAAATACTATTAAGGGGGGGAAAAGAAAAGAAAAGAAAACTGCATTGGCTTTAGAGTGGCCACATTGACTTTGTTCTCCTGTTTTGCTTTCTTCACTTTCTGTACAATATGGATTTGTTGTTATTATTTTTAAGTGAATGTTTGTAGTCAATTTGTACAACATTCTTCTTTGATTTTTTATTTCTTTCCTCTGCACCATGTCATATAAATCTTCCAATATTTTTTAATTCTTCATTTCATCATTTATTATGTTGAAATAACATTTTATTCATAGAATTTGTTTTACTATTCCACAGCTGATGGACATCTTTCACTTTATGATCTAGCCAAACTGGCCTTCCTACTGCTTCTTACACAGAATACCCCAATTCATGTCTCTTTGCCTCTGCACCATCTATCTTCTATCCCTAGAATTAACTCTCTCCTCACTCCTGCCTCCTAGAATCCCTTACTTCTCTGAATACTCAGTTCAAGCACTACCTTATACCTGAAGCTTCTTCTGATTTCCACAAATGTGTATACCTTCCCTCCCTAAACAACCTTGTATTTATTCTGCATGTGTGCACATAAATATATATGCATACATATACATATGTATGTGTATATATGTGTATGTTACACACAAACACATATATGTATACATATACATGTGTGTGTATATATATATACACACACATATGTACACACACACACACCTACACATACCTTAAACTCTAGTATCCTTAAGAACAGGGACTCTTTCATTTTTGTGTTTGTATCCAAGTTCCTAGCTCAGTACCTGTCAAATAGTAGGAGTTTAAAAAATGTTTCTTGACGGTTTGATTGACTTAGTTTGTTCTCACTTTTTTTTTGCTATGACAACTCATTCTTCTGAAATGTTTTTGGTCCACAATTTTTTCCCTTTCAATAATTTCCCTGGGTTATAGTCCCAGTTTTTGAACCATTTTATAAAAGAACTGCATTTCTCATTAGCTCTTGATATTTTCGTACTTGTTTCCAAAACAGTTCAACTAGCAATTTTATCTTTTGACCGCTTGTCAATTGGAGAACAATAATTATTTTGATTAACTTACATAATTTCCTTATACATTTTTGAAGTCAGACTTTTATTAGAAGTGTCTGGTGCAAAGATTTTTTCTGTTTGTTTTGTTCCTTCTTATTCTGTATACCTTTGTGGGGGTTTTTTTGTGACACACACAAAAAAAGCTTTTTTATTTTTATAAAATTAAAATCATCTATTTTATTTCCTGTACTTTCCTTTATCACATCTTGTCAAAAATTTATACTTTTTCCTCAATTGTGACTATCCTCTAGGATTTTTTAATGATATCTTTGTATTTATATCATTCATCCATAAATTTAGAATTTATTATGATGGAAGGTATGAGCTATGGACCTCCTCTGATTTGTAACTAAATTGCTATACAACTTTCTCAACCATTTTGTTAAATAGTAAATAATTTCCCTTATGTTTTATGACTTTGTATTTTTTGAACACTAAACTATTCTGTAATCTGGTTCTATCTTGTTATTCTGTGACCTATTCCACTGATCTTTTTCCTAGTTGCTATCCAATAATTTTAATAATTACTGCTTTATAGTATAATTTGAAATCCAGATATGTAGGTTTCACCTTCATTTTTAATTCTTAATAATTCTGAATATTTCATTTTATTCTTTTTTTTCAAATAAAATCTGTCTTTTCTTCTTTATTTTAAACTATGACATAAGTTTCTAAAGAATTGAAGTTAGGCTTACCTTGAGGGCAATGTGATGTGCATGATGAGAATAAGCAGATTGTAACAATGTGGCAAACAAGAAATTATCCAAGAGAAACAGCATAAAAGATTCTATCCAAGAAGGGTATAACTGGAACAAAAACAAAGGATCAAACACATAACTAGAGGAAGGACTAATGGATGGATAGCTCACATGCTTCACTGGTATCTATGGACTATTCTGATTTTATAATAATCCATATTATATTATATCCATGGATATAATGGATTCAAGAAAAACCTCAGAACTTTACGTGGTTAACTTCTGTGAGGATGAGAATCACACAAGATGTATATGTTTTGATCTGCATTGTTTCAGGAATACCCACATCCATGTATCATATGATTATAGATCTTTTAGAGGATGATCAAAGAAGAGCTAGGATCTTTGCTTAGGGGTGTATACAATGATATTAAATGAAAACAGAGAGAAGACAAAACTGCTCAATTCTTAGTTTGCTTCTGTTTGCTCTACCCAGGAAAGAAACCTTTGTAGTAGAAATGACAAAAGGAAAAAGGGAAACAGGGAATTGAAACTCAAGATGAGTAAAGAGATAATAAGAAAGCACTTAGTTGTTCAGATGACCTACATCCTTAGTTACTGAAATAGCTGATGGATATAATAGTCAGCAACATTTGAAAAATTGAAGAAAATGTGGAAGGTACCATAAGATTGTAGAAAAAACACATGACGTCCTAAATCTTTAAACAATGAAAGGGAGCAGTCCGAAAACTTTAGGCCATTAAGCTTGATTTTAGTTTCTGAGAAAACTGTACAATGGACATTTAAGAAGGTAGGTAAATGCACAGAGAGGGAAGTTGTGATTACAGAGCCAGCATAAATTCATCAATAACAGGTCATAGCAGACAAACCTCATTTTATTTTTAATAAAGTTATTAAACCCAAATAAGCTGAGGGATCCAGCTTACACGCTAGATGATAGTCAGGAACCAAAAGAGTTTTGACACAAAAATCACTGGACTATAGGATAAATGTAAAGTGATATACTTGGGTAAAAAAAATCAGCATCACCCATATTTTAGGGAATTTGGTGCCCTAGTTATCCAATAATTTACCCGAAAAAACTTCAGGGCTTTCAATGGGCTGAAAGCTCAATAAGAGTCAACAGTATGATGTGCCAGTAAAAAATCTAACAGTTTTGGGCTGCAATAGGAGAGGCATGGCTTCCAAGTATGAGGAGGTGATAGTCCCTTTGTACTATATATGCCCTTGTCAGATATCATCTGGAATATTATGTTCTGGGAACCACAATTTAGGAAGGAAAGTGACAATCTGGAGATTGTGCAAGAAAGGACAACAAGGATGGTGAAGGAAGGTCTTGTGCCAATGTTATCTGAGTAATGATCAAAATGAATAGGGATATATTTTCCTGAATTAGAGCAGAGTTGGGGAGGAGACCATGATAGCTACATTCAAGAATTTAAAGTTCTATTTGACACCAGCGTGACTTAGGTTTACTTAGGCATGATGTCAGGAAAATTTTCCTTGAAATTAAAGCTATTTAAAATAGCTTCAAGAGGTGATAAATTTTCCCTCTTTGGAGGTTTTGAAGCAGAGACTCCAATGACCACCTAAGTATACTAGTGGAAACTTCTGTTAGATTTAGGCTGAATTAGATGAGCACTGATGATAGACAACCATTCCAACTTTCAAATTCTGTGATTCTGAGTTTCGGAGTATACTACTAACATTTTGATTAGTACAGTGTTAAGACTTTGGACTAATTTAATGAGCACAATTTTATATACTACATTAGTTTGGGCAAATCAAGAGCACTGATCTCTAATTTTTACTACTTTATTTCTAAAAACTGTTCTTGTTTTTAATTTATGTATCATGTCAGTATCAGTTGGGTAAGCCCTAAATATTTCAAATATTTACCATTATTTTAAATTATTATCATTTTTCTTATTTTATGTGTGGGTGTGACCATGTATGCATATATATAGAAATCCTGATTATTTTATGGATTATTTTATATAGGTTGCGATGTTGCTGAAGCTGTCTTGTTTCAATTAATGTTTTCATTGATTCTGTTTTTTTAACTAAACCAAGACATAATGTACAAACAGAGTTTGCTTCATCCTTACCAATACCTATTACTTTAATTTCTTTTTCTGACCTTCTTGCTTTGTCTAGTATTGGTAGGATTAAGTCAAATAATGATGGTGAGAGTGGGTAGCCTTGCTTAAACACTATCCTGAGTGGGAAAGATTTTAAGATTTATCTACTATACATAACACTGGCTTTTGATTTCAGATAAATGCTCTCTATTATTCCAAGGAAAAATTCTTTCCAATATTTTTAGCAATAACATAGTTGTTGGATATTTTTCCTGATCTACTTGATATAAACACATGGAAAATATATTATGTTTGTTGTTAACATGATTTATTATGCTAATTGTTTTACTTATACTGAACCATGTATTATTGGTTCTTCACATTCCTAGTATAAATCCCATTTCACCATAATGAATTTTATGGTATATTATTAAATTCTATTTGCCAGTATCTTAATATATATATATATATATATACGTATATATGTGTGTAAATACATATATGCATGTACATGTGTATATATATATACATATACACATATGTACATATATATATATATATCTTTGCATCATATTCTGCCTTGTCCTTCATCAGTATGGAAATCAGGATCATAACTGCCTTATAAATTTGTCTTATAAAATTGGTGGAGTACAATATTTCTCTATTTTCAAAAGCAATTCATATAACATTAAGATTATTTGTTCTTTGAATGTTTGGTAAAATTCAGCCCTCAATTCACATGGTCCTGATGGTCTCTCATGTAATAGTTCCTTATTGGCCTATTGAATGTTTATAATATTTGTTAAATTACCTAATATTTTTGTTGATTTAAGAATCTATAGTCTTGTATTAATTTCTTTCCTTTTCATTCTAATTTCTAATAAATTCTAACATCTTTTTGTGTATCACTCTCTACTTATTTTCCTTATGTTTTCACTATATTTTTCTTCCCTCTTTTTTTTATTTTGATAATGTGCTTTTCTTTCCTCTTCTTTTCAAATAACTTAGCTAATAATTTACTTATTTTACTGGTATTTTTTTAAAATAGCTCTTTACTTATTAATTTAGTCTGCGGTTAAGATTGTTTTCAATTATGTTAATTTATTCCTTAATCTAAGTGATCTCCATTGTTATTTATGTATCTTATTTTTATATGCTAATTACATGCATTACATGTATTTGTTGATTTTCTCATTTTTTCAACTGAAAACTCTTTATTATCTCTAATTTGTTAAAAATTCAGTGAAAGAAATTTGCTTCTAAAATTGTTTTAGCTACATCCCATAAATTTTGTTGTATTATAATTGTGTTGTGTTGTGTTATTATATTACATGTTATTATATTACTATATGCTATTATATTTATTATATATTATATATTATATTATTATATTATTATTTATTACCAAAACTAACACAGTATAGCAGGATAACAAGTTTATTGGTAAAGAGATTTAATGGGAACATGATGATGGTGGAGTTCAAGTCCAAGGAGGGAGGGTGATGAGAAATGAAGACTTGACTAGTCTGTCAGGCCTCTTTAAATGAAGGTTTGAGGAAGTGTTCTTTGCTCTGCTCTCCATCTCTCCAATCAGAGATATAGAAGGTACTGAGAATACTAAAGAGCTATGAGTACCCAAACTGATACATATTTGAACTAAATCTGAAGCACATTTGAACCAAATTAGTCTAATAAACCAATTCAGTTTTCTTCACATATCTAATAAATCTAACTTTTCTAGCATTCTGTTCACTTACTAGATTTCTTTCTTATTTATTTTTATCTGACTTACCACGCATCATAAATAGAATATTGAAAGTTCTCACTATGCTGTTCTGTCTAGATAATTTTTTTTAATTCAGGCAATTTGAAATTTTAGTTACTATTCTATTAACTATGTGTATGTGTATGCATATATATGTAATATGATGTATTTTTACAATCAATAATTCCTTTAATTGTGATATAGTTGCAAAGCTTATCTTTACTGAGTTTGTCCTTTGAAATCAGGTTTATCCAAATCATAATTACATCTGGACCTAACTGATACATAACTAATCTTTTCCTAACTGTCCATATTAAACTTACAGGTGTCTTTATGGCTTAGTTATATTCCTTATAGATAACATAGGATCAGAACTTGCTTTTTTATGCACTGTGTAATCAGATTTGTTTTTGTTTTTGTTTTATTACAGATGAATTTAATCCATTAACATCCAGATTTATAAGTGTTAAATTTAGATTTTCCTCTATCATGTCCAAGTGTAATCTTTATCTCCTCAATAAAATAATCTCTGTCATACACCCATAGCTCCAGAAGCTATCCAAATCCCAGTCATTACAAAACTACTCAGAATACTCAAATATCCCTCTTCCATACTCCTGATTTCTAGACTACTTCAATTACAACTGTAATTTTTTAAGATCTTTGTACCCTTTCCTCTCTTTCCCTTTCTTTTAAAATATACAGATTGTAACATACCCTTACAATCCTAAACTTCTTCTAGACTAATTAACTCTATTGATTATTCCTTGTTTTAAGTAAGTATTCTTCTCTTTTTCTTAGATAGGAATGTCACTATTAATACTGTCCATTTTCCCCTTCCCCATCTACCTTACGTTTTTATTATTTGAGAGTTACATTTAAATAATTTTTTTTTTTGCTCTCTATTCCTTTCCTTTAAAAAAAAGGGTGTGTGCAGTTTGACCATTTTTTAACGCTCATGTTTTCCCTTCTAATTTGTGTTCTTAGATTTTTCATTAAAATTAATTTACTGCTACATCTTTGCTTATTGAATCAAAGTTTTTATTATCTTACTGCTTCCCTATGACAAGAGTTCTTGGGGTTTGTTAATATATGTATGTATACACTCATATACATATACATATATATACAAATATATGTGTATATACAAACATATACATGTGTATATATGTGTGTTTATTACAATATTTTCTGATGTGATTATATGTATGTATGTATACATATACACACATATATGTGTGTATGTATGTAATTTTATCCTATATATTTTATTTTTTTGCATTTAACACATAATTCCAAGATGGGAATGATAGATTTCACCAGACTGCCACAGGTGTTTATGACACCAAAAAATAAAAGGTTCAGAACTACTGCCCTATAATAACTACTTGACTAATACAAGCACAGCAGCAACAAATATATACATGCTTAGTGCTGAGTATGTGACAAACTCTTTCAATTTATCGACACAATGTATTCCACCCCTTTATTATCATAGATGGTCAAAAATGTTATAAAGACATTATATTTTACATGCAAAAATTGACATCAATGTACATAATTAATTATAATTATCCATGCTTGACCATGTCTTTTTTTTATATTTTATTAATGCCTTGGGCAAAGTCTTAGTGTGCTCTTCAAATATATGGATAACAGATAACTAAGAGGGATAACAACACAGTAAATGAGTCAATATCCAAAAGGATCTTGATTAGTTAGAGCAAGGGGTTGAATTAAATAAGACAAAATTCTGTTAAGATAAATGAAAAGTCTTACTCAAATTCACAAGAACAAGACAGAAGAGGTGTGGTTATAAAGCAGTTTGTCTGAAAAAGATATGGAAGCTTTAATAGGCTCTAAGTTCAACATGAGTCAGCAATGTCATGTTGCAGCCTAAAAAGCTAATGCAATCATGGATTGCATTTAGGGGGGCATAGTTTCCAGGAATAAAAAAAAAGTGATAATTCCACTGTATTCTGTTTTTGTCAGACTTCATCTGTAGTATTGTATTTAATTCCAGATATCATATTTTTAGAAAGACATTGGTGCAACTAAAGATCATCTAGAAGAGGGAATTTAGTTCATGTCCTAGGAGGAGCAAATAAATAAATAAAATAAATAATTTGTCCTTGAATTTTACTTGTATTTGAGAATATTTGGAGCAATTTTCTGAAAAAAAAATGGTGTTTAGATGTCTTCACGTTTTTGTAGATAATCCATGATTCTCTCTCCAATCTCCATCTCAAAATTCTAACATTTTTGTTCATAAAATTCTGAAGCCTTTTTTTTCAGGGGAGTTGTACTTGAATATTTCATTGCATTCTCTATTTCCATAAACTGACCACCCAACCTGAGAATTTTATTTCTCATTAATTCCATTCCTTAATCGATTTGTCCATCTCTTTCTCCATGTTGTTGATATGTCATCAATTTGCCTTGTGTTTTCAGTGATCATAGATTTCTGATCAGAATCTCATTGCAATGATGAAATTCCTTGTCCAATCCATAATAAAAATTCTCATTATAGATTCCTTACTTATACCATATCTTTCTTCAGTGATATAATTTTTTTATTTACCTCCAAGTGTATATTAACCAATTTTATCTACTTTGTGTTAGGTCCATCTTTATTTTAGAGTATTGTGGGAATTTTTTTTTCTTCTTTTCAAGGTGTTTTAGTGTATACTATAATTTCATTGTATTAAAAGTTTCCTTTTTCTTGCTGCTTAATCAACTTTCTTGTGTTCCTATTTCCTTATCTGAGAGTTTCTTATGAGGTTTTCATGTGGCAAATCAACTTCGGGGA
Organism: Vombatus ursinus; assembly: GCF_900497805.2. Classification (NCBI taxonomy): domain Eukaryota; kingdom Metazoa; phylum Chordata; class Mammalia; order Diprotodontia; family Vombatidae; genus Vombatus; species Vombatus ursinus. The sequence continues at coordinate 13,813,877 of NW_020941197.1, forward strand.
GGGTGTGTCTGTTCATGAGATGCCGACTCTTCCCTGATTTTCAATAACTGCTTTTTTATGACCTGCCTTTGTCTTCATCAGACATCTCCTATAATTGAGTAATGGTATAATGTTCACAACACACAACTGATGACAGAAGAGATCTTAACAAAATTTTGTACTTAGAGGAAGACATTTGTTTCTATTACATAAAAGGTTCATGAGAAATTTGTGAAGCATACTATTTTATCACAGTATTCATTAATAGATGACTTGAAACTAGGATTAATTTACTCATTTGATTGGAAGCTGGTCACTACATTTAAAAAATATCTTACTAGTCTTCTAAAAAGAAAACTTGAATCTGAAACACAGCATGTACTCAAGGTGTGGAATGTTGAGAAGACATCAAATGATCAAGGTATTCTCACTGTATTTTATAAAAAGATCAAAGTAACAGGAGTGAAGAAACCTTTACAACTGTTGAAAGTACACATCAGATGTTCTTATCCTTTCAGGCCACTAGAGTAGTGAGAGCTTCTTTTCTCATGTACTGCTGACACAGAATGAGAAATGGCACTGCTTTCCGCAGGATCATCTCATTTCTTGGCAGTTGTTAGTATCTGAGCAGTGGTGTGTAAACCAAAGAGGCACTGATGCCCTTGGTGACTGAAATGTTGTGAAAATGATTTCAGAGTAAAGCATACTGTAAGTGACTTGGAAAACTTCCACACAACCATGCTGTATTTCTGGAAATCTGAAATGCCATCATTTGATGGAACTTTGGAACTTAGTCAAGGATAATGGTGTATATTTCCTGAAAATGTTTCTTTAGCGCATCACCCATTGCCAGCTGAATGCATTTGGATCTATGACCGCTCTAAGCAGGGCTGGCTTTCCTTCAGGGATTACAAAGCATTGGTTTATAATACATGGTGAATTTTTTTTAGAGAAAGCAAGATTTTTGAAATACATCTTGCTGTGCCATCACGGGGATAGATGTATTTATGGGACATTAGGGCTTGCCATCCATCTCAAATCCCACAGCATGAGAAGGCAATCAAAAGAAGCTGTGGGCCATGATTACATCATGCCTCAATACTATCTTCCTATGTCTTAACTTCCTTTTCTATAGCTCCCCTTTATAAAAAAGTTGATGGACAGCAGATGTCAATCAAACAACAAGCATTTATTAAGGGCTTACTTTGTGCCAGGAAGTATGGTTAGCTCTGGGCATACAGAGAAAAGTAAAAACACTCCCTACTCTCATGGAGCTTATGTTCTAGTGGGAAGACAAGATTGAAATAATTAAGTATAGGGGGACAGCTAGGTGGTGCAGTGAATAGAGCACTGTATATATATATATATATATACACACACATATCTGTACATATATGTATACATACACATATACATATACATATATTTTTAACATTTTTATTTAAGTTTTGAGCTCCAAATTCTACCCCTCCCTCCCACCCTTCCTGAGATGGTAAACAATCAGATATAGGTTATATGTGTACAATTATATAAAACATTTCCACATTAGTCATTTTGTACAAGAAGACTTGAAAAAATGAAAGACAAAAAGTGAAAAATAGCATGCTTCAGTCTCTTTCAATCAATATCAATTCTTCCTCTGGAAACAAATACTATACTTCATCATTAGTCCTTTGAGACTGTCTTGGATCATTATATTGTTGAGAATGGCTAAGTAATTCATAGTTCTTCACTGAACAATGTTGCTGTTACTGTGCACAATGTTCTCTTGGTTCTGTTCACTTCAATATGTATGAGTTCATGTAAGCCTTTCCAGGTTTTTCTGAAATCATCCTGCTTATCATTACTTATAGTGCAATAATATTCCATTATAATCATATACCACAGCTTGTTTAGCCATTCCCCAACTGATACACATCCCTTTAATTCCCAATTTTTAGCCACCACAAAAAAGCACAGCTATAAATATTTTTGTACAAATAGATCCTTTTCCCCCTTTTTTGGATGTCTTTGGGATATAGACCTAGCAGTAGTATTGCTGGATCAAAAGGTATATACAGTTTTATAGCCCTTTGGGCATAGTTCCAAATTATTCTCCAGAATGATTGGATCAATTCACAACTCCACTAACAGTGCATTAGTGTACGAGTTTTCCCACATCTCCTCCAACATCCAACATTTTCCTTTATTTGTCATATTAGCTAATCTGATAGGTATGAGGTGGTAGCTCAGAGTACAAATATATATATATATATATAATTGATAGACTTTGTAGTACAGACTACAAGTGCTAGAGGACATTGAGGAAAAGGAAAGATTCATGTGCGCTAGTTCACTAGACTTGGAGACAGGAAAGATGTGGGTTCTAATTCTTTCTCTGATACTTATTATGTGACCAAGGGCATCAATTAATCTTTCTAAGTCTCAGTTTCCTCCTCTATAAGATGTAGATACTAATATCTGTAATATATACATATAGATGTATATGTATATGTATAAATATAAACACACATATATTACTAAATATATAGTAAATATATATTGTATATTATAGATGTATGCACATTTGTATGTCAGATATTATTGTAACTGTTTTTGTTATCCATGTGGGAAAATTTCTTGTAACAACTGGATTTGAGCAAGGCTTTGAAAGAAGAGCCTGGAAATGTGTAACCAAAGGGATAAAAGAAGTTATTATAGATGGAGAAGAACCACATGCACAAAAATCAGGACAGAAAGTGAGAGACTAATCTAAGGAGATGAGCATTTCAGGAATAGTTTATGTAAGGTAACAGTGGGAAACAGATTTGTTGGAAAAGTCAGGACTGGATGATGGAGTAATTTAAAACTCAAACAGGATGATTAAGTTCTGATAGAGTAAGCAATTGGGAAACTTTGCTCACATCAACTCCCTGCTCAAAAGCTGAAGTAGCTCCCCATTGCCTATTAAATAAAGTCCATATGACTGCAATCCAAACTAAACTGAACTTTGCAGCTTTTTGTTTCTCATTTCAAAAATCTCCTTTATTTGCAATATGCTATAGCAAAAATGACCTGAACAGACCCTGTCCTTTGACTGTACTACCTAATCTTTAAATCTTCCCTGAAGAAGAAAGTTCCCCTGGGGTTGAGCTGTCCTGATTGGTGAGTGAATGCAAATTCTCCTGATTACTCTACCTAGCCAGCTCTGGACTTTACTTTGTATCCATCTACCTGGGATATCTCACTAACCACCATGCCAGCTACATATGGACCTCATGCCCCTGCTTTCCATCTCTTGCTCTGGGGTCAGTAATATGCCACTTCCTAAACCAAAACTCCTTTTCTATCCATTATGTCTTATATGTATGGTCTCCCCATATTAAAATGTAAGCATCTCAAGGAGAGGAATATCACATTTTTCTAAATGCACTTCTGCACCTAGTACAATGCATGGCACATGGTAGGTGCTTAGCTATTTTTTTTTCTTCTTGTTGACTTATTTATACATTAATTCCCACCATCCAGTTCTAATTCCATAATCTGCATCTGCTGAAATCCTATTTATCCTTTGAGAATTAATTAAAATTACTTCCTACACAAACTTTCCTAATCACCACAACTGAAAAAGAATCATCCTTCTCTGAGCCCTTTTCACATTTGCTTTTGCTTTATCCATTTGTGTATATGCATTATTTCACCTTTTACATTGTAAATCCTCTGAGAGCAAGAATGGATTTCTTATCTATCTTTGTATCCTCTTAAATTTAACACAATATCTTGGTGACAGTAGGTACTTAATAAGTATTCCTTGATCAATAACTAAATGTTGAATAAAGTATATATTAAAAGCAGGAACTTAAGGGATGTTATCCCAGCATCAGCAGGCAAAACAAATCAGAGTTATGGAGAAACTTCAGCCAAAAATGCTCCCACCCCCAGAAAAAGAGACTGGCATAGTTTTCCAAATGTGAGTTTATTAAGAATTAGAATAGAGGGAAATGTCAGAGTAAAGGCAGGAACTCACCTGAGTTCTCCAAAAATTCCAAACAACTTTAAAATAACAACTCAAAAACAAATTCTGGTGTGGCATAATCAGCAAAATGATGAGGTAAAATAATTTTCCAGCCCAAGACAACTTTGAAGGTTGGCAAAAAAGGCCTTTCTCACTAGGGTGAGAGATGAGCACAGTCCAGTGCAGGCTGCCTGCTAGTAAGCTGGCAGCAGGCCTTGGGGGTGACTGAATCAGCAGATGAGGCTCCTATCAGCTCACAGATGGTGAGGTGGTCAGACAACTAGTCAGAAGGAGATTACAGGGAACCTCTAGCTGATACTGGGTACAGGACACTGTTGCCTTGTCCATACATGGTTTTCTGTATCAGTCCCAGAGTATAAGAAGGAACTCTAGCACACCAGAGCTTCTGGCCATAGTGGAGCATGGAGCCTTGTCACAGTTCCAGGGCAGAAAGGAAGGTTTGTGGTCACTCATTGACAAGAGCACAAGACAGGAGAGCAGTGACCACACCTCTCCTTAGGTCATACCACCTTGGAAGAACTGAAAACTTACAGACCCCCAGAACTACCTCTGAAAACAGCAGCATTGAAAACCTGAAGCTTGGAATAGTGTCCGCTCCACCCCAGAAGAAGAGCCTAACTTTAACATAAAGTTAAAAGTCATGAAATAGGCTAGAAAAATGAGCAAACAGAAACAACAAAAGAACCTGACCATGGAAAGTTACTATGGCTATAGGGAAGGCCAAAACAAATGCAGAAGACATCAAAGTCAAAATAGTTGCATCAAAAGCCTCAAAGAAAAATGTGATTTGGTCTTAGGCCCAAAAGGAATTCCTAGAAGAGTTAAAAAAGAATTGTGAAAATGAAATAAGAAATCATGAAAAATGAGTCAACAGCTTGGCAAAAGAGGCACAAAAAAATACTGAAGAAAACAACACCTCAAAAAATAGAATAGGCCAAATGATAAATAAAATAATAAAATTAAATTTTAAAAAAAGACACAAAAATCTATGGAAGAAAAGAATTCCTTAAAAAGAAAATTGGCCAAATAGAAAAAGAAGTACAAAAATTCACTGAAAAAAGAATACCTTCCAAATGGAAAAGGAAGTACAAAGCTCACATAAGAAATTAATTCCTTAAAAAATTAGAATTGGGCAAACTGAAGCTAATGACTGCATGAGACATCAAGAAAAAATAATAGAAAATCAAAACAAAGACAAAATAGAAGAAAATGTGAAATATTTCATTGGAAAAACAACTGACCCAGAAAATACATAGAATAGAAATAGAAAATAGAGACAATTTAGGAATTGCACAGTAGATATGCAGTTTCATGTGTAATCATCTTTTTAATTATATTATGTTTTGGAAATACTTGTTTTATTCCATCAATAAAAAATATAAATTTAAAAAAAGAATTATTGTACTACTTGAAAGCCATGGTTTTAAAAAAAACAGCCTAAGCATCATCTTTCAAGAAATTATCAAGGAAAACTGCTCTGATACCATAGAACCAGAAGGTAAAATAGAAATTTAAAGAATCCACATATCACCTCCTAGAAGAGATCCCAAAATAAAATCTTCCAGGAATATTATAGACAAATTCCAGATTTAACATGAACAGATGCAAAGTAAAGTGAGCAAAAACATCAGAACAGTATACACAGTAAACAGTAATATTGCATGATGATCAACTGTGAATGACTTAGCTATTCTAAGAAATACAATGATCCAAGGTAATTCTGAAAGATTTATGATGAAAAGAACTGATGGGGTCTGAATGCAGATCAAAGCATATTTTTATTTCTTCTTTCTTTCTTTCTTTTTTGGTCTGCACATTCTTTCACAATATGACTAATATGGGAACATGTTTTTCATGACTGCACATGTATAACCTCTATCAAATTGCTTGCCTTCTGAATGAGAGGGGAGAAGAAGGAGAGATGGAGAGAATCTGAAACTCAAAACTTGTTAAAATGGTTTTTACATGTAATTGGAAAAATAAAATATTTTAAAAGAATTAGACTAGCAGAGTGGTGGTAAGAATAGAAATACAAAACAAGAGTCTAGAAGCAGTTTTAAAAAAAAAAGAATTTATAGGCCTTGGTGACTATAGATTAAAGAGTATGATGGTATTGAATGAGACAGAGTTGCCTCCATGTGTTCAAGACTGAGTGACTGGGTGTATGATAGTGCTATCCATGATGAGAAGAAAATTAATGTGGATATTTATTGTGTGATAAATGGAAAATTTACTTTCCCCACGCATATCATCCAACAAATTCCAAAAGTTCCAGGACCACCTAGAATCTGTGGAAATAATGGTGACTTGCAATGTTAAGTGATGAACATGTAGACTGAGAAAGAATTTAGAACTAACAATGGGTCCTGAATGGTGGAATGATGGAGAAAACTGATCCCAGTGACAATGAAAATAGCAATTAACATTGAACCAGCCTCAGGGATCAGGATGTCAATGAATTAGGCAAGGAATTCAGTCATTAATCCTATAAGTTTTACAGAGACTATGACTGACCCTCTGGAAAGAAGAGAAATTGGAGGTCACTGGAAGGGAAGTTATAATGATTATCTTCTCTATTCTATGATGTCTTTAATCAATCTGTTCAGAGGGTTACATTTTGTTAGCCTCAGTACAAGCAGTTGGCTATGGACTATCAATGATAATAAATAATAATAAATGTTTATATACTACTTACTATGTGCCAGGCACTGTGAGAAGTGCTTTACAATCATTATCTCATGTGATCCTCACAACAACCCTGGAAGGTAGGTGCTATTATTATCCCCATTTTACAGATGAAGAAACTGAAGCAAACAGAGGTTAAGTGATTTGCCCAAGATCACACAGTTAGTAAGTATCTGAGACTGGATTTGAATTCAGGTGTTCCTGACTCCAGGCCCAGTGCTCTATTCACTGTACCACTTTGCTCCTCCAGATCAGAGAGTCATTCTGGTATCTGGATATGGGAAAAGGGAGTCATGGAGATCATTACATTTAGTTTGGGGATATCTTATGATGATGAACATGTTAAGACTATTTATTATTCTTATAGATAGCCAGCTTAGTGTGCTTGATAGAAGCAGCTATAAAGTTAGAAAAAATTAGGTCCAAGTCCCAACTCTGATACATGTTGGCTGCCTGAACCAAGGAAAATCCCTTAACATCACAGTGCTCTAAGCAACTGTGCATAATGCACAGATATAGGAAAGGGAAGGAAGCCAATATTTATTAAGTACCTATTGTGTGCCAGCCACTCTACTGAGGGCTTTATAGATATTTTCTTTGGTTGCAAGGACCTCAGAGGCAACTAATCCTACCCTCTTAGTCTACAGAAGAGTAAATAGAGACTGAGAGAAGTTGTGACTTGACCAAAGTAACATAGACAGTAAATGTCAGAGGCAGAATTTTAATCCAGATCCTCTGCTTCCAGGTGGAGCCAGGGCTCTTTGCAGAAAAATCACTAATCTCAAAAATCAATGGTCCAAACAATAATATACTTCTTATACATAGAAGGGAATATTAAGTTAATACACAACACAATTCCACATCTCTTTTGAATGATTAAGGGCTACTAATGCTCATTTCAAAACTTCCTACAATTCTTTGTTACATTGTTTTCTTTTTTTATTGTTATTTTAAGGTTGTAATTTAAACTTAACAGCCATCAACAAAACATACATTTAAGAAAAAAATAAAAATCATTATTCAATAAAATCACAAACTGCAAAATCATTTATAATTTAAGTATATGTTAGCATAACAAAATAATAAAAAAAATTCCTGCCCCCTTCTGTTTTCCTTTTCTTCTGTGAATCACTTTTGAATTTGTTGCTATAGTTGTTATTTGCATAGATATGGTTGACATGTGTATTATTGTTCTATTTCTTTTTTGTTCTGGTTGTGTATGTAACTCACTCATGGTTTACTCCCTAAATTTCCATTAGCATTTACCAACTGAGTCCCAAAGGGTAAACCTATGTTCTATAGATAATGTTGTGTGCGGCAACTCCAAACACTACTCATAAGCTTTCACCAATTTGCTTCTGATTGGTAGTCAGCCAGTAAAACAATTAGCTTTTAGCAAAGGTATTTACTAAAATGATATAGTAAGAGCAATTGGTACAAATATCCCCCCAAAATCCTGTGGCACACTATACATAAATACACACAACAGAAGAGTGGGTTCAAACATAAGGTACATTAGTGGTGAAGCACATGTGTAGGAAAGGTGTGTGAGAGGACAATTGTGTTAAAGGTTAACTCACAACTCCTCGTGCTGTGCAGCCTAGAAGAACTTTTTTTTCCTTCCATAATGACTTCAAGAAACTCTCCTTCAGTTCTAGATCTCTGATGAATAAGCCACTCAGTTACATTTCCAGGATCTGTTTCTTTCTTGAGTGAAGAGTCAACATTTCTCTCCACCATGAGAGCTGTCATCTTCTTTGAGTGAATGTGTCACTCTATCTTTTTCTGTCTTCTATGTGCTTTGCTGCTCCAGAAGAGCTCACTGTCTCCAACTTGCCTAATATCTCTGATCTCATAACCAACATGGGGGAAATGAAGAGAGTCCCCAGTTAGTCAATCTGGAAGCCCAAATCACAAAGCATTGCCACAAAATGTTCCACATGCACAGTGGAACATATAGAACACTAGACCTGGTGTCAGGAAGAATGAAAATCTGATTTCCCTCCCCCTTTGCTACCTCCTGGTACAGGTACAAATCTTTCCTGAACCTGGAACCCTCAGTTCCCAAACTAACTTATTTATAAGTGTATGTTAGCAAACTAACTTAATATTTTTCTATATAGTGCCAAAGGGTATGAATAATTTTCCCAGTCAAAGATATTGTTCTCTTCTTGACCAAATTAGAGAGTATTTCCGACCTGATAAAGGGATCAGGGAATAGACAAATGTTTACACAGTATGGACCTAATCCTGTATGGACACATTATTGTAGGCTTATAGGAAAATTCTTTAATATTTTTGTACTTTATAATTCTTTTTATCGACTCTGTGACCACATCATTGAGGTGGGAGGGGAAATATTCTACCTTATATATAAATATAAATTTCCCATGTTTCATCTTACAGAGTTCAGTCTTATTTGTCCACAGTTAATGTTGCATAAGTGTCTCATACAGTGGAAAGTGTGGCAGGAATTCATCAAATACTGTTCTCTTGGCATCTTGACAAAAAATGAAGGGGTATACTAAGAAGTATTGCTCTCTTCAGATTACCTTAGAAAACCTGCATGAGTATTTTCAGAAATAAAATACTAGAGGTGAAACTTTCCTGTCTTTTTACTTTTGGTATATTTATGTCACCCTTGAAAAATCCAGATATCTCCCAATGGACAAACAGGCAGTTTTCAGAAGAAGAAATCAAAGTAATCAATACAGGAAAATGCTATAAAACAATAACAATTAGATAAATGCAAATTAAAACAACTCTGAGGAACCATTTCACAACTATCAGAATGGCAAACATGTCAGAAAAGAAAATGACAAGTGATGGAGGGGATATGGAAAAATAGGCACACTAATTCACTCTCAATGGAGTTGTGACTGGCCCAATCATTCTGGAGAACAATCTGGAACTATGTCTAAAAGGCTATTAAACTGTGCATATTTTACCCACCAATATCACAATATCACTAGGTCTGTATCCTAAAGACAATAAATAAAATGGAAAAGGACCTATTTGTACAAAATATACTTATAGCAACTCTTTTGGGAGTAGCAAAGAATTGGAAACTAAAGAGATATCCATTAATTGGAAATGGCTGCACAAATTGTGGTATATGATTATGATGGAATACTATTTTGCTATAAGCAATGATGAGGAGGATGGTTTCAGAAAAATCTGGGAAGACTTATATGAACTGAGGCTATGTAAAGTGAGCAGAACTAGGAGAATGCTGTACATAATAACAATAATATTGTAACGATGATCAACTGTGAAAGACTTAGCAACAGTGATCAACACAATGATCCAAAACAATTCTGAAAGAGTCATGATTAAAAAAGCTGTCTACCTCCAGAGAAAAGAACTGATGAAGTCTGAGGGCAGATTGAAGAATGCTTTTATCACTTTTTTTTTTATTTCTTGCTTTTTATTTTTGTTTATGTTATTTTTGCAACATGGCTAATACGGAAATATGTTTTACATGACTCCATATGTCTTATGAATACCATATTTTTTGCCTTCTCAATAAATGGAGGAGGAGCTTGAGGAACAGATAGGATTTGTGATTGAAAAATTAAAAATGAATATTAAAAAGAGAAAAATTCAAAACTTTAACAGCTCTGATATCTATTTTCTACTACCTTATTTCTCAATCATTCAGCCTTTCTTACACACACAAATAAAGGACCTTTGAATAAGATTTAGCAAGCAAACAAATAAAATGTGTGACATGAAAGACAGTGGAATATAATGGAAAGAACACTCATTGTGGAATCAGAAGACAGTATCAGATCTCAGTTCTGCCACTTGCTACCAATGTGGCCTTTCCCATGTGGCACGCTGACCTCCTTGAGAAAAGTAGCAGCATGACCTAGAGGCATGTAGAAGATTATTATTATATTGAGGCCAAGGCCTCCTCATCTGTAAAATGAGAGTTCGGGACTAAACAATCTCTAAGGACCTTCAAGTTGTAAATCCTAAAACCCACTAATCATTCCCTGTGTCACTGATTTCTTCTCTCCCACTTTGCATGTAGGCCATATAGTTCTATTTGCTTTCTTAAATAAGGATACCGTGCTATGTGAAGCACTTATCACAGAGACACTAATCATTTTATTAAGCTTGTGACATATAGAGAAGAGAGAGAAATTTCCCCTTTCAAAAACTAGTTTCTTCATTACTTTATGCTGGTGAATTTCCAATCCTTCCTTGACTGAATGGAATTGGAATTTTAGGTGTTCCTTTCCCAGGCTCTAGAGAAACTCCCTGTATTGTTCTCAAAGTCCCTCTTTCTTTGTCTTCTCTCATAGTAGCGGCTATGTCAGGGGTCCCCAGTTAGTCAACCCTGAAGCCCAAGTTATAGTAAGTATACTGCTACTCAGTGGAAGTAGCACTTGACCTGTAGTCAAGAAGACCTGAGTGCAAAACTGGCTTCAGATGTGCACTTGCCATGTGAGCTAAGTAAGACAAGCCACTTAACCTTTTTTTGTCTACTTCCTCATCTGCAAAATGGGGATAACATCACCTACCTCTCACATTTGGTGTGAGAATCAAATGAGATAATATTTTGAAAGCACCTTGCAAACCTTAAAGTGCTATATGAATGCCAGCTATTTTTACAAATGATATTATTATTAATAAAGCATCCACCATCTAGAAATCTTCCTTTTTCCAGTAATTTTAGTGTCAGCACTATCTCCTTACTCTCCTCTCTAATTTGTATTATCAACCGACTCCAACCCCTGCCCAATTTGTACATTTTGTCTCAGATGGACCTGTGGTCTCTTTAAGAAGTTCCCTTGAATGATGGAGATAGCAACTCATCCATTCCTGCCCGTCCTGGGTGATTCTCATTCATGCCCTCTCAAATGCTGTCTGCATGTAAAATACAAATTATGTGCCCCTGGAGAGGAGACACAGTACAATGTAGTGTTTAGTGAGTGCTTGTCTTAGAGTCAGAAATAACTTAGTTCAAATTCCCTTCTATTGCTTTAGAGCTGACTCACTCTGGGTAATTTACTTCACCTTCTTTTGCAAAAGGCAACTCATTAGGGGTAGCTGGGTGGTTCAATGGAAAGAGTGCCAATGCTGGAGTTAGAAAGATCTGAGTTCAAATCTGGCCCCAGACACTTACTAGCTGTGTGACCCTGGGCATGTCACTTAAGCCTGTTTGCCTCAGTTTCTTCATCTGTAAAATGAGCTGAAGAAGGAAATAGTAATCCACTCCAGTATCGATGCCAAGAAAACCCCAAATGGGGTCACAAACTGAAAACAACTGAAAAACTCACTAGTGCTTCTCTATTAAGTCGCAGACAAGTTTAGATCTGGATTGATGAAAGCAGTTACCAAATTGACAAAATTACAGTCCTTCCTTATATTGATACATCCCTCCAGAAAAGGTTAAGGATGCTTAGCCTAAAGGAACCATCTTGTTCCTCACTATAACTTCCATGCCTTCCACAAGATGCCATAATTCTACAATTTTTAAGATGCCAAAATTCTACAATTTATCACTTGATCCATTGTAGTTTTCTACTGGCCTCTAGATCACATTCTCTCCACTCCGAACTCATGACCACAGACTTGGAGAAATGTACTACAGTTGCCCCTTCCACATCATGACTTTACCCATCATAATTTTGATATATTGTGGATTGGCATAATCAATTAAATGAGAATTTTGGGGGAGCTTTGCAGAAACTGCAGATGATACCCCAAAGCCAAGCAGACGACACAGAAAAAGTTTAGAAACTCAGAAATGCATAAAATATATGTATAGTTTTGAATAATATCAATATATTTTATCTTTTAATACCATAATAATCCAGACTTCTTTGGTATGAGGGCTAAAAATTTTATATGGATTTTTCAGATCACAAAATCACCACACTCTTACCCCCACAATATGGAAGGGATAAGTGTTTTTGATATTGCTTAAAACACCCAGGCATCTCAGCTCATCTGTGTCTCAACTCCCTTGGCTGATATCTTCAATGACCAACAAGGTTACCTTAGATTCTGTAGTTAAGCCCCCTCCGTAAAAATAAACTCTATGAAATATCTTTCTCTCACCATAATCTCTTATTCTTCCTTCTCTCCCTCTGCCTCACTATTCCTAAATCTATTGATCATCCTCATCATGATCTCTGGTCACTCTTCCTATCCTTATTCTTCTAGTCTATCACATGAATTTCAGCCTCACTTTCCTCCCTTTATAGTCATCTCTTACCTAGTATTGTAATAACTTCTTAACTGGTCCTCTTGTTTGTAGTCTTTCCCCTCTCCAGTACAAACAACAAGCAAAATCATCTCCACAAAATAGTTTCTTACCATGTCACCCCATTTTTTTTCATCTCAAAATCCTTCAGAAGTTCTGTATTATCTCTAGAATAACAAATTCTTCTGTCTGGAATTCTCCACAAATGTATTCTAATCTACATTTCTAGTCTTATTTCCTATCACTTCCCTTCCTGCACTCTACATTCCAGGCCAATTGAACTATTAGCTCTTCCTGAAACTCAGAATTTCAGCTCTGGCCTCCATGCCTTCATACAGGTCACCTACATGCCCTATGCCTGTGTAAGGGAACCAGAGGTAAACTTGATAACTATACCTCTCCCTTATATATACCCATTGGCAACTTACTAAGAAGACAAAGACAACTACTGATTAATTACCAGAGACGGAAGCGAAAGACTTAGGGCCATAAATTGAAAGACTTGGAGTCATCCCTTAGTCTCTCTTTTGGAATAGGTCTAGTTACTGGCATTTCTATCCTATTCCTCAAGATGATTTGGCTACCTAGACCTATTGGGAAAACAGACTGTAGTAGAGGAGCCATAGTATTGTGCTAGCCTGTGCTACCCTCTGGCATTTAGAGGGTTCTTTTAACCTTTTTCCCTCAGCAGAGCACAGAATAGAACATGGTAAAACAGACCTGGCTTCAGAGAATAAAAGAAGATGTCTATGCATACACACAGTGTCTTACCACCAAGTTCGGGCTGCCTGCAGACAGAAACACCTGGGAGTATCACATACTTGCCTGCAGCTTTATCACTGGCTACATATGAAAGGAAAATTCCTGAGAGTGAGTTTTTCTAGATCTATAGATAACTGTGACCAGTGAAATGGTATCCAGAGTTCCTGCAGGAATACATGGCAGAGATGGATATGTGTATGACCGCATGGCAGAGGGAGTTCATAGATAATGTTTTTCAATCCCAATCTCCAGTGTAGAAGAAAAAAAAGGTTTTGATTTTCTAAACAGTGTTACTTCAGAATTTAGACTTCATTCTAGAGGACAGTACCACCCTTGGTGTTGCCTCCAAAGCAAAGCTTCTTAAATTGGGGTCCACGAATTTAGATTGTTTCCTATATTTTGATTACTGTGTTATGATATATTTTGTTTCCTTTATAATCCTATCCATTTTACTTTATTCATTTAAAAACTTTATTCTGAGGTATCCATAAGCTTCACTAGATTGCCAAAAATGTCCATGAAACCAAAAAAACATTAATAATTCTTGTTCTAAAGCAATGCCAAGGGCATTGTGACTTTTAGAAAAGATGAAATCGCCCAAGCAGTATGTCTCTTAGAGATAGAAGAGGACTACCTAGGTGACTCCTACAGTGAGAAGATAAATAAGAGTTAAAGCCAAGATATACCACAGCACAGAATTTGAATCTTGTCACTACCCAGTATTACAATGAGTTATATGAAAAAGGAAAGTTCATTTGCAAGGTGTTGCCCATCTAACCACACCAAAGTGTGCTTGCCTTCCGAGTTTAAAACACAGGGTCATTAAAAAATTCAAAAGGACTGGGTAGAAGACTGATTTCACTGGACTATAAAGGAGCTGCTATGAAAATTTAAGTTCAGTTTCCTTCCAATGGAGTAATTCACTAATTTTTATAGTCTACTTTCAGTCTTTTGTGCCTTCTTACTTTTCTATAGGGTAAAATAATGGCTGTCCTCTACTCAATATATTTTTGTCAATTTGATTGCTTATATAGGAGCTACAAACCATAATAACCATATTTGTCAAAAACTAGACATGAGCTATTTACAAGTTATCCTGAAAGCTTTCCCACAGTAAATCTATGGAAGCATATAAACCAGAGGGATATTTTCCTTTTTAGGTCAGTCATGTTGGCACTTAGGGAGCTCTGGACAAACCATTACATTTTGGACACAAACCCATTTTCTAGTAGGTACCAAGGGGCAGCAGCTCCAAACCAGTCAATTAATTTTGGTCCAGCCTCAGTTTCTGGGAAGAGTACTATTAGGAACTTTTCTCATGCTGAGTAGGAAAGAAAATTGGGGACAAAAGTGTGTTATTCTCCCATGTTTCTGTGACAAAGCAGCCCATTCCTGATACACTAGGAATTCTCAGGCTTCCTCAACATCACCACTATGGAATCCAGGTACATTCTAATGTGCCCTGGTCTATGTTCTGGTCAGGGGAAAAATGCAAAAGAAAAATAAAACAATTCAGTCATGTTTGTCAGTTTACTTTTTATAGGCTAGAGCAAATAGATAGCTTCTCCCACAAGAATTCATTCTTTCAACCAAATCACCTTTCAGAGTAATCTCTGTCAGTAAAATCCATTCCTTAGGAGGGGCCAAAGGGTGATTCTAAAACAGTCAATTCATTTTGGTTCAACTTCAGTTTCTAGGACCTCATCAGGAGTTGTCTTTGTCCTCAACAAAATATCAATGGACAGGTCTTCACTATAAACTGATTTAATTAAATCTAGTCTAGAAATTTCTGATAAATCTTGAATACCCCTATACTTACAATGCACTCACTTGTAATGTTTCCCTCTCAGAACACTTATTTTCCTTCAAAAAACCACCTCGGATGGCACTTTCCTTATGAAGGATTGCCCAGTATCCCCACATGATAGTGTTCTTACCCTCCTTAAACTACTTTATATTTATTTACCTTTGTGAACGTTTCACCTAACAGAATGAATGCACGTTCCTTGAGGATTTGCATCCATTTTTTTCCTTTATATCACTGATACTTAGCACAGTGCTTTGCACAAAATAGGCAATTAAAAACCTTTAACAAACTAAATGAAACTTTCTTTGGTCTTTTCTACGAAGTTTCCTTCCTGGCTTAGAAAGGCCTCCCCAGAAACTCTCCTAGAGCATCTGAGAATCTTCTTCTCTGCATAGTGACTTATTTTCATCTACTTTGTCCCTTAACTGATTCCAGTAGTTTCTTCAAATTCTCTTACAAATAGAATTCCTCTATAATACTCTGATCAACCAAGCATTACTCTTAATCAAAGAAGATCTTTTCAATGAATTAAAATAAGTAATACCATATATTAACCTATCTGAATGGCTTGGGAAGATATTCCCTGACATTTTCTTTATGCGAAATTGGAATGAAAGCACTAAGTGGGGTGTTGTAAACATATTTAATAAGCATTTGATGGATTCTGTATTAGGCCCTAATCATAAAACCTCTACTTCTACTGAAACAGAGAAAGTAAAATGTTTGGTCTATGACGTACATACTGAGGATGTAGCCTAAACAGTTCTCATTGAAAAAATGGCTTAGTTTCCAAAAGTTTACTTGCAAGTTAGCTATAGAAAACTTAGGATGTATTTTCCCATAGAATTAGTGCCATAAGAGGTAGTTAAGTTCCCAGGTTAGTCTGGAACAGAAATCTACATAACTAATGATATAGGCGAAAAATAGTTATAAGGAACTTTACGAACCTTTGACGGGAAGTCATGTTCCAAACATTTGAAATTTTCTTTAAAAAGTGACTAAAATATTCTTTGACACTGTCACCACTACCACACATATACCCTCAAAGATGACAAAATCAGAGGCTGAAGTCCCATATATAACTGTGTGGGACAGAGACCACTACTCAAATTCAAAACAAAGACTTAGTTACCTTGAAATTGGAGAGGAGTTTATTGCTTTCTCATGAGAAAGGGTACCGCCCCTCGTCACCCTAATGGCTCCGGCCAGGGAGGGAGCATATCGGTACTCATCATCCTAATGGGGCATAGGTACAAGTTGGTTACAGAAAGCAAGGCTTGTTTGTATCCTAACATGAGTTCCTCCTCCCAAAACCCCCTTCCCCTTCTCCCACTGGCTGGGCTTCAGGGGGTGCAATCTATTCACGGAAATCTTCCCCAGCAACAGAGTACACAAGTTTGCCCAGGAACAAGAAAAGGTGGGAAGTCTTGCAAGAGTTTTAGGTTGGGGATAGGGCTATTCTATTCTTTCTGCTATGTGCTTAAAAGCAGGGTCTGAGGGAGTTTTGACAAGATCAGAAGGGAGTGTGTTTCAACAATACAATTAGAAGGCCATCTACAACAGGTGCCTCCAATTTCTCTCCTCCCACTCTCTTACTGTCTGGCTTCTGACCTTATCCCTCTCCAAATGACCAGTGATCTCCTAATTGCTGTCCTTTGTAAGAACTATTAACAAAAACTATTAACCCTTTGAGGAGGTTTCACATCTGAGAGATCATCATCTCTCGCATAACAATACATTCATTACATCACTTTTTGTGGTGGGAAATGTTGAGCTCATTTTGAGTTGGCTTAACAAACAGTGCTACATCTACACAACAGAATATTATTGTACAATAGGAAACGACAAATACAATAATTTACAGACATTTTCGGACACTAATGTAAAATGACAAAGCAAAAAAGGAAGACCTAAGAGACCAATACACAATGATCACAATCCCACAAAGGAAAACAATGGCAAAATTCATCAAAATTGAGATTAATATAATCTAGTCTTGATTCTGGAAAATTAATTATGGAACAAACTCTCTTCTCAATCTATATGTGACAGACTAAAGATGTAGAATGCTGCACATGCTGTTGATATATTCATTTTGTTGGTTTTATTTCATTATTTTTTTCTTTATTACAGAAGAAAATTAGAATAATTAGAAGGGGATAAATGTTCGGAAATAACAATGGGCATCAATAAAACATTTTTTAAAGAATCTTGCCATTTGATCAGCAAAATAGAGGATTAGTCACTTTCTCCAAACCATTTCAAACCTCTAACCCAGATGTAGAGTATTTACAGTTAAGTCCCCAGGAAGATAAAACCAAAACTCTTAATATAGTAAAAAGCTTGTATGAATTATCACACACACAAAAAAAGTTTTAATTCTTTGAGCACTTATTCAGCACACTTAACCAACTACCATGACCCAGGTACAGGAATACAAATTAATTCTTGTGTTTGTGCAGGAGACAATCTAGGGACTCCTGATTGTACAGTGACTCTGCCCAAGCCATTCTGCTCTTCCTCAGTTCTCAAGAAGTGGAAGAACCTGATTATTCCTAGCCACATATTTTTCATCCTTTTTTTTCCAAAGAAGATCAATGATATTATGAGGTGAGGTCTTGACTTGTGCATGAATTGGATTTAAGTGAGGCAGAGTTAAATCATCAACCTCACTCTCTCTTCCAGAGTCATCCAAGTCCAGTGGCAAAACAAAGTCAAGATGACAGGTGATAGCCCAGGATGCAATAGATGACTTTGATGTCTTCAATATTTGACCAAGCTCTAAGTGCTCCATAGCACCTGCTGAGGCCATCTACATGGCCTTTGAAAGAACTTGTTCTCACCTGTCCATTCCAACAGGGAAGTTCCCCATTACAACATTCCCCAACTCATCGACATTTGAGGCCTGTCAACCTCAACCAGGTTTAGCTGGTCTGCTGAGACAGTTTTAGCAGGATGTGGCCACTGTGCCTGCTACAGAGGGTGCACAGCCACATGAAATACAAGCAAAGGAGGGATTGAGTGGACTTGAAACTTGCTGCCTTTTGACTGGAGTCCCACCTTAGGTTAGGAATTCCCTAAGGCTATAGTGACACTGATCATGTACTACCTTTTTTACCCCAACCCAGCAAGATGTGGTAGTATCTTTGTTGATTCTGACTCTGCCTAACTATGAAAAATTAAGAGAGAAGAGGGGAGAAAGTTAATGAGGTGTGGTGTCAGTGTGTAGGTTGTACTGAGCCTGAAGGAAAGGCAACTAAAACATAACTGTGGTCACTACTGCTCTTCTCAGAGGCTACTCAGGCCAGAGACCCATTCTGGCAAACCCTATATTCCTACAAAACATGGAGAATGAGGTAACATTGCAGTTCAGCACCAGGAGTTTACCCATCAAGACAGCAGATGAGACCAGAAGGTGATTTTTTTTTTTAGCATGGAATTTTTTTAAAAGGCCAAACCTCCAAAGACAACAGGAAAAGAGGTCTCAGTAAAAGCCTAAACCAAAGCAAACAACACAGAATCCTAAAACTATTCAAAAGGGCCCCAAATCCCAAAGAAAATGCAAAGCTTCTTTAACACATATAATATTAAGGAAAAGGAACCAAAGCTTTATTAAAAACAGAATCTTGAAGACTCACCAAAAGCATGGAAAAAAAATTAAGAAAATCTAGAATTGTTCAAAAGAGAGGTGAAATCCATAAAGAAGAATTAGAATGAATATGTATCAGTAATTTGAGGTCTCAGTGGAGAATTTAAAAACTCAATTTGCATATTTGGAAAAAAATAATCCAAGATAAAGAATTTCTTTTAACAAGTGAGAAAGTAACAGATATAATGAGAAAAAGTTGGCAAATGAGAAACAAATGACAATAATATTAATGGCAATAGCATAAAAAATGTAAATTTTATATAAGACAAAATTACAAACCTCAAAGACAAGATGCACAGGAATAACCTAAGGATCATATGGCTTTCAGAATAAAAGGATATATTTCTTGCCTGAATTCCATAATGCAAGAAAAAATACAAAAAATAGAACATCTGACTACAGACAACAAATAATCAATCAAAGAATACCCAAAATGCTGCCAGACAAAAATAAAAATGCACACTGCAAATTCCAATACATACAGAGGCCAAACTGAATGACTTCAATGACAAAAAAAAAAAACAAATATTTGAAAGCATCCAGTAGAACGTCTTTCAAACAGAAAGGAAAGGAAATTAGGATAGCACAAATTTATTCCATATCCATAAGAAATAGCAGAAGAGAATGGAATAATATATTCCAAACTAAAATGGCATACCCTGCAAAAAAGAAAACCTGTTCCAAGTTACAGTGAAGAACATAAGGCATATATGTTAATTCCCCATACGTCACAATTAGTGCCAGAAAACACACTTACACACACATACACTTGTGTGTACTCCTCCCATATTTCTATACTTCCCCCTCCCCATTTTTGTGCAAATTTGACTCCAATGGCTGTTCTTCTGAAAGGTTTGTTAGAAAGAGATATTATAGAATTAGGGAATTCTGAATAGGCAATGATTTTTATCAGTGTGTGTGTGTGTGTGTGTGTGTGTGCGTGTGTGTGTGTGTGTAGAAAGAGGATGGGTGTTGGCAGTTGGTGAAGTGTCTCTATTTGATGGAGGGGCAGAGGTTCAAACAAAAATTTTGTATAATGTGGGTAGAAAGGGTTGGAGAAGAAAAAGGGCTGCAGCGACAGGGACACATTTGACAATTTCTCCCAATGGAGATCTATCGAGTACAATGATGGTTCCAGTAGGGCTTGGCATAGAGCATTGGATATCAGACCCTACTAGCAGTGACTCCAAGAGAAGTAGAAACTCTACTAAGAATGGGATCGGGAAGTGATTAAGGAATGGTCAATTCTTAAAAGAACATGCACTGTTTGTATCTACTGTGAAGGTGTTTTACCCACAGTTCACTAGGAAAAGCCCACAAGGGGGGCGACATGGAGGTGTGGTTTTAGGCCTGCTACTTCACTAAGTCAACTAAAGGTCAAGGGTAACTGAGAGTTGTCCAGTCTGCCCCTAGTCAATGTCTTGTTTGACAAGATAGATGTAGGGAGTATATATATGTCTTTGGTCTAGAATATAGATAATGAGGAGTCCAGGATGTAGATAATGAGGTAGGGTGGTAGTATATGTAGTCTAGTGAAAGAAAATATCTTTATGACCCAGTGCAAAGCCAGTTCAAACTGATAATGCCTTCAGGTGCTGTTTGTAACTGCACCAAGGAGAGAAATAAGGGTCTTGCTGGGGCCCACTCATAAGTAATTGCTAGGCACAGTGTCCTTGCGCTGGAGAGAAACTGCCAGAGACAGAATTTCTGAGACTAGGGAGATATTGGGGTCCAAGTATAAACACAAGCACCCAAACACAAGCACTCAAGCACCCCATCATTAGTACATGGAAATGATTCTTCAATAGTAGGTCTCCCTGTTAATTACTGGGAAGGGAGGAACTGAAGGGCCAAATTCTCAGATATGGGTCTAGTGAGACTAGTACACAATTCATTATCAATCACTACCATTGTAAGCAGACCAGATCAGAATAGTTACTCCAACTCCCTTCTGCTAAGACAAAAATACCCAGACCAATGGAGGCACCAAAAATGTTCCTTTCTCTTTGGAGATTTGAAGATAACACCCATCTTCTTTGGGCTAGTGCCTGCCAGAAGTGTGGACTGAAAGAGACACACACTTTTGAACAGCACAGTACAACGTTGCGATTTAGTCGGTCAATGAGCCTTTATTAAGTATGTACTCTGTACCAAGCACTAGGGATTCAAATAAAGGCAAAAATATGGTCCTTCCTCTCAAGGAGCTTGCATTCTAATGGGGGATCCCTATCTGCAGAAAACTGTACTTATAAAATATTTGTAAATGAAAAAGAATCCCAGAGGAAACATACCAAATCCTCTGCTATGTACAAAATCTTAGACAAATATGTATGGCAAGTTTCTCTGAAAAAAAAAAATTAGACTAAGAAGTGGCTGATTAGTTCATTGGTTCTGACATATAAAATCAACCAAACTGCTTAAAATGAAGGATTGGGTAAAAGGAGGAATGATGATAACCTAGGAAGTGGATACAGGTTAAGTTAATTGGGAGGTTAATTACAGTGAGTTTTGTGTTTCTCTTTGTTCCCTTATAAATGGACAGAACTCTACATGGACAGAAGCTGGTAAGGCCCTAAGTTCTGATAGTCTGCAGTTCCCTGATCTCTGGAGTCTTGTATTAATAGATTTCTGATACTTGCCCTTTCATCTTGCTGCAAAAAGATACCAATTTCCTCTAGAAATGTAGAGTGTACATTGCACAACAATGAGCTGTGAAGACACCAGAAATAAACTGCTCTGAATTTTATTCAGTATTTAATATAATTCTGACATTTGCACATTAATAAGCTATATCATTAGTAGAGGAAGAAAATAGCTAACAAACAGTTGTGTTGGAAGTGACCACAATACATACCAAAACATTATAGCCATCCAAAAATCTGCCGTCATATACCCTTGTGATTCTGTCAGTTTGGGCTGGCATCAGTTATCTCAAAACAAGCTTTGGCACTTCTCTTTATTCTGTAGAATCAAATAGTGAAAGGGTAGAACATTAACTACAGGGTTAGGAGAGGAAAAATGGAAGAATGCCAGAATATTTCAAATAGCTTTGTAACAGTGTGGTGTTCTTCTCCCCCCCCCCAGCACTAAATTTATTAGATTTGACTAAAATCCTTTGATTTGCATTAAAAAGGTTTTGTTTGTTTCCTTTGGCTTAAGCTTCTGTGAACATTGTAAAAATGCTAATGTCATGTAGACTAGCCAACCATTTTTGCTCATAAATATTGGATATTCTAGTCCTTTTTTCTTTTCTCCCTTCTTTTCCATTTTTCATTTGCTGACATTTTTTAAAGTTTTTTATATTTTTTTTAAAGTTTTGAGTTCCAAATTCCAACTATCCTTCCCATACTCCCTCCCTTAGATGGTAAGTAATCAGATGCAGGTTACACATTTTCAATTAAAGAAAACATTTCATACTACTCATTTTGTACAAGAAGATTCAAATAAAAGAAAAAATGAAATAATGAAAAAGAGTATGCTTCAGTATGTATTCAATTAATATCGGTTCTTTCTCTGAAGGCAGATAGTATGCTTCATCATTAGTCCTTTGGGATTGTCTTGGATCATTGTATTGCTGAGAATAGTTAAGTCATTCACAATTCTTCATCAAATATTGTTGTTGTTACCATGTGCAATGTTATCTTGGTTCTGTTTGCTTCACCATGCATTAGCTCATATAAGTCTTTCCAGGTTTTTCTGAAATCCACCTGCTCATCATTTTTTTTTGGTGAGGCAATTAGGGTTAAGTGACTTGCCTGGAGTCACACAGCTAGTAAGTGTTATGTGTCTGAGGCCGGATTTGAACTCGGGTCCTCCTGACTTCAGGGCCAGTACTCTATCCACTGTGCCATCTAACTGACCCCTCATCATTTCTTACAGTACAATAATATTCCATTACAATCATATATACAGCTTGTTTAGCCATTCCCCAACTGATGGGCATCCCTTTGATTTCCAATTCTTAACCAGCACAAAAAGACAGGCTATAAACATTTTTATACAAATAGATTCTTTTCCCCTTTTTTAGATGTCTTTGGGATACAGACCTAGCAGTAGCATTGCTAAATCAAAAGGTATGCACAGTTTTATAGCCCTTTGGGAATAGCTCCAAATTGTTATCTAGAATGGTTGGATCAGTTCACAACTCCACCAACAATGCATTAGTGTCCCAGTTTTCCCACATACCCTTCAATATCCAATACTGTCCTTTTTTTTTGTCATATTAGCCACTCTAATAAGGTGTGAGGTGGTACCTTAGAGTTGTTTTAATTTGCATTTCTCTGATCAGTAGTGATTTAGAGCATTTTTTCATATGACGAGAGTTAGCTTTGATATTTTTGTCTAAAAACTGCCTGTTCATTCCTTTGACTATTTATCAATTGGGAAATGACTTGTATTCTTATAAATCTGAATCAGTTCTTCATATATTTTAGAAATGAAGCCATTATTAGAGATATTTGCTGCAAAATTTTCCCCCAGTTTTCTGCTTTCCTTATAATTTTAATTACATTGGTTTTGTTTCTGCAAAAAAAAATTTTTTTAATCAAAATTATCTATTTTACACTTTGCAATGCTCTCAATATCTTCTTTGGTCCTAAATTCTTCCCTTATCCATAAATCTGACAGATAAACTAATCCATACTCTCTTAACTTTGCTTATGGTATCACCTTTTATGTCTAAATCATGTACTCATTTTGTATACAACATGAGATATTGGTCTATAACTAGTTTCTGCCATACTGTTTTCCAGTTTTCCCAGCAGCTTTTGTCAGATAATGAGTTTTTGTTCCAAAGCCTGGATCTTTAGGATTATCATACACTACATTAGTATGGTCATTTTCTATAATTTAATTTGTACCTAATCTATTCCACTGATCTACCACTCTATTTCTTAGCCAGTACCAGACTGTTTTGATAATTACCACTTTATAATAGTTTGAGATCTACTATGGCTAAACCACCTTCTTTCACTTTTTTTTCCCATTGATTCCCTTGATATACTTGAGTTTTTCTTCTTCCAGATGAATTTGGTTATTATTTTTTTTAGCTCAGTAAAATAAATTTTTGATAGCTTGATTGGTATGGCACTGAATAGATTAATTTAGGTAGAAATGTCATTTTTATTATATTGGCTTGGCCCACCCATAAGCAATTAATATTTTTCCAATTGTTTAGATCTGATTTTATTTGTGTGAAAAGTGTTTTATAGTTGTGTTTCTATAGTTCCTGGTTTTCTCTTGGCAGGTACACTCCCAAGTATTTTATATTGTCTACAATTATTTTAAATAGAATTTCTCTATGTCTTGCTGCTGGACTTTGTTAGTAATATATAAAAATGCTAATAACTCATGTGGGTTTATTTTGTATCCAGGAACTTTGAGCTAAAGTTGTTAATAATTTCAAGTAGTTTTTGAGTTGATTTTCCAGGATTTTCTAAGTATAACATCATATCATCTTCAAAGAGTGATAGTTTTGTTTCCTCATTGCCTATTCTAATTCCTTTAGTTTCTTTTTCTTTTCTTATTACTATAGCTAACATTTCTACTACAATACTAAATAATAGAGGTGATAATGGGCATTCTTGCTTCATCCCTGATTGTATTGGAAAGGCTTCTGGCTTATCCCCATTGCAATAATGCTTGCTGATGGTTTCAGATGAATATTACTTATCATTGTTCGGTAAGTTCTATTTATTCCTATGTTCTCTAGTGTTTTTAGTAGGAATAGGTGCTGTATTTGGTCAAAGGATTTTTTCTGCATCTGTTGATGCAGAAAACCAACCATATGATTTATGATATGATATTATATGTTCAATCATACTGATAGTTTTCCTAATATTGAACCAGCCCTGCACTCCTGTTATAAATCCCACCTGGTCAAAGTGTATGATCCTTGTGATATATTGTTGTAATCTCTTTGCTAGTATTTTATTTAAAATTTTTGCATCAATATTCATTAGGGAAATTGGTCTATAATTTTCTTCCTCTGTTTTGGCTCTTCCTGGTTTAGATATTAGCACCATATTTGTCATAAATGGAATTTGGTAGTTTATATAGTGTTGGGATTAATTGGTTTTAAATGTTTGGTAGAATTTGCTTGTGAATCCATCTAGTCCTGGGGATTTTTTCTTAGGAAAATTTATTGATGGCTTGTTCAATTTCTTTTTCTAAGATTGGTTTATTTAAGTATTTTACTACTTCTATTAATCTGGGTAATTTATATTTTTTGTAAATATTTTTCCATTTAATTTATATTGTCAAATATATTTGCATATAATTGGGCAAAATAACTCCTAACAATTGCCTTAATTTCCTCTTCATTGGTAGTGAATTCACCCCTTTCATTTTTGATACTAGAAATTTGGTTTTCTTCTTTCCTTTTTTAATCAAATTAACCAATGGTTTATCTATTTTATTAGTTTTTCCACAAAACCAGCTTCTAGTTTTATTTATTAGTTCAATGGTTTTCTTACTTTCAATTTTATTAATCTCTTCTTTCATTTTCAAGATTTACAAACTGGTGTTTTATTGGGGATTTTTAATTTGTTCTTTTTTTAGTTTTTTTTTAAATTGCATGCCCAATTCATTGAGCTGTTTTTTCTCTATTTTATTGATATAATCAATTAGAGATATACATTTTCCCCTAAGAAATGTTTTGGCTGCATCCCATAAATTTTAATATGTTGTCTTATTGTCATTTTCTTTAATGAAATTATCAGTTATTTCTATGATTTGTTCTTTGATCCACTTGTTTTTTTTAGGATTAGATTATTTAATTTCCAATTAATTTTTTATCTTTCTTTCCATTGCTCATTATTGAATGTAATTTTTATTACACTATGATCTGAAAATGATGTGTTTACTATTTCTGTTTTTCTGCATTTGGTTGTGAGGTTTGTATGTCCTAATACGTAGTCAATTTTTGTGTAGGTGCCATGTACTGCTGAGAAAAGGTATATTCTTTTCTATTCCCATACAATGTTCTCCAGAGATCTATCATATCTAACTCTTCCAGAAGTTTATTCACCTCCTTAACTTCTTTCTTATTTATTTTTTGGTTAGATTTATCTAGTTCTGAAAGGGGAAAGTTGAGGTTCCCCACTAGTATAACTTTATTATGTTTCCTCTTGTAACTCATTCAACTTCTCCTTCAAAAATTTAGATGCTATCCTGTGGTGCATATATGTTTAGTATTGATATGACATCATTGTCTATGGTACCTTTCAACAAGTTACAGTTTCCTTCTTTGTCTCTTTTAATTAGCTATATTTTTTGCTTTTGCTTTGTCTGAAATCATGATTGCTATTCCTGTTTCTTGGCTTCAGCTGAAATATAATAGATTCTGTTTCAGTTTTTTTTTCTTTTTTTACCTTTACCCTATGTGTACCTCTCTGCTTCAAATGTGTTTCTTGTAAACAACCTATTGTTTATAAGGATTCTGGTTTTTAATCCATTCTCCTACCCACTTCCATTTTATGGGTGAGTTCATCTAATTCACATTTATAGTTATGATTATTAACTGTGTATTTTTTTCTATATTATTTTCCCTTGTTTATCCTTCTCTCTCTCTTTCACTCCACCCTTTCCCTCCTCACATGTTTTATTTATAAACACCACCGTCCCCAAAATACCCTACCTTTTATCAGTCCTCTCTTCCCCTTCTATTATTCCTGTCCTTTTACATTCCCTTATAGGATAAGATAGATTTCTACATATGAGTGTGTATGCTATTCCCTCTTTGAGCTAATTTTGATGAGTATAAGGTTTAAACTTTGCCCACCACCCCACACCCCATCTTCCCCTCCATTTGAATAGCTCTTTCATGACTCTTTTAGATGGGAGAATTTACCCCATTCAATCCCTCCCTTCCTTTTTCTAGTGCAATTTTCTTTTTTACCCCTTTATTTTTTTTGGGTGGGGGTATCATCCCATCAAAATCACCTTACATCCAAGCCCTCTGTCTCTATATGGTCTTTCTAACTACTCTTATAGAAATAAAGTTAATATTTACAAATATTATCTTGCCATATAGAAATATAAAGTTTAGCCATATTTGATTTCTCATGTTTTCTCTATCTTGTTTCTTTTTTAACTTTCTCTATTTCTCTTGAATCTTGTATTTGCAGCTCAAATTTTTTATTCAGCTCTGGTCTTCTAATTAGAAATGTTTGAAAGTCCTCTATTTCATTTAATGACTATTTTTCCCCTGAAAGATTATATTCAATTTTGCAAGGTAGGTAATTTGTAGTTGTAATTCTAACTCTTTTGCCTTCCAGTATATCATATTCCAAGCCCTTCAGTTCTTTAATGTGGAAGCTGCCAAACCTCATATAATCCTGATTGCAGTTCCATGATACCTGAACTGTTTCATCTGTGAGCTCTGGAATTTGGCTATAATGTTCCTAGAAGTTTTCATTTTGCCATCTTTTTCAGGCAGTAATTGTTTGATTCTTCTAATTTCTGTCTTGCCCTCTGTTTCTAATATATTAGGGCAGTTTGATGATTTCTTGAAAGATGTTGTCCAGGTTTTTGTTTTTTTTTTCATCATGGCTTTCAGGCAGTACAGTAATTCTTATATTATCTCTCCTGGATCTATTTTCTAAGTCAGTTGTTTTTCCAATGAGACATTTCACTTTTTTCTTTTTTTTTCCTCTTTTCTGACTTTGTTTTATCATATTTTGATGTTTCATAGAGTCATTAGTTTCCACTTGTTAAATTATAATTTTTAAGGAATTATTTTCTTCAGTGAACTTTTGTACTTCCTTTTCCATTTGGCCAGTTCTATTTTTTAGGGAGTTACTTTCCTCAGTAAATTTCTGTATATCTTTTCTCATGCTATTGACTCTTTTTTCATGATTCTCTTGCATTACTCTCATTTATTTTCCCAATTTTTCTTCTACTTCTCTAATTTTCTTTTTAAAATCCTTTTTAAGCTCTTCCAGAAATTATTTTTGGGCCTAAGACCAAATTACATTTTTCTTTGAGGCTTCATGTATAACCATTTTGGCACTATTGTCCTCTTCTAAATTTATTGTCTTAATTCTCCCTACCACTATTGTAACTTTCTACAGTCAAGCTATTTTTTTGTTTTTTGCTCATTTTTTTTCTGCCTTTTTTTTGGTGATTTGGTGTTTTTAATGTGAGAATTGGGCTTTGGTCCTGCACTGTCCCAAACATTTTGTGCTGAAGTTCTGGGTCTTACTACTGGCTTACACTGGGCTTCAGGGCTTAGCTGTTTGCTTTCTCTGGAGGATATGCTTCCCTTCTGGCTTGTGCTGGGAGGCGAAGCCTCCCTGTTGGCCTCCTGTGGTTGTGGAGTTTAGCGGCTGGCCTGCTCCAGCTGTGAGGCTCTGCTGGTAGGTTGTTATGGTAAGAGTCTTTCTGGTGGGTGGCCCTGGAAGAGGAAAGTTGTTGCTGGTCTGCCCCAGGGGCAGGGTCCTGTTGTCAGCCAGCCTTGGGAAGGGGCTTCAGCAATGGGGTCAAGGCCTCCTTAGCAGTTTGTACTGAGTGTAAGGTCCCTGAGTTGGGGTCTTGAGGTGCTACACAGACTCCTCAGGTGCCTAGGGGGCTGCTGGTTTGCAAAAGGGCAGGGCCTCACTGGTAGATTGCCCCAGGCTTGGAACCTTGCTGCAGGCCCCTGCTGTGAGGCTGGTTGCTGCTGCTTGGACTTTGTTTCCCTCCCACCCCAGTGAGACAGACCTTTCCTGCAGGGCTGGTAAGTTGCTTCCCTACTCCTAAATCAACTATGATATAGTTTCCTAGTTGTTTGGAGGGGAATTTGAGATTTCAGAGGGTTCCTTCTTTACCCCCCATGTCTTGGCATCAGAAGACCTCCCTTTCCATTTTAACATTTAAATGAGCATAGTATGACTTACTTTCAATACTCACTGGGCTAGAAATAGGAATGTGAAAGTGATAATATAATGGCTATGATCTCTTTAAAATTAAATATCAGCAATTATTTGAAAGTTCAAAACAAAAAAAAATTCTTATCATGCTTGTTGTAGACAAAAATGTATTGAAAAGAAAACAAATTACCTGCTGACATTCTATTTGCCAAGACTTTCAGTAAATTATTTTGCTAAGGATAACATCATTTGTCTCTACTTAATCATTATTCTCTTAAGTGATTCTTTGCTGTTCAGAAAATTTCTATTTTGTGCCAATAACTTGTGCTCATTTATTTAACGACATTGTGCCTGAACTAGAAATCCTGTATTACAAGTTGATTTCTAGAAGCTGTGTGATTCTGAGGTATTTATGTGGCATTTTATATATTCAAAGGGCTTTCAATCATTTCCATTTCTCCTGAATATCCCTGTGTAGGCTTTGTAGCAAAAGTTAAATGAAAACTACATTCTCTTTGCCAGATAAAGAATCAAGAATTAATTACAATCAAGACAAAAAAAATGTGTTTAAAAATTGAAAGCAGATTATCTTTAGTGTCTACACCAACAATAGAAAATAAGCATTCATATTATCCAGACAGGCTGTCCCTGCAAATGTACCCAGCCTAGCTGTGAATATATTTGTTCTTGAGGGACTGCCAATGAGTCCTGGTTCTACAGCTTGGAAAAATAGTTATATCAACTTTTTAACTCCAGATTCTCAACAAAGATACCAGGATGTGGTGGAAAGAACATTGGACTCTGAGGTCTTACCTCACATCCAGTAAACTGAAAATGATGATGAATAGATGACAAATAGAAACAGTGTTGGAAGGGCTGTAGAAAGACAGGCTCACTAATACAGTGCTGATAGAACTGTGAATTATTCCAAGTTCTTAGGAAATCAATTTGTAATTACATAAACTGCTCAGCTGCTTTAACAGTGATTTCTATCCTGAGTATATATATCAAGGAAACAAAGATCAAATATGAAACAAAATATCAACACTAGCACTTTATCTGGAACCAAAGTAGGTAGCCATCAGTTGAAGGAGGGCTGAATAAATCGTTGAATGACTAATGTTATTGCTCTATAAGAAATGATGAATATGCAGAATTATGACAAACATGAGAGAACTTGTGTGAAGTGATTAAAGGAGAAGAAAGTAGACTAGAAAGAACAATTGGCTGTCCCTCCGTGTTTAGCACAACAATGATAAAAGGTAGTTAAGAAGAATCCTGGGAAGATGGTAGAATGAGAGGGAACCTAAAGTCAGCTCCCCACAACACTATAGTAAATAAATAAAAGTACCTTAAGTGCATCAAAAACAACAAAGACAACAAGAAGAGAAAGAATCTATGCCAAGATAAGTCTTTAAGGAAAAAAAAAATAGGACAAGGGAAAGGAAGGGAGAAAAATTAGGGAGTGTGGCGGGGAAGGGGCATTTATATAGCACCTACTACTTACCAAACACTGTGTTAAGTGCTTTACAAATATTATTTCATTCAATCCTCACATCAACCTTGAAAGAAGATGCTGTTATTATCCCTATTTTATAGTTGAGACAACTGAAGCAAAAGAAGTTAAAGACTTGCCCAGGGGCATACTGTTATTAAGTGTCTGAGGCCAAATTTAAACTCAGGTCTTTCTGACTCCAAGCTCAATGATCTATCCTCACTGCCTCTAAACAGCTCCTACGGGCAATTCAGTAGCTCATTGCCCCCTGGTGCACCCACCCTTTGTACTTCCCATCACACAGTCTTCGATAAACAACTTTTGGAATTAACATTTTGTCAGTTTCCCACAGAAATCCAACCAGGTTTGGACTGATGCCTATGAACTGTACCAGGCCCAAGACTCAAGATGGCAGAAGGTGGGTACCGTTATAGGAGTGTGGAACCTAGGGAGATGTGAAGGAGAAAGGGATCCAAAAGTACTGTACTGGTTACCATTACCTGTACTGTAAAATCGGGATTTATGCAGATACAATTAAAATATTTCTTAAAGAAATAAAGGATGACATAAATAACTGGAGGGTTATTTAGAGCTCATGGCTAGGCTGTGCCAATACAATAAAAACTATAATACTACCTAAATTAATTTGTAGATTTAGTGCTATAATAATCCAGGTATAAAAAGGATATTTTGTAGGGTTAGACAAAATAAAAAAATGATTTAGAGGAATAATCTATAATATAATATCAAGGAAAATATTTTTTTCAAATAGGAATTGAGAGGGGGGAAATAGTACTTCCATACCTCAAATTATATTATAAAGCTTTAATAATTACCAATTGCATTTGGTATTGATTTTAAAAAAATATGTAAAAACAGACCAATGGAACTAACTAGAGAAGGAAGAATCAGAAGGAATTTAACTCAATAACCTAGATGTAGTTTTTTTGGGTTTTTTTTTTTTTTTTTAGCTTTTTAGTGAGGCAATTGGGGTTAAATAACTTGCCCAGGGTCACATAGCTAATAAGTGCCAAGTGTCTGAGGTCAGATTTGAACCCAGGTCCTCCTAATTCCAAGGCCAGAGCTCTATCCACTTCATCACCTAGCTGCCCCTAGTTTGTTTGTTTGTTTGTTTGTTTGTTTGTTCTTTTAATAAACTTCAAAATAGAAATTACCTGGTGAGGAACTTCCTTTTGAACAATAATTGTTGTGTAAATTGGAAAACAATTTGACAGAAATTCTGCCTAGTCCAACCTCTGATACCATATACCAAATAAGCTCAAAATAATACAAGACTTGAATATTAGATATTTATACCACACACAAAAAAAATTAGAAGAGAATCATATTAGGTACAATTGTGAATACAAAAGATAAAATATGTAATTTTGATTGCATAAAATTGAAAAGATTTTTAAAGAACACATTTAGGGCAACTATGATAAGAAGAAAAGAAACCAACCGGAAAAAAATCTGTGTAGTACATGTCACTGATATCCAAGATGTACAAACAGTTATTCAGCATTTACTTTGTACCAAGCACTGTGCTGTGCTGGGATCACAAAGAAAAAAATAGCCACTGCATACAAAAAGCTTTCATTCACATAATAATTAAAGAGTGTATGTATGGATGTGTGTATGTATGTATATATGCGTATACGTTTGTATATGTGTGTGTATATGTATACACACACACAAGATACAAGGAACTTTAGAAAAGACACTAGCAACTGGGGAGACTGGGAAAGGCATCCTCCAGATGGTATAACTCCATTTGTATACTGGAGAAAGCCAAGGATTCTAAGTGATGGAAGTGAAGAAGGAGACCATTTCAGAGATGGTAAGAGAAAGGAGATGAGAGATGGAGAAGACTGTATAAAGAATAGCAAACAGGCCAGAATGGTGGGACCACAGAATCTAAAGTAAT
Source organism: Vombatus ursinus (assembly GCF_900497805.2). Lineage (NCBI taxonomy): Eukaryota > Metazoa > Chordata > Mammalia > Diprotodontia > Vombatidae > Vombatus > Vombatus ursinus. Next base: position 13,846,261 of record NW_020941197.1, read on the forward strand.
GTTCAAGAAGACTGGAGCAATAGCAATACAACGATCCAAGACAACTCCCAAAAGACTCATGATGGAAGATACTATCCACATCCAGAGAAAGAACCATGGAGTCTGAATGCAGATCAAAGTATATTATTTTCACTTTCTTTGTTTTGTTTTCCTTGTTTCTTCTTTCACACTATGACTAATGTGGAAATATGTTTACATGATTGCATATATATAACCTAGATCAGATTGCGTGCCTTCTTGGGGAGGGAGGTGGGAGAGAGGGTGAAAAAAATTTGAAACAAAATCTTATAAAAAATGAATGTTGAAAACTATCTTTACATGTAACTGGAAAAATAAAATACTATTTACAAAAAAAAAAGAAGACTGGACCAATAGGAAGAGGTCAGATTGTGAAGGGTTTTAAATGCCAAATAGGAGGCAGAGGGGAAGGAAGAAGAGGAGAAGGAGGAGAACAACAACAAAAACTATAACAACAGTGCTAAATGTTGTGTAATTATAATGACCCAAGTATGGTCCTAAAAAAGGAGAAGAAAAAAAAAATGCTTCTCTCCCTCCTCTTTTTTTTTTTTTTTTTTTACAAATTGGGGCATTATAAATGTAGAATATCTCCTATAGCACCAGACTTTTTGTAGTATGTTGTTTAGTTTTGCTGAAATGCTTTTTTGTCTCTTTTCTTAAAGCAAGGGATAGCTTTCTGAGTAGGAGAGGAATATATTCAGAAATTAAAATGACATATAAAGAGAAGATACCAATAAAACATTTAAGTGTCCTTTGAAGTATAGCAAAAGAACAGAAAATTGTGAGTCTAAATATTTTTCTTTTAAATATCAAGATCACCTAAGTTTTAGGAATCACACCTATCAATAAATTCTTCCAAATAATTTCAATCTTACTGAAGTTTTCACTGAACAGGTTTGCCAAAGCTGATGACCCAAAGTTAAAGGTTTGTCCCACTGTATGGGCCAACTAGTAATTTGTTCAGTATTACTCAATCTGTCATTTCTTCTTGAATGTTAAATGCAAAATGATTTCCTGAGCGAACCTTTCATTGGACTATCTTCCTAACTTTCAAAGGCATTTCAGGAAACTTCTATAAGCTTCATAAGAGCAAGGCCATAAAAGTACCATGTGTCCAAATACAAGCTGCTCTTCCCCACCCTCACATTCTGCAGTATTATAGACCACACAATTAAAATGAGATTTCTTTCAAAGGGGAAAAATAAGTATACAATAAAAAGTAGAACTAATTATAAGCTGCATTCAGATTTTATACAAGACTTGAGGGAAAAGTTCAAACCAAATAACGTAAGAGGAGAAGTAATGATTCTGGACCCTGGACAAAATCTTCCTCAAGGTTTCTCATAGTGCAAACGAAGCATGACATTAGTGCAATATTTGCCAGAATTTCTTTCATTTCATACACTGGCATGAAACCATATTGTGTAAATCCCTAATTAGTGACCCACACATATTTATCTTCTTTTTCTGACATAAATACAGGTCACAGACATCCTTTTCAACTACAATTCACCATCTAGCTCTCCATGCTGGCTTTCTCTTATCTAAGTGCTTCAGCTAAACAGCAGGTGAGCAGGACTTAATAAGAAAGATTGCCTTCATCCTGTCAGATAGCTTATGAACTAGGGGGTTCGGAGCTACTGTGGAATAAGATGATCAGGTGTCTTCACTAATTTCAGCCTTAATGTGATGAGCCCCCAGAAGAGGTGGGCAGAGCAACAGCTTGTCTAAGGAAGTGCGAACCAACCCAAAACAGGTCAAACTCCTAGCTTGACCTAGTAGTGGGATCAGGCCTATGTAATCACTACACTACAGTATTTCCATTCCGAGCCCCTAACAGTGCCTGCCACAAAGCAGTTGCTTAATAAATGCTTGTTGATTGAATGATCTGTCAGTCTTCTTTTGAAACGTGGTTAGTAGAACTAAACACAATACTCAAGCAAGTATGCAACAAACATATATTAATCACTTGTTATGTGTTAGAAACAGTCTGGTACTGGCGACACTACAAATTTAGTCTAACCAATGCAGAGTACAGCAAAACTATTATAAGCCTTAGGCACCAAGCCTCTTAATGCATCCTAAGGTTACATTACCCACCATTTCAAACTGTTCACTCATTCTGAGGATGGAGTTCATTAAAATTCCCAAATCTTTTCACACAAATTGTTAGTTATCCCTCCAATCTTTTTGTCCTTTACAAATATGATATGTAGCCAATTTATGCCCTCATTGAACTCACTGTTTAAAAGGCACAGGCCCATGATTAAAGGCTCAGGGCCAAGAAGAATTCTCTAGGCACTCTACTAGATACCTCCCTCCACTGATCACCACTTTTTTAAAATATTACCCTGCCTGGATGAATTTCTGGCTCTCAGGCAATCACATGAAGGAAAAAGATCATAATATAAGTGGGTCCTTCACCCAATTTCAGCATATAAAAATAAGGTTTCCTCAATGCAATAGATAATTTATCTAAACATTCTAAAGATGCCTCCTGAATTATATACTTTCAGTGATTCATTCTCTGAGTCAACTCATTTGCCTGAATAGTCAACTATCCCTAAACTTCCTGATTTAAGGGAGTTAATATTTAAAAACATTCACTTTTCTAAGTCCTGTGACTTTTCTACCTTAGTTAAATATCCACAAATTTATCATTAAGGTGTAGTATGCAAGGACTTGGACCAAACAAAGAGAGAGTTTCCACAAGGGACCTCGAGGACCTTGATCCTGAACTCAGTTTTCAGGTCATATTTGGGCCAACGTTCTTAGATTTATGCCATGGTACCCCAGATAGACGCTTGGCACCAAAGATCACTTTATATTCATCTCTTTTAGTGTTCATTTATTGCAGTTTACCTCAGACATGGGAACCAACCTCAACACCATTATGTCAGTGGATATTGAGGGAATAGAAAATTGGGGGAATGTTCTCTCTCTCTCCTTCCTTCCACTTGGAAATCAACTGGAGATTAGGTCAACTTCCTGCAAAGCGCAACCGTAGGTTAGAGTTTTGTGAGAAGTGTGGTTGTGATGTCTCTGACCTACACTTAGGTCATAATTCACTACGTTACCGTGCCTCTCCAAGTCTCTCATTAGCACGGCAGATTCTCATGAGCCTAGCCCTCAGCCTTAAAATGTGTGCCCTTTACCTCAATGTTATCCTAATATAAAATTTTTGTGATGCCTCTAAAGTTATTTTTAATTTTTCCCCCAAGATGTGTTCAAAACCTGGGAGAAGTTAAATGTACCCAAGTCCTTCATCTCCAATGCTTCACTTCCCTGGATCACCACAATGTTACCAAAATCACTTCCCTGGGATAAAGCAGATTTTCCCCCTTGCAATGGCTTTTTGCTTTTTATTGTTAGAGATGTTTCAAAACCAGTGTTTTGAACAGTAAAGGAGTCTTCAACAAAAATGGCAAGACAATTGGGATTCAGATAGAACAAGTTTCTGATTTTCTCTTCTCCCTGCAGGATTTTTCAGAATCTTAAATGGTATGTTTCAGTATAGCAGAATCCTATTATAGTGCTGGGGCTGGGGGACAAGGATAACATCTGCTTTACAAGTTTTCTATATGATTGAGGAACAAATGCACTATATTTGGGACACTGGAGACATAAGTTGGCCCTTGGTATTGTTAAATAGTAGCAAAACAAGGTACTATAAAACAGCATTTCACAATAGCTAACGTAATAGAAAATTTCAAACTAAACTACATTAGTAAAAGAAAAAAACTTTCATAAAATAAATCAAATAGCTTATAAACTCTAAAAAGCATCATATAATATTCAACAATAATTTGTTCATAATAAAATATGCACACACATGCATATATATAATATTTTTTGGTTTTGACAGGATTTGTTATTTCATCAGGCTAGAGATCTCAATGAGTAGTTCCAGATAGATAGATAGACAGACAGACAGACAGACAGACAGACAGACAGACAGAGATTGAGATTAGAGGTAGAGATGTATAGATGCATGCATACACACACAAAAATATATTTGATATTTATCTTAATTGATTTTAATTATAGAGACCCATAGCCCAGAACCCACACAGACTAGACAGTATTGGGGGCTCCTTCATAATCATAATCTTGGTTTGTGACCCAACCCAAGTTTTCCCTTGGAAGATCAAAATCTAGCTTGTGTCTAAGTTTCCACACAAAATTAAAAAAAAGCTCTCAACTTCCATTCAAACATCCTGGCTAATAATATGCTTAATATTGAGAATTTTTTGTCAATGACAATTTGCTCTATCTGCTTACAAACACACACATACACACACAAACACACACACACACAAACATACACACACAGAGAGAGTATACTCAAGTTCATAGATATTTAAGATAACTCCCTTGCTCTCATATCTATGAACCTCCTCTCCTCGTATAGTATTCCAGGCATACAGCACAACACTGGGTGGCCAACAAAGACAAGGGGAAGAAGGGTTTCTAAATCGTCAAGCAACAGTCAAGTGGTGGGCTCCACTTCCCACAGTCCCCCAGATTATAGCATTATACTGGCTAAGTATTTATAATATACACATACCTTCTCTCAGTAGGAGACATCTCCTTCCCTGGGCCTTCACAGCCCACCCCACTCACAGTATCAATGAAGAGGAAAAGAGTTCCTCCATGGTTCTGTCACTTGCTTCTCCTTGATTCTGCTTCCTACTTAATCTAGGAGCTCCTCACTTTGGTTCTTTTCATCTACTTCTAGTATTTCGATTCATCTAGTCTCTTTATATACATAATTTCCTGATGGACATGATTCTCTGGAAGAGTCATGTGAAGATTTCCTTTCAGAGAACAGAATGCATTTGTGTTTAAACATCCATGTTTCCTACTTTTAGGATGTTCCTCACAACCAACTAGTTGCAAATTATCAATCAGTTATGATCAAGGTGGTATAAAAGAGGCATATAAGAAGGTCCATACCTTGTCAAGGGAATTTCACACCTGAATTAGGATGCATCCTTGAAGTCAGAACAAAGGACAACATCAACTTTTACACTTCATATGGAAGGATATCATCAGTGCCAGATTAATGATTCTTCTCAGTAGAACAATAAGGACTCAAGACAATTTTTAATCTTATCTGCTACATAATTTAAAACAACTCATTATATGACAACAGAAAAATATGTGGGTATATATAGGTATATATACATATGTCAATGTTTATAATTATTTTCATCAAAATTATATTGAAATTAAAATTATTATTTCTTCTCCAGAAAACTAAGCCTTCTGAGTAACATTGGGAAATGTATAAAAACTTTGATAAAAACCAATATATTTTTTAAAATGTTAAAAATTATATCAAACTGTCCATTTACCATGCTATAATTCTCATTTAGGAAGAGCAGAAATATGGAGGATAATGCAATTGTTTGATCTGATTTCTGCTTCTTATAAATATGAATATGAAAATAGTAGCAAATATGTGAGCAGATTTAATGAGCCTAATTTATTCTGACTAATCAGAACCTATTATCAATGCCTTACAAAAATTCTCAATCATATTTCTATGAAAAATAAGAGTAGAGTAATTCTTATTCATTGTCTTATTAGAATAAATAATATTTAAAAGAAAAAACAACTTACAAAATGAAAACTAGGAAACTCACCCAGCATACCAAACAGATATGGGCTATCATTTGACCATTCCCAGTTCTTGCTTGAGTCTTTCTCTGTCCTGGTGATTGTAACAGATCATCTGTGCCACCTTTATATAATAGTCATCATCTTTTTTTTCTAATTCTATTTGCCACATTCCAAGGATTTATACTCAATCTCTTATTTTAATGCTTTAATATATTCCTTCATAAGGACAAGATGGTATGCCAGTGTGGGATGGATCCTTTTATAGTCATTTCCTTCCACTACTGACAGTTCTGCTTTACCACCTTGAAAATAGCACTGTGTAGAAAAAGATGGTTTCAGGGTCCTTATCAAAATTCCACTATTTTTACAGGATTATTTACTGGTCTTCAAGAACACACCAGCCAAAGGCTTCAATTAGCATGAAGAAGCAGCTTGTTGTTGCAGTTTTCCTATATATCTTATAACAATAGTTTTGTTCTCAACTCCTGTGTTGGCTTCTTATAAAATTTCAGATTTATTTTTAAAAGGTTGTATTTTCCCCTACTCATTTGAAATGCTTAATGACATCTAGCTTATATTTCTGATTTCATTTTTACCATATGTTCTTAGTCACTCATTCAAGTCTACATCTGCTGATTATCTAGTACAGTATGTCTTCAGTATCAACTACAAAACAATGATAGTTTAAGTCTTAAATAATTATGCTCCACCATGGCTGTCAAATCAACTTCTGTTTCAAATTCCAAAGGGTAGCTCTATTAATTCTTAAGTTTTGTTCTTGGAAAACAGCAAAACTTCATCTGGCAAGTCATTTGTGCAAATGTAAGCAAATCTTTAACTTCACCTAATGGCAGAAATAGGAATCACTGTGCCCTAGCTGGTCAAGTTTGGGAAACTGTCATCTTACCTCAGAAGTCATATACCCTATGACTGTTCTGGAGCATAAATACTGGCCAAAAGGGGCAAAAGTTGTGACTGTGAAAAACTGAAGTATATCTACAATAACAGTGTATAGCCCCAGTGAGTGAGAAAATGAGAAGCAGATGCCTCCCACTTACTGAGTGGGAGGTGTTGGAATCCAACCCCAGTGACCTACAGTCACTCTGTTCCAACTATTGTTTCACCATTAGTGACTAAACTGTCCTGATCTTAGCAGTCATTGGATACAATTAGCAATAAACTACAGCTTGGGCTCACTATTGATCTTCTGACCCTGAAAAAAACTACTATACTTTGGTCTTTGTCTTTCTTTAGATGCAAATTAATTAGAAAAACATTTCTATTTAATGCGTTTCTTCAGAAAATATCTTTCTCAAAAAAAATTAATTATAAATACACAGCATTTTAAAAAAACAACCTCAGATCTCAGAGGCCTAATTCATAGTCACCCAAACCAACAGCACACTCAACAGATAAATCAATTTCCCTACCTAAGCCCACTGGAAGTATTGGGATAATCAAATGATGTGATATAGTTAGATAGATTTAGATAGATAGATATACTTTTTCAACTATAAAACACTGAAGTAATTCTTGATGTCACACTGTATTTAGGAGGGAAATTTAACAGTTAGAGTAAGTCCAAGGGAGGGTGACCAAAGTAGATAACGGGACTTGAAATCATGTCATGGAAGTACTGGTTGAAGAAAATGAGGATATTTAACCCAAAGAAGAGAAGGCTTATGAATCATATTATCTTTGAATATTTAAAGTACTTTCTTATGTAAAAAGGATTAGATTTGGACCGCTTTACTTGGAGGCCAGACTGGAATCAGTAGTTCTATGAGACCTCTCAATAAAAGTGGAGGTCTTTTCATGACATAAAATGAAAATGGAATGGACTACTCTGACAAATAGCTCTCTGATAGTAGAGATGCTGAAGCAGTAGCAAGAAAACCCTTTGTCAGGAATGTCTAAGAGAAAAGCCATGTTTCAGGTAAGGGCTGGAACTATATGGTCACTAAGATTCGCATCAACTCCAAGATTTAAGGATTCACAAGTAAAATTCCACAAAATGTCCAAAAGGGCCATGAATTTGAGCTTTCCTAGATTTGGCAAAGGAAACAACTATACAAAGACATCACCAAAACTAGACACAATGATCTATAGTGGTGACTTTTTCTATTTCCTCCTTTCTGTTGTTGTTGTTTTTTGCTAGGCAATGGGGTTGAGTGACTTGACCAGGGTCACACAGCTAATAAGCGTTAGGTGTCTGAGACCAGTTTTGAACTCAGGTCCTCCTGACTCCAGGCCTGGTGCTCTATCCACTGCACCATGTAGCTGCCCCCTTTTTGTTGTTGTTGTTTTTGTTTTTGTGTTTTTGTCAGACGATGGGGTTAAAAAACTTGCCCAGGATCACACAGCTAGTAAGTCTATTTCCTCCTTCTTGATAATGGCAGGGGAAAGTTAGTTTTCCCCATGAATCCACTCTGTGTAAATGGAAGAAAAGCTCTCAGTAATTTGAATAACTCTACCCAATTGCCCTTAGAATGAGGTGAGAGACAATTGTGAAGAAAATGGAGGAATGTTAAATCAAGCATCTCTAGACCCACAGGGGAGATAACATTATCTATTGCCAAAGGACAAGAAACTTTGGACACATCACGCACCAAACATTGTCTATGATAGGAACCCAATAAGAGATGAGTATGCAGGTTTTAATCATAGCTTGGCAAGTTTCTGTGAGCTCAAATAACAACAGAGACTATAGCTCAAACAAAGCAGTTCAGAGAAGACTTCCATATCTAAGCCAAAAGAACTCTGACTTCTAACAAGACAGGGAAACACAAACCTTTTGCTTTGCTAATGTGTGGGACAGTGATGACCCTTACCCAAATTAATTCAGAGGCTTCTCCAGGTAGAAAGTAGAAAGGATTTTATTTCAATCTCGAGAAAGGGCGCCTCACACCAAAAGGCAGTTCAATGCAAGACCGCAGATGGTGTCAGCCAAGCAAGCATTTTTATAGATTCTAACCACAACCCCTCCATAGCCCTTACCTCTTATCCCATTGGCTGGGCTTCAGAGGGCAGAATCGAAACACGACAAAAAACTACCCCAGCAACAGCAGTAGAAATTACAGAATCGTTATATAGTTTTCACCTACCTCCCACTCCTTCAAGTATCCTCTTAGTATACCCTGTTTTTGTTCATTTCAGATCCTGGGTATACATATATTATTATTAGGGGTCTTTACCTTATTTTACTCATTTAAGTTTAAATTTTATGAGGGGTCTTCACCAATCTCACTCACTAAGATGGCAAAGGTAATTATAGGTAATTTTTCAGTTGATTCAGCCACTTGAGTACAGAAGTAACTTTATGTAGTTATGTGGCAAAGGTGTACTTCCTTTGACAAAGGGCTATTGTTCTAGAGCACAGTAGCTACTTCCCATTTGGGTAGAAGGCCACAAGGAAAACAACAGTCTGGAAAACTATAGAACCAACAACCAGAAATGAAGCCTAGTTATGTGCTAAGAATGATGGAAAATCTCAAGAACCCTACCCTGTGAGGCTATATTAGTTGGAGGCCATTAATTTCCTTAAGTTCTGCCAAATCATTCCATTTGTTTTCTGCAACTACCTTTTTCTTTCTTTCTTTCTTTCTTTCTTTCTTTCTTTCTTTCTTTCTTT
>NW_020941197.1:13855544-13860684 GCF_900497805.2 Vombatus ursinus
TTTCTTTCTTTCTTTCTTTCTTTCTTTCTTTCTTTCTTTCTTTCTTTCTTTCTTTCTTTCTTTCTTTCTTTTTAGTTTTGTGAACTGTGTGATTACAAAAGAAACAGGTCACCAGGCAGAGCAGGTAGGTGGCACAGTGAATAGAGTGTTGGACTTGGTGTGAAGAAGACATGAGTTTGAATTTTGCTTCAGCTATTTACCAGTGATGTGATCCTGGGCAAATCACAACCTCTTAGCCTCAATTTGACTTCTGTAAAATGAGGATAACAATAGCACCTAAGTCACAGTTTTGTTGTGAGGATTAAATGAGATAATATGTGCAAAGGGTTTGATAATCCTTAAAATGCTATATAAATGCTATTATTAGAATTATAATATACATAATATAAATGTTTTAGAATGTTTATAGCAGCTCTCTTTGTGGTGGCAAAGAATTGGATATTGTATAGGTGCCAATCATTTGAGGAATGGATGAATAAGGTGTGGTATATGATTGTGATACAATGTTACTGTGCTATAAGAAATGATGAGCTCCCCCATAAAGGGCTTTTTTAACTTCTGAAGGTCATAAATGGAGGAGTGTGACCTCATTAGTATTATTTCCAAAGCAAAGGTGATGGCAGGAGTGCTGTTGGCATTGTTCAGCAGTTTATAATTATTACTGCAATGAACCCTACAATGAGAAAGCCTGTGCACTTATTTGTTAGGTAGAAGCAAATTAATTAGGAAATGTTTACAAGGTTAGGTAATTTTTCAGTTGATTCAACCACTTGAGTACAGAAGTAACTTTATGTAGTTATATATATACATATGTATGTGTGTATGTATGCTTGTATCATTACCATTCCCTGAATTTATATATTAATTACTTTAAATAAATATCATGATGCAAAACAAAAAAAAGGAATGATGAGCTCAATGATCTTAGAAAAACATTAAAAGACTTGCACGAAATAATGAAGAGTGAAATGAACAGAACCAAGAGGACATTGTATATGGTAATAGCAATATTGTTTTAGAATGACTTTGAGCAAATAAGGTATTTTGTCTCTTACAAATACCCAAATTAACTACAAAACACATATGAAGAAAGACACTATCTGCATCCAGAAAAAGAACTAATAAAAGTATGTATAGAGTAATTTTCCATATATTACATATTTTACATATATATATACACACACCTATTTGTGTCTAATGGTAACCATCTCTGAAGTGAGAGGGGAGGGAAGGAAAAAAAAGAAATTTACATGATAATTTTGTAGTCTATTTGAAAGTAATAGCAAGTTATGCATAGTAGATTTGCAGTTTCATGTGCGATCATCCTTTTTATTGTACTGTTATGGAGATGCTTCTTTTATTCCATAAATTAAAAATAAAATTAAAAAAATAAATATTTCCTTCCTTCCAGCAGTAGCAAGAATGTGTCAACGAGTATGAGCAATTTAGTCACTTTTCTAAGAAAATTCCAAAATCTTTCGAGTAGGATTTCCCACAGAAGGAATGTTATAAGGGATCATTAGGTTCCGTAGCACTATGAGTACTTTTCTTCAGCTGTATCATTAGTTTAATAGACTTCTGTTCCTTGCTAGCCTGGGAACACCTTAACCACCTTTTATAGAGCTATTTCTATGGCAAAATGCATCCCTCATTCTCCCTAACCAAGTTGCAAATAAACTTTTGGAACACAAGCCATTCTTACAATGAGAACTGACTGCACGTAACAAGACTACATCCTCCGTCTGACCATCATCTGCCAAAACATTATGTTTTCCTTGTTGAAGTAAAAGAAGGGATTTCATGATCAGGACCTAATACAGAAATCATTGGCTGCTCATTAAGTATGTCTACGACACTCCAACTTGTGCTTTCATCCATTTTTTTTTCATGAATGAAATGTAAGTAATATCTTCATAAGCCATTCAGGAAGGTTACTGTCTGCTATTACTTTTTTTAACTCAATGAAAAGATAATGTTTAATTAAGAGCACCATGACTGGTCAGATTACGGTGCAAAAATCCTTTAAGTGAATTTTAAGAAGTAACTAGAATCTCGTAAGGGACAAGGTGAGCTGCTTAGAATGCAGATTTCCTTTGAGAAGGGATCGTTTCATTTTTTCCGTTTCTATCCCCAGTGTCTAGCTCATTGCCTGCCACATAGTAGTTGCTTAACAAATGCTCCTTGATTGGTTGCTTGGTTGCCCAGATCAAGGAAGAAATTGAATGAAAAGATCAAAGAAAGTTCAGTTCAGTGAGCGTAGATTTGTGGGAGGGGAGGGTTGTTTGCTTATTTTTAGTTAACTATTATATGTAAAGCACTGTGCTAAGTGCTGAAGATACAAAGAAAAAAAATATTGCAAATCTTTAAAGAACATGGATTTTGTTGGGGGATGTAACATGTATATAGATAGATAAGCAGAAGATGTATTTTTAAAAAGCGCTGACATCTGTAGAGACTAAGGAAGGCTTCATAGGAAAGATGCCCCCTCAGCTAAAACTTGAAGGAAAATAGGAATTTTGAAAAGCAGTGATAAAGTGAGTACCTAGTCCTAGGTATAAGAAGGAATGAAGGGGGATTGGATTCTTGTGGGAGAAGTTTTCCCTCTGCTCTGACCTGTAAAAGAAAGAGAATGAACCTGATCGAACTTTTTTAATCTTTTTTTTTCCTAAACAGACTACAGATAAGGGAAGGGATAAACATTTTTATAGTGTCTACTATTTGCCAGGCACTGTGCTGAGCTCTTTTTACAAATATTATTGTATTTCATCCTCACAACCCTAAAGGTAGGTGATTTTATTATCCCCATTTTACAGTTAAGGAAACTGAGGCAGAAGTCAAATGACTTGCTCAGGGACACAACTAGTAAGTGCCTGAAGTCAGATTTGAACAGGTTATCCTGACTCTAGGCCTAGTGTCTATCTATTGCACCACCAGAGCATATTACAGTGGCCCTGGCTTATGAGGTCGGGGGAGGGAGGAAAGGAGGCAAGTTTGTGCATGCACATAGTCTCTACCTTGGTGCAAAAGCATATGGGAATTATTGTGTAGACACAACTTTCTTCCCTGCTTATCCTAAAGTAAGGGTTCCTTAGAGGAGACTTCACATAAACTGAAGCTGAAATCACATGAATTAGCTGTTTTGAAGTTACCTCCCTTGGAACCTAGCAAGGGATTGGTTTCAGTGACCAAGAAGTAGCTATTTGTTCAAAACCCCCAAATTTTGAGCTTATATGACTGACCCCCCCAAAAAAATCACTTTTTATTCACAGGCTTCTCTCATCCTTCCTCTCTCCAAAAAGTGTGTGGAAACCTCTCTTCCCACACCAGGAGCAATACTGTGACTTTGTACAAATGGCAGCAACAGCATGTGGTCCTTGGGTGAGCCTGAGCTTAGGCTTTTGGCCTCTGGCTGCCTCTTCCTCTGTGTGTGTGTGTGTGTGTGTGTGTGTGTGTGTGTGTGTGTGTCTGTGTCTGTGTCTGTGTCTGTGTCTGTGTGTCTGTGCATGTGTGAATAAGGGATCAAATTGTGATTATGAAGACTGGACTTTTTCAGAAGTGATTGCCTCAGGAGCTGAAGAATTCTCGGTTTCACCAGATGACACCAAGAATATTTCAGAAAATATTCCTTGAAACTACTATTTATTATACTTGTAGGAGGAAAGATGACCACAGAGGAGAAGGGGAGAAGACTGAGGCCAAGTCAGGTTTGCTGGATGAGACTTAGATCGAGGGAGATCTACATCGAGAAGTGCGTGGCACTGAGGTGAAAGTTAACTTCCCATTCAGAAGTCTTGCAAAATCCCTCATGTTTTGATGTTTGAAGAATGCACCTACAAGGAGAATATTACAGGGGTTGTAATTTATGTTTCATGTAACAACAAATTGGTGCTGGGCCAGGTGAGGCAAGGACATTTGTGAATCTTTATCAGTGCTCTTTTATATGAGTCTTTTTTGTTTTAGTTCTAGCTCCGGTGTGGTGGTATGGTGCTAGTCTGTGCTGGTAAGATGGGGTTTGGCCTTCTCTAAGCTATTCCCCTAGAGCAGCAGTTCTAGAAGTGTGGTCCAGAAGGATCCTTTCCCAAAATCTTTTTATTTTTATTGTATTTTTTTTTGCTAGATAAAGAGGCCATTCTCTGCCTCATTTCTTATTAAGCCTTAATCACTGAATAGGCATTGCCTCAGTCAAATTGAGACTTGTTAAAGACCTTAGCTTGAAAAGGCCAAGATGCCCCACTGCATCCTGGGCCATCTTCAGTTGTCCTGATCTATATCTGGCCTCTGGACCCAGATGGCTCCAGAAGAGAAAGTGAGGCTGGTGTGACTTTGCACAGCCCTCCTTCACTTAAATCCAGTTCACTTGCATGTCATGGCATCACCTCCCTGATGTCATGGTCCTCTTCAAGAAGGAAGGATAAATAAAAACAACAGGGAGTCTATTAGGTCAAAACTATTTTCATAGTAATACTAAAACAGTTTAATTTCTAATATAGTAAATATCAACAGATATAACCCACAGAAACTAAAGCTCTTTGAGGAGTTCTCAATAATTTTAGGCATGTAAAAGGCTCCTAAGTCCAAAAAATTTGAGGCTTCCCTAGGTTATGACTTTTTCTCTAGTTATTCACTCCTTCTTCTTCTCCAGGGGAGGAAGGGGGGAATCTCTTTCTAAAATAGTGGGAAGGAATGTGTCAAAGCCCCTGCCCAAGGTGCCCTAGAGCTAAATTTTCAGTGTGAGCATTTACCTTGAGAGCTGGCATATACTAAGAGCAAGAGTTTGAATTGTTTTACTGGTTATCTAGACTTAACAAAGTGATGGAGGAAATGTTAAAAATGCCAATTAAACTTACAAGTGAGTCGTACGTACGCAGTTTCCTGGGAGAGCTACCAAAACACCCCTGGTCCTGCCTCCCAAAGCCACCTAGGTAGTCATAGATAGCCTCTGACACCCTAAATTGCTGAGCAATTCATTGCCTAGAAACAGAGGTCCCACTTTAAGTCTTTCTGCTTTGGGAAGCTGTAAATATTAATCAATAATTCTTTTTTGTTTCCTCCCAACCCCAGCCAGGAAAAATAGTGTTCTGGCAAAGTGCCACGATTTTAAATGTCTCTCTCTCTCTCTCTCTCTCTCTCTCTCTCTCTC
>NW_020941197.1:13860784-13942462 GCF_900497805.2 Vombatus ursinus
TCTCTCTCTCTCTCTCTCTCTCTCTCTCTCTCTCTCTCTCTCCCCTCCTCTGCTCTTCCATGTACTTCACTCTTTCACTCTTTCCACTGCACACAGTGAAACAGGTTGACAATGTCATGATTGACCATGTTTGTCATGAAACTTGATTTTAAAGACAACATTTTTAGTCCTCTCTCAAAAAGCTTCCCTTAGCATGGCAGTGGCTATCTAATCAGTGTTCTTGGCAATGCCACAACAGTATGACATCAGCATTTCTTTTGTGGAGGGCCTGGAGTAAGGAAGACTCCTCTTCCTGATTTCAAATCTGGCCTCAGACACTTATTAGTTGTGTGACCCTGGGCAAGTCACCTAACCCCATTTGCCTCAGTTTCCTCATCTTTAAATGAGCAAGAGAAGGAAATGGCAAACCACTCCAGTATCTTTGCCAAGAAAATCCCAAATGGGGTCATGAAGAGTCAGACATGTGAACGATAAAGTCTTTCGTGTAAAGAGATAGTTACCTTATACCTGATCAGCATTGTACATTGAGAAACTTTCTACTCCCTTTTTGGGACTCCAGAAAGTTAACAAAAGTTAACAAGTCAACAAAACTTTGTTAAGCACTCAGTAGGTGCCAGCCACTAGTATTAATCACTGAGGACACAAAGAAAGACAAAACAGTACTAGCCCTTAAGGATCTAAAGGAGGAGACAACTTGCAAATAACTATGCAATACCAGATATATACAGGGTAAATTCCAAGTTATTTAAGAAAAAAAGTACTGGGGACAGGGAAGTGGAGAAGGAAACAAGGAAAGGATTTGAACTGAGTCTTTTTTTCCAATTAAATTTATGCCAACATTTATTAAATGCCTGAACTGAGTCTTGAGGGTAGCCAGGGAAGCCAGGGGGCATTTGATCCTGGAGGTAATAGGGAGCCACTATAGTTTATTTAGTAGGGGGAGGTAACATGCTAGATCTGTGATTTAGAAAGATCATTTTTGCAGTTGAGTGGAGAATGGATGGGAGTGAAGTAATGTGCTTTGTATTAATTCTATAAATTATGCTGTCAGTATTTTTTTTTTACTCAGCCTAATCATGAATACTGAATATTTCTCTAATTGTTCAGTTGTTCATTTATATCTATAAATATTTTAATAGTTGGCGATATATAAGTTCTGTATCTGTCTTGGTTAGTTCATTTCCAGATGTTTTATCTATATTGTCAATGTTCTAAATGGAATTTCATTTTATATTACATTTTCTATTTTTTTTTTATATAAAGAAATGGTGATTCTTTTGTGGAGTTGTCTTATATACTTCTATACTGTCAAAGTTGCTTATTATTTCATTTGTTTTTTGTTGTCTTATGTTTTCTAAATAAGTCATCATATAATCTGCAAATTGGGATATTTTAACTTGCTTTTTAACTAATTCTGATTCCTTTAATATATATTTCTTGTCTTATTGCTATTCCTAACATATCAAGAATTATTGTCAAATAATAATGTGGGAGTGTGCAGCTTTTTTTAACCCCTGTTCTAAGTAGAGAAGGGGTTATGATTTCTGTGTTACATATACCACTTCATGTTTAAATAAATATTTTGTATTGTTTTAATGAAAAATCTTTATTCTTATATGTTTTAATATTAATAACATAAATTTCTTTTTTGCATCTATTGAAAGAACACATTTTTATTGTATGTGATTTATCGCATTATTTGTTTTTTTAAATGTTGAACTATTTCTAATTCTTGATATAAATGGACAATTTTATTGGTAGGGGCAATATTCAGTATTTTGCATCAATATTCTTAATGATATTGATCTATAAGTTTCTTTCTCCATCTTGCCTTTCCCTTATTTAGGGACTACAACCACATGTGTCTTATAAAAGAATATGGTAGAACGCTATCTTTGTTTTTTTTTTAAAAAAAAAAGGTACATAGTATAAAGATGTTTTGTTCTTTGAATTTTTGATAGAATTATTTTATCTATCTGGCAGTTTGTCAATGACCTATCAATATCTTTCTCTGATATTTATTTACTTATATTATGCATTTACCAATTTGTTAATCTGGGTATTTTATTTTCTAAGGTAATTTGTTAATTTCTTTTAAACTCCTAATTGGCATATAACTGCACTAAAATTCTCCAATAGTTTTTATTATTTTTTAATATTTGTTGTATTTTTTCATTCTGAATTTTTATTTTGGTAATTTAATTTTACTGTCTCCTCTTTTTGGTTGAGATAATGGAACTAAAATTATTAGCATTTTTTAAAAGTTAGTTCTATGTTTTATTAATGGTCCTTTTGTTTTCATTTTGCTCTTTTATCCTTTGACCTTAATCATCATTTCTTTTTGTTTTGGATACATTAATTTGCTGATTTTTTTCATTTTAAAATGTTAAAATTTAACTGGTTTTAACTCCAAAGTCTACCATATTCAGCACATCAACTTCACAAATTTTATGCCATTTTTAATGTAAATTAAATTTTAAAAAGGAAATTAAGCTCATTTATCTTGTTTTCCTTTTATCATTGTAGGGTCACGTAAGACTGATGTTCATTGTTCATTTTTCTTTGTTTCGTGAGTTGTCATGCCCAGAGAATTCATCACCAAATGCCAGCCAGCTGTTGATGAGACTCTTTATACTTAACAAGTCTGATACTTCGAAAAAAACAGTCAAGGTACATCTCTAGAAATGTACCTGAAGCCTTTCTAGCATAGCAGAACCTGCTGGAGCTCATGATCCACTGTCATAGCTTTTGATGACCCAGAGTTGTCTCCATGCCATGTTGAATCATCAGAAAGAATCTTGCGGAACTCTCTAAATGCAGCCAAACTAGACTCCTACCTGCTGTGTGATTTTGATCTGCCCTCTCCAGCTTCTGTGTATCCACACAGGTTATTCTTAATACCCTGAATACACTCCCTTACCCAAATATTGAAACACTTCTCACTCTTCAAGGGTTGCCTTTTCTGTCCAATTCTCTCTGATCAACCCAGCTAAAAGTAAACTTTCACCTCTTATTTATTTTTTTATTTTTTAATTTTTTATTTTTAACATATGTTTTTAAAACTTTGGGTTACAAATTTTCTCCCTTCATCCCTCCCCACCAAGTCTCATTGAAAAGGCAAGCAACTCCATACAGGTTATAGATGTGTGGTCATGCAAAACACTTCCATAGTAGTCATGTTGTGAAAAACTGAGTATATTTACCTTCATCCTATCCTAACCCCCATTTATTCTATTCTCCCTTTTGACCCTATCCCTCCTTAGAATTGTTTGCTTTTGATTATCCCCTCCTCCAATCTGCCCTCCCCTCTATCAACCCCCTGCTCTCTTGTCCCTTTTCCCCTTTATTTTCCTGTAGAGTAAGATAGATTTCCATGCCCCATTGTGCATGTTATTCTGTCCTTAGGCCAAATCCTATGAGAATAAGATTCACTCATTCCCTCTCACCTTCCCCCATTTCCCCACTGCTGTAAAAATCTTTTCTTGTCTGTTTCATGTGAGATAATTTACCCCATTCTACTTCTCCCTTTCTCCTTCTCCCAGTATAATCTTCTCCCACACCTTAATTTTATTTTCCAGATATCCCTTCAGCTTCAACTCACCCTGTGTCCTCTATCTATCTATACAGACATATAATTTTTTCCCTCCCACTACCTTAATACTGACAAAGGTCTCATGAGTTACAAATATCATCTTTCCCTGCAGGAATGTAAACAGTTCAACCTTAATAAGTCTCTTATGATTTCTCTTTCCTGTTTTCCTCTTCCATGTTTCACTTGAGTCTTGTATTTGAAAGTCAAATTTTATATTCAGCTCTAGTCTTTTCCTCAGGAATGCTTGAAAGTCCCCTATTTCATTGAATGACCATTTTTTTTACCCTGAAGGATTATACTCAGTTTTGCTGGGTAGGTGATTCTTGGTTGTAGTCCTATCTCCTTTGCCCTCTGGAATATCATACTCCATGCCCTCTGGACCTTTAATGTAGAAGCTGCTAAATCTTATGTTATCCTGATTGTGTTTCCACAACACTTGAATTGTTTCTTTCTGGCTGCCTGCAATATTTTCTCCTTGACCTGGGAATTCTGGAATTTGGCTACAATATTACTAGGGGTTTTTCTTTGGGTATCTCTTTCAGAAGGTGACCGGTGGATTCTTTCAATTTCTATTTTACCCTCTGGTTGTAAAATATCAGGGCAGTTTTCCTTGATAATTTCTTGAAAGATGATGTCTAGGCTCTTTTTTTGATCATGGCTTTCAGATAGTCCAATAATTTTTAAGTTCTCTCTCCTGAATCTATTTTCCAGGTCAGTTGTTTTTCCAATAAGGTATTTCACATTGTTTTCTAATTTTTCATTCTTTTGAATTAGTTTTGCAGTGCCTTGATTTCTCAAATTGTCTCTAGCTTCTAATTGCTCCATTCTAATTTTTAAGGAAGTATTTTCTTCAGTAAACTTTTGGACTTCCTTTTCCTTTTGACCAATTTTGCTTAATAACGCATTCTTCTCCTCATTGGCTTTTTGGACCTCTTTTGCATTTTGGGTTAGGCTATTTTTTAAGGTGTTTTTTTCTTCAGTATTTTTTTTGGTCTCATTTAGCATTCCTCTCAGTTTTTTCTCTACTTCTCTTCTTTGCTTCTCAAAATCCTTTTTGAACTCTTCCATGGCCTGGGATCAATTCATATTTTTCTTGGAGGCTTTGGAGGTAGGGGCTTTGTCTTCATTGTGTGTTTTGATCTTCTTCATCACCAAAGTAAGATAATATAGTCTGACTCTTTTTTCGCTGCTTGCTCATGATCCCAGTCAATTATTTGAGTTATAAACTCTTTGTTAAGGTAGTGGTTTGTTTCCAGTGTGGAAACTGTCCCAAGCTTCATGGGTTTTCTGCAGCTGTTTTCAGAGATACTTCTAGGGACCTGTACATTTTCAGTTCTTCCAAGGTGCTATGTTCAAGGGTGAGGTGTTTACATCTTTCCCGGCCTTGTGCTCTGGTCTATGAGTGACCACCACAAGCACTCTTTTCTGTCTTGGAACTGTGAGTAGGATTTCCTCTCCACAGACACTACAAGCTCCAACACACCAGCTCTCCTCCTCACCCCAGGACCTCCACCCAGAACTGTGACCCAGATCCAAGCACAGGCAAAGCAAAAGAATCCTGTACCAGCAAAGAGATCTCTGCAATCTCCCTCTGATAAGCCACTAGATTCCCCCTCAGTCTGTGGGCCAGAAGCTTAGGAGGCAGTAACCATGCCAGGGCCCAGCTCAGGGAATGGGCCTGGAACACCGTGCTTCTCTCTCATGGCAGAAACAGACTTTTCCCACTGACCTTATAAGTTGTCTTTCGCGTTCATGGGTTGAGAAGTCTGTAAACCACCATAGCTGCCTGCGATTCAGTCCTCTGAGGCCTGCTCCTGGTTTGCTGTGGCCTCTGTGCCCACGCTGAACTATGCTCCTCTCCCAACCCTGCGCAATATACCTTTCTGATCAACTGTCCAGGTTATCTTGTTCTGGAAATTTGTTTCACTCTGTCTTTTTGTGGGTTCTGCTGCTTTAGAATTTGTTTAGAGCCATTTTTATAGGTATTTGGAGGGGTTTGGGGGAAAGCTCAAGCAAGTCACTGCTTTTACTCCACCATCTTGGCTCTGCCCCCCCTCACCTCTTATTTCTTAGGACACTTTCTCTGGACCTTTACTTTGTGACAATCACATTCTACCATGTATCAGAATGATTTATATACATGCCTTTTACTGTATTAGATTGGAAGCTTCATGAGGTCAGGGATTGTGCCTTCTCTAATCCCTGTATCTAGCTCAGGCTCTGGATATTGGAGATGTTTTTTAAATGTTTGTTGAACTAAACTGAATTGAAGAAGTATATATTGTGTGCATGCCCTGTAAAATGATTACTGCAGTTTTTTTTTTTTCCTTCCTCCTCCTTCAACTTCCTTGAGATGTCTTGTATTCTTGGAATCTCTTTTTCAAGGAGTTATACTGTACTCTCTACTTCATCCCTATTGTCCCATCTTATTTTAGCTAGAATTAAACAAATTGTGTTTCATGTTAGCAGTTTTTACTCTTATTTGTTAAAATTTAAAATTGACTATTAGAACATCTGTTGAGCAGTCTGGAAAACGGATTTTGGAAAAAGAACCAGTGACTTAATTTGATGATGTACACACAGCCATTGAGAAGTCAAATCCCAAACTCCACACAAATAACTGGGTTTTTTTTTCATACATTGTGTATTTTTCCACTTTCCCTTCTATATTAGTAAATGATTTTTCTTCATTCATGAAATGCTGAAGAAAAATGGCAATCACTAGAAAGCCTGTTAGCTTGCTTTTCTTTTAATGAACATTAGCCATCTTTTCACTGAGATCAGAATTAACTACCTGCTTTTTTTCTTCAGATTTATAAGGCAGTTTATTTTTCAAAAGTAATTTTTCTAGATACATTATTCTAATAGACTAACATGTGATCATGTCTCTGTGCAGGAAAACTAATGCTAAGCTCAATCACCTAGCCATTATGAATGTACATTAGTCCTCTTAAAGTATAGTACTCAACTTCAAAAAAGGTTAGGTGGATGCATTAGCTTGACTGGGTACATTCTGAGATCTTTCATTTATTTGTTCCTTCAATCATCCATTAATTCATTGATTCAAACAAATGCTTATTGTTAGGTATTATGGGAGTGGTGTTTACTACTGAAAGATTCTATATATAGTCTCCGGCTTCAAGGAGCTTACAATGTATTTGGGACAGAAGTACAAAACCAAGAATATATGCTTTGAGTGTCAAGTGAAAGGTATAGAGAAGAGTGCTATAATTCAATAAGCATCTATTAAGCACTTACTATGTGCCAGACACTATATTATAAGCATTTAGGGGAAGGAGAGCTCACTATGAGAGGTAGAGCTAAGAGCACTATAGGAATAATAGAGAAGGCAGGACTCTGGCTGAACCTTGAAAGGTAAGTAGGGTTTCTGTAGTTACAGAGCAGCAGGGAAGGGTATAGAGTAGAGGTTCTTAACCTTTTAGACCCCTTTGGCATGTTAATGGAGCCTATGGATTTTTTTTCTCTGAATGTTTCTAAGTGCATAAAATAAAAGATACAGGATGACAAAGGAAACCACATTTATTGAAACAGTTATATTTTTTTAAGTTCACAGATACCAGTTTAGGAAATCCCTCAATAGAAGAAGGAGGAAGCAGGGAAGAACAAAAATAAGGAGGTGAGAATCCAGATCTAACTGTATTCTCATTAAAGTATACTTTAAATGATTGCCAAACAAGACTACTAGCTCTTCTCAGTTAGAGAAACTCAGTTAGTTGTAAGGTACCATAAAGGTTACCTAGTCCACTATATACCTAAATAAAAATCTCTTCTACAACATTCTAAATAAGCAAGCATCCAATATATACTAGAAAACCTCAAAGACTACAAAACTCATTATATCTTACAACAGTCCATTCTACTTTTCAACAATTTTTAAAGGAAGGTTTTCCTTACATTCAGTTGAAAGCCTTCTCTTAGCAAGTTATAGTGCTCACTCCTGGTTCTGCTCTCTGGGTCCAGGCAGCACAAGTCAACCCTTCTCTCACGTGACAGCCTTTCACGTTCTCAAACAGAGACATTATGTTTCCCCTAAGATTATTCTAGGGGGCAGATAGGTGGTTCAGTAGACAGAGCACTGGGCTGAGGAAATCAGGAAGAAAAATCAGGAAGGCCTGAGTTCAAATCTAGCCTCAGATACTTACTAGATATCACTTAACCCGTTTGCCTTAATCCATTGGAGGAGAACATGGTAAACCACTCCAGTATCTTTACCAAGTGCACTAAAACAACAAAAAATTTTTCTCACAGATTATTTTGTGAACACAAGTACAGAACTGAGGGCAAGAAGAATTAAATGATTTGCTCAGCCATACAGCCAGTAAGTGGTAAGTCAAGGAATAAAAGAAAGTTCATCTGAATTTAAAACTATTATTTTTTCCACTAAAACAGGATACCTTCTTTAGGATCCTGATTCCATTGTCTAATGTGGAAGTTATCCCTTCCTGGTTTATATCATTGGCCAATTTGATAAGTAGGCCATCTGTGCCTTCATCCAAATCACTGATAAAATGCCTGATAAAAATGTCGAATAGTGTGGGACTAAGGACCCATTCCCAGAGTACTCCATTAGTAATAATAGTTGATATTTATACAACACTTAATAGTTTCAAAATGCTTTACTCATGTTACCTCATTTAAGCCTCACAATGACCCTCTTACACAAGTACTGTTGGCATTTTTATCCCTATTTCAAAACTGAGAAAACTGAAGCAAAGAAAAATTAAATCACCCAGCTGATGAATGGCAGAGTTAGAGTTCAAATCCAGGTCTTCTAACTTCAGACCCAATGTTCCTTCAATCTGTCATGCTTTCTACACATTGACCTTGTGCCCTTCATCATGACTCTTTGGGTTAGATCATTCATTTCCAAATCCATCTATCTATTTTGCCATCTTAAATATGCCCATCTTGACCACAAAGATATCATGAAAGACTTTGTTAAATGCCTAACTGAAATTCAAGTGTAATATGTCTTTGGCTTTTCCCTGATATAGTTCTCCACAATAGCTGTAGGGAGGAAAAAAGAAAGGCAAGCCTGGTACATTTGTTCTTAATGAGATCATGTTTGTTCTTAGTGATTACACTCTCTATTTTTATAAAGTTTGAATGTTGCACTAATGCATTAAATTACATTCTAACCTGATATATAATATAATTTGACATCATATGGTATGACAGTATAATGTAATATGGTGTAATGCCCTGTATTAGCATAGTATTATATTTATTATAGCATGTCATATTATACTATACTTACATATATACATATACCATGTATATTTATATATATATATATACATATGCATATGTATATGCATATATATATATATTTATAATGAGCTCTATGGTTTGTCTATCTGCATTCATGTCAGAATCTGGACAGTGGGCATTCTTCATCACGATTAGCAATTCTTTTGAGATTCCTTCTAGCTATGAGGGTCATCCTACTTTGTGTCACATTTCTCTTTGCTCGCTGAGTAAGATAAAGTAACTTACATTTACCTAGTATTTTAACCTTCACAAAGTGCTTTCCGCACAATCTAACACAGGTTAGGGTTCCCCTCTGCCTCTTCAAATTCTCTTTGCTCTTTGCTTTCCCTTTGAAGCATTTCTTCCATACTTTCAAGGACTGTTTGATTCTCCTTGATAACGTGAGGAGCCAGGAAACAGAGTCCATTCTTTCTGTACATTTGTCTGTTTTGTTTCCATTTGTAGATCAACTCACCAGCACTTTGTACACATGCCTGTTATTAGGCACTGGCACAATCACAAAGACATTCTGCTCAAGTCACTGAAAAATTCCTCCATACTTGTTGGAAGGCAGGTCCTCAATTCTTTGCTGCTTTTGTGGTTAATTATGTTAACTAAACTTTCTAATGGTCATGGGAAACTGTGTACCGTCTTGGGACTCCTGTCTCTGTGAGGGACCCTGATGAGGCTTTATAGTAACGTTTCTACCTTTTTTATGAATCTTTCCCGGATAGTTATCTCATAAAAATCATCAACTCATTTGTTTAGATTCATTCAGTTTGCCATTAATGAATTCCCACAAAGGCTTTGAGGCCAAAAGTAGATATTCCAAGCTGGCCACTAGGGGGCTTTCCTATATATAAATCCATTGTCTTACTAATTCTCACCTCTATTTCTCTCAGTCTCTTTTCACCATTATCAGAGTTCACATACGGTCTATCTTTGTCTTTTCTCTGTCTCAGCATCTTCTCTTCTCTTTGATCTTGCTCAGCCTTCTATCACATGCTGGAAATCTACCCCCTACCTCTTCCAATGCAATTCATCCCCCATTCCCAGGATATATTCCATTCAAATACGTGTATCAGCTCACTGAAATCATTCCTGACTTTTGAAGCTCAGCACAGGTGTTACCTCCTTCCTTCTCTAACCCCCACAATAATATCATCCTCTGCCAATGTTCATATAGCACTTTGTATGGATCTGTCCACTGCCATCATCAAATTACTGTATGATACTAGCTAGCATTTATAGCATATTTTAAGGTTTGCAAAGCACTTCATATATGTTTTCTCATTTTATTTATTGTTATCACTCACTCAATTCAACCAATTTGTTGAGTACTTACTATATGTGAGGAATGGTACTAAATGCTGGGCATACAGAGACAAGAACAAAATAGCCCCTGACCTCAAAAACTTATATTCTGCTGGTAGAAAACAACATGTAGATAGATAGATAAATAGATGATGGATGGAGAAGGAAGGAGAAACTGATAGACAGATAAGTGAGAGAGACAGAGAGAGATTGAATATGCAGATTGTGCAGATTGCATTGCTGGGCACTAAAATATGGGGAGATAAGGAAGGCCTACTATAGGAGTTAGCTGAACTATGCTTTCAAGGAAGCTGCAGATTCTACTAGGCAGAGATAAGGGAGTGTATTCCAGGCATGAGAAGAGTGGGGTAGGGGAGAGAAAGCTGGTTCAAAGGCATGAAAACAGCAGATGTAATGACTTTTTTTTCAGGGAACACTAAGTAGTCCAGTTTGACTGGAATGTAGAATATGCAACATAGAGTAATGTGAAATTAGTTTGAAAAGATAAGTTGGAGCAACACTAGGGCTTTAAACTCCAGAGTTATACAGGAGTCAGAGTTTGTGCTTACACACACACACACACACACACGTATGTGTGTGTGTATATATATATGTATGTATATATTTATAATGAGCTCTATGGTTTGTCTATCTGCATTCATGTCAGAATCTGAACATTGGGCATTCTTCATCATGACTAGCAGTTCTTTTGAGATTCCTTCTAGCTATGAGGGAGTACAGAGTCATCCTACTTTGTGTCACATTTCTGTTCCCTCTCTGAGTAGGATAAAGTGACTTACATTTACCTAGTATTTTAACCTTCACAAAGTGCTTTCTGCACAATCTAACACAGGTTAGGATTCCCCTTTGCCTCTTCAAATTCTCTTAGCTCTTTGCTACATATGTATGTATATATATATATATATATATATATACACATGTATATGCTGTAATCTCTGCCTTCCCTACCCCCAAGCCTTATTATACATCACTCCCCTGCACTTACTTTACAATCCATCCAAACTAGTCTTCTTGCTGTTTTTCACACTTGACAACCCATTTCCCATCTCCACGTCTTTGCACAGCCAGCCTGCCCCCATGTCTGGAATGCATTTCTTCCACACCATTGCTTCTTAGAATCTCTAATTTCCTTCAAAATTCAGATCAAGTGTAATCTACATAAATCCCTTCTTGATGTCTTAAGCTGCTAGTAGCCTATTTAGTTATTTATTTTGTTATATACATAGATATGTATATGATTCTTCTCTGATAGAATAGAAGTTCCTTGAAATTAGGGACTTTCTTTTTTGTCTTTTTATTTGGAAAGCATCTAGCATTGGTCCTGGTACACAGTAGGTGCTTAATAAATACTTAACTGACTCATAAAGAACAGGGACTGTCATTTGTTCACTTTTGTGCCTAGTACAGTATATTATGTAGTAAAACTTTTTTTTTTGAAAGTTTGTTGAACAGGGACAGTTAGGTGGCACAGTGGATAGAGCACCAGCCCTGGAGTCAGGAGGAACTGAGTTCAAATCTGGCCTCAGACACTTAACACTCACCAACTACGTGACTCTGGGCGAGTCACTTAACCCCAATTGCCTCACAAAAAAAAGCTGTGTTGAATTGGATTAAAATACTTGAAGATTCACTGCCACAGCACGTAGTTTTTTGTTGTTGGGTTTTTTTAGTTTGTTTTTACTGCATTCATGGTTTAATCCTTAAGATAGTAGGGGAGATGGAGCAATGGAAGTCATACACACATAAGACTACAAAGCAAACACCCCAACATTCTATAATCTTTGTACTCTAGCTATTAAGTAGGTGCATTTGTTGAAAAACAAACTAATTGGGTTTTTAAAAATAACATGACATAGTATGGTACTTGATTTTAATGAAGGTATGGAAGAACTATTAATTCTCTAAATCACCACTTGTGATTTCAAGGTTACAAGTTTTCCTTTCATCTTTACTCATTGCAAACTTTTTATCATATAAATGTAAAGCAGCATAGGAAAAATAATAATTTATATCTATATATATTCCTATTATATATATATATACATTATGTATATATCACCATTAATTCATAGACCTCTTAACACAACTCTCAGTGATCTTTACTTATTCCTCCATGCACCATCAAATATCTATAAATCTTACAAATGCTGTTACTGATAACCCTATTGGTACCAGTAATTATAAGCAATATCTCAAAAACAGGGTTGCCTCACTAACTTGTATATTGGAATAGTAGGCTTTTATAACCTTAGATTCTAAAAGGTACAGTATCAGGGGTTCCAAATAACAATGTCATGATAATAGCAATTAAATTATAAGGACAATTGATGACCTATAATGCTTTTTGATTTACAATGTTTGTTTGTTTTTTCCCACTTACCACAATACTGGAGGTTCACTGTAAAAAAAAAAATTATTAACCCCATTTTACAAATGAGAAAACTGAGGGCCAGAAAAGTAAAGTAAATTGACAGGGGTTACAAGGTTAGTGAGGTGCAAAGTTGAGCCATAAATCCAGACTTTCTGGTAAGTTAATCGTTCTTTCTCCTCCACCATGATGCCACTCCAAAATTTAGCCATTAGCATTACCTATATTTGCCTGGTTTGTAATGAGAAATTTAGTCCTCTGCCATATTTTCCCTTTCCTTTAACACATAATCAACTCTAATTTTTATGAATTATCTAAGGAGTCTGAATTATTTTCTTTTGTCCACAGACTAACTTGTCTTTACTGTCTGCATTGATGGAGGGACAGAATGGTAATTCATATGTTACCTATGCAGGGGATATGATCTCTGATATGATTTGATCCTAGTCCAGAAAGCCCAGAATGTAATCATAAGGTATTAATAAGTTGCTAAATTAACTATATTCTTCTAAGTACCATCCATTTATGATTTTTTGGGCCATTAATTTGCACAGTGGACAGGGAGCTAGGCCTCGGGTCAAGAAGACCTGAGTTCAAATCTAACCTTAGACATTTCCTAACTGAATGACTGTGGGCAAGTCACTAATTTTTACCTTAGTTTACTCAATTTTAAAATAAGTACAATAATAGCAACTAACTCCCAGGGTTATTTTAAGGATCAAATGAGATAATATTTGTAAAGCATCATGCATAATGCATGGCACATAGTAGATGCTATAGAAATGCTACTTTAGAAGAAAATGATGACGATGATGATGTTTGAATTAGTCTATTGAGTGAATCTAAAAGGAAGTAAAGGGAATAGCATGAAGAATGACAGGCCACACTTCCAAGTGACCTTTACAAGTCAGTTCACTGAATATAGTAAACAGACTAGGATAGGAACTCAGCTCCTCATGGAGGAAGAAAAGACAGTAGAGGACTAACAGAGTCAGCTAAAAGGATGTGGATATGTATTCATTTAGTTTGACACCACTTTAACACTTTATGATTGTGCCCACCTCAACCCCCTAGTCAAAGTTCATCTCGCTTATACCTAACTTCAAAAAATTTGCTATGCTAAATTCCACTTCTGTTAGAGTACATTATTGGGAGTTATTTGTATAAAAGAAAGAAATGGTTTTATTGTAAACATGATAGGCAAACTAAACATGTATCTAAGACATCATGTGTCCACAAGCAAACTCTTTGATTTGGCTTTTAAATTACTGTGCAATTATATTCAATAAATAACCCCTTACCCTAAATTTCAAAGTGGATATTTAACCATTCACCTTTCCAATGCATTGTTCTAACTGTAAAATGAGGTAGCCAGATGACTGAGTGGATAGAGCTCTGGGGTCTGTGTAGCCAGCCAGAAGGGGAAGGTGGTTTCATGTGTATCCCTTTAGTACCTATAGCCACCAGCCTGCTGTGTGTGCTCACTAACTCCTCCTCATTGAAATGAGGAAGAATCAGGATTGTCTTTTCCTTATATGAAAGTTGTTTACTCCAAGCAGCCTAGGTTTGAATCACAGCCTGTCCACCCAATGTTTATTTCCTTGGCTTGTCCCATAAAATACTTTTAATTTTTTCTTCTTGAGTTTGTCTTATCAATCAGGGCAATGCTCAAAGAGAAAGGAAGACCTGAGTTCAAATTCAGCCTCATACATTTCCTAGTTGTGTGACTCCAGGCAAATTATTTAACCTTTTGCCTCAGTTTTCTCCACTGCAAAATAGGGGTGATAATAGCACCTGCCTCCCAGGGCTGTCATAAAGATCAAATGAGATTTCATTTGCAAAGTGCTTAGCTGAGTGTCTGGCACATAATAATAGGCATTTAATAAATATGCTTCTTTCCTTCCTTAAAATGTGCCCAACCAAAAGAACATTTCAACTTCAGAATTTATTCATTCATTCAACATTTACTAAGTAAGTGTTTACCACATGCGGAGCACTATGGTAGACCCTGGAGATGATAAAAAGTTAACATAAAGCACAATCCCTACACATAGTCTAGTAGGGGAATAAAAAATTCCCCTCCAGGCTACCCTGCCCCAGAAACCTCTTCAACCTAGAAGTTTATTCCAGCCCTGAAATTCACATATCAGAAGTAAATTCTGTTTTGCCTCTTCCTTTGGATGGCTTCTCTGAGAAACAATGTTTAAAGGGTTGGTAAGGGTGGTGGGGGTGCCTTAGTCAGCCTGATTCTCATTCCTCTCCAGAAAACACTCCAGATTTTCTCACCGTATGCCTATTCACGGCACTTAAGTTGCCCCCACCCTAATATCACTCCCACTGCTTTTCCACTTAATTTTTGGTGTTGTCTTCTCCAATTAGAAAACAAGCTTCTTGAGAGCAGGGATTGTTTTTCTTTCTCATTGTTTTTGTATTCCCAGAATTTGGCACAATACAAGATATAGCCCTTGATGTTTGTTGACTAATTGATGACTGAAATAAGGATGAACAAATATATTCTTTTCGTTGATCTACATTCTCCTGTCTTTCTTATCAGCAATTTTCTTATGCCTCTACCCCCCATTATTAGACTTTAATTTTCCTCCTAATGAATTTATACTGACTTAGCAACATAAAATTTAGGACAATCAGGCCTCCATTCATTTCTTAAAAGTCACATACAAAACCTAGTGCCCAGTAGCAAGATGATAGCAAGTATTCTAATTTGTCATAGATAGTAAAATTTGTACAATCCAAATTAAGAAAGGTAGTGTGAACTCAATTGTGAAAGCATTTGGAACATATGAGTTCAATATTGGTATTGGTTTGAGAAAACCTTTAGCATCTTAGAGGTGAAATAGTGCATATTTTAACATGAGAACTTACATTTATATAACACTTTATGATTTTAAAGTACTTTCCTTACAATAGCCCTATAACATAAATGGTACAAATCTTATTACTCCTATTTTACAGATGAGGAGACTGAAGCTCAGAGATTTAATGACTTGCTCAGACACATAGTCACAAAGCATCATAGGGAAAACTAGAAACTTGGTTTCCTAACTCTGATTCTTACATTCTTTCCACTAATGATGAAATAGCATATCAAAATTTCCAGAATTCAGCTAAAGAAGTTCACAGGGAAAAAAAAAAAAACATATCCCTACACACAATCATTAACAGAAGGAGAAAAAAGACAATTAATGAACTTAATGTGCATTTTAATAGTCAAAAGTAAATAAATAAGCAAACCTAGAATAAGCACAAATGGAGAGACATTAATAATTAGAAGTGAAATGAATTGGAAACCAAAACAAATAAGCACCCCCTTAAAAGCCAAGGAGATGCTGAACTGTGATGCCTCTACTTTTTTGTAGTGCAATAGGTAAAGAGGTGGAATTTGGAAGATGTAGTACAAGAACTTACAAACCTCTTAAGGGAAAAAAAGGCTCATAATTAAATGTTTTTCATCCTTTTTATTTTAACTGACCTTCCCTCCCAATACACCCCCTAAAAATAGAAACTCTAATGAAGTGTTAAAATAGAAACCAAATATTTATACTCAGAAAACAGAAACTTGAGTAAATGCAAAGTTTCACTGGGATATGATTAAGGCACTGATGTGCTCCAGTGCCAGAATCTAAATCTACCACTTTATAATGAATATTCTTAAACAGAGTTGCTTACTTCTTAACAACCAACAACAGGTCATACTGTATCTTTTGATTTTCCCTATCCTTATCTAAATTTGCTTATACCATTTTCTTCAAAGATAATATCTGGGAAATACATGACCAGAAAACAAAGTTGGATAATGAGGAATGACATTTTGCATGCTCCATTAAACTTCATTCAAGAAATCTAGAGAATGGCTATCAGCATATTGGGTGAATTCTGTCTCTATGAAGGATTTGCAGAAGAAGGACATGGATGCTAGCAGCAAAGAATAAGACGGTATAGATATGTTTCTATGTGGATCACTGAAGGGCTTTACCAACATTAATGTGATCACAGATTCAACTATTGAAATAAGCTATTTCAATGATAGCACTGAGGCAAAACTGGATGAGGTTCAGCTTTGGGGTATAAGTATATCACACTCATTTTGTTCCTACAGATTAAGAACCTGCTATTTCTCTTAAACTTTTCAATCTGTTAACAATACAACCAAAAATCTTTCCTTGAGGCTTGCCGCCACCCAGTACTTTGAAATAGCTAGTTTTATTGCCCAGCATCTTTATTCCCGATACTGTTTATGTGAAGACAGCAGGCAGGAATTCTCCATTTGACTACTGCTGACAGCATCTCCAGTGGCATGACATCTATGTCTGTCTATTCTTTTCACTTCTCTACAAAGCACGAAGGAAAAAGAAGTCACTTGAGCCAACTGTATGAAAGATCTTTAGCTAAAATGCTATGGAAAATGCCATGTGCTCACAATGTTTCTATTTTTTTAATTAGTGTAGCCATTTTGCTGACATATATATTGGTATTTGGGAAGCTAGGTCATGCAGTGGATAGAGCACTGGGCCTGGAGTCAGGAAGACTCCTCTTTCTGAGTTTAAATCCAACCTCAGACATTGAATAGCTATATGACCCTGAGCAAGTCATTTAACCTTGTTTGCCTCAGTTCCTTATCTGTAAAATGAGCTGGAGAAAAAAATGGCAAACCATTCCAGTATCTTTGCCAAAAAAAACTCAAATGGAGTCATGAAGAGTCAGACATGTCTGAAAACAACTGAACAACATATATTGGCATTATTGTAAGTGGGGGCAAAAATGATACCCAAATGGAAAAACCCAAGCAAGAGAAAGAAAAGTTAATTCAAAGGCCATGAAGAAATCACTGTTCATTGAAAAGTGAATAATTATTCGGCTGAAAAAGTAAAGTGAAAATGAATTGACCACCATTGCTTTCTCCTATTTTCTCCTATCCCATCTAAGATCTGGTTGAACTCTCCCATAAAGCCTCAGGAATTATTTTTTTCTCACTGTCCCTAAGGAAACCCCAAAGATATGGAAGTCATTGGAGGGTTTAAATGGTTACCTCCAGCACCAATAAGTGGATGATCTGAGAGGTTCATTTAAATATAACAACAACAAAAAAAGCAAAGATTTTAAAGATTTCTTCAAGTCTATGCTTTAGGTACTCAGAAATTATTGTTCTGGAATCATTGGATACCTTCAAGACTAAGTGATCAGTCAGTCATCACAAATAAAAATTTCCAGAGCTAATTATCTCAGAATTTCATTTTTGACAAATATATGCAGCCATAGGAATGTGGTTGTTGGTCTTCAAAGTAATCACCTTCAAAGACTAAAACTTATTCTATTGGCAACCATTGTTCAAAACACTGTAGGAATTCTTTTTTTGAAGATGACAACTCTCAAGACATTTGTTTAAAAATCAGTTATGTAATAGATTCACACCTTGTACAATTGTTTGGATACAATGTGAACTAAGTTAAAAATCCCTTAATTGATTATAAGCAAAGTTGGACTACTGAAAAAGGACTGAACAACAACAAAGGTAACTCAAGAGTAGGGTCATCTTAACTACTATTTTGCTTCTGTCCCATTTCTACCCCTCCCATCCTAGGCAAACTACATTCCAGGTAGGATTCAATAAAAAATTTGCAAAAGTGATCACTGAGCTATGGCTGTTGATCTTTAAAAGATCAGAGAGAAGAGGATGGGTGTTGAAGAACAAGAGAAAAGTAAATTTTGTTTCATAGTTCAAAACAGGTAGGAATAATTTAAAAGGGAGGAATATAAATTAAAACTAGGTGGTATAGTGGATAGAGCAGTGGTCCTGGAGTCAGTTTCTTCCTCTGTAAAAGGATGGGGCTGGACTCGATGATCTCCCAAGTTCTTCGAGCTCTAGGTGGATAGAGTGCTGGGCCTGGGGTCAGGAAGACCTGAGTTCAAATACAGCCTCAGACACTTACTAGCTGTGTAAACTTGGAAAAGTCACTTAATCTCTGCTTACCTTACTTTACTTAACTATAAAATGAGATAGATTATAGCACCAACCTCCTAGGTCTATTGTGAGGATCAAATGAGATAGTATTTGCAAAGCACTTAGCAAGATGCTTGGCACACAATAGGCATTACTTAAATGTTAGCTGTGTTATTATTGTTTTTATGTACTTCTCTTCCTGGTAAAATTGAAGAATAAATCATTTGTGAGCATTTGGAATGGAAAACATTGATAACTAAAAAAATAAAATAAACTAGGATGGTTTCATACCAGGCGGACTTAGTTTTCTTTTGTGAGGGAAAGTATGCAGTGATGGGGAGAAAGTGGGACTTGGATTCAGGAAGACTTGAGTGTGAATCCTACCTCTAAGGCTCTCTAACTTAGTGATCACAGGCAAACATTTATCCTCTCTGAGCCTCTGTCTCCTCATCTGTAAAATGGAGATAAAAATTCTTGTAATACCTACCTCACCAGGTTGTCATGAGGCCCAAATGAGAAAATGTGTATGAAGAGCTTTGCAAATCTCAAAGTGCTGTTACATAAAAGTCAGCTGTAATTCACAACAATGGAAAATCAAGGGAATGCTGTAGACATTTTTTTAAGAAAGTATTTTATAAAGTCTCTTATTCTAGTCTTTTGAACAAGACAGAGAGAAATGTAAGCTTTGTAACAGGGGTGGGGAACCTGTGGCCTCTAGGCCACATGTGGCTTCTCAGTCCTCAGGTGCACCCTTTTAACTGTGTCTAAGTTTTACAAAACAAATTCCTTTATTAAGGGGATTTGTTCTGTGAAGTTTGGATTCAGTCAAAGGGCTGCACTTGAGGACCTAGGGGGTCACATGCAGCCTCGAGGCTGCAGGTTCCCCACCCCTGCTCTATAATTATTCAGTTAGTTGTATATAGAACTGGTTAAATCACAGAATCCGAAGATCATTAGTCATTAGGGGGTTGAATCCATTTTGAATGAAGGTTCTGAGGGCCATGGTAATCTTGTTTTGGTCATATGCCATTCCATATTTTTATTATTTAATTGACTTGTCAAATTTGCACATGACATGAAAGTTGGAAGGGATACTTAACATATTGGATAACAGAATAAAAATCCAAAAAGATCTTGACTGACTAGAGTAATGGGCAAAATCTAATCAGACGAAATTAATATGTGTTGTTATGGAAAGACCACTGGTTTTTGAGTCAGAAAACCTGAGTTCAAGTCTGACCTCTGAACATCTGATGAAATTATGGCATTTGAACATAATGAGATATTTTATGAGGTAAGAAATGACAAATTCAATGAATGTGAAGAAATATTTGGGGATACTAGTATTCATTGTTATAACATGAAATGAGCAGAAGAGTTGAACTTATATGTTTATTACAATAATGTGAAGGAGAATAACTTTGAAACAGTACAGGAATTTAATCAATGTAGTAGCAAATCACAACTTCAGAAGCCTGATGAGGAAGTGTACTACCTTCATTTTGACAGAAAGGTGATAGACTAGAGATGCAGAATGAGACATGCCTTTTCAGACATGACCAATGCATCAACTATTTTGGTTGACAAGGGAGGATTTCTCTTGTGGAAAGGAGTTAGTAGTTAGTTATAAAGGGATGGAGAGAAGGCAGGTGGGCAGGAAGGAAGGCAGGCAGGAAGGAGGTAAGGAAAAACAGAAAGGAGGGAAGAGTAGAGAGAATATGTTAATTTAAAAAATTTAAATGCGCAGAAAAAAACAAAAACAAAGAAGACATAATCAAGGTTATTTTGTCACTACCATAAAAAATTTAATACATGCATTTTTAAAAAAAACTACACTTAAGAAAAGTTTATGGTTTTATATACAATCCTAATTTTTTCTTTGTATACTAAAATGTTCATTTGTTGATGGTTGTTAAATTCATAATAAAAGAGAAAATTTAAATAAAAACTTTTTTAAAAGTTCTGCCTCTGCCATTTACTATATGTGTGACCTTTTATAGGTCACTTAACCTCTCAAGGCCTTATTTGTTTAATGAGTGAGTTGGATTAAAGAACTGCTATTTATTCCTAAAATGAACATATGCAGTATTCCACACTTAAGTAAAAAAAAAAAAAAAAGAAAGAAAAAAAAACCAATTGCATGTTAGGATTGTCATTGCTAGACTATGGTTTATGTAAAAAAAGTTGTGTGACAAATATGCATAGTCAAGTAGAACAAATTCCCACTTAGGGCCACAGAGGAAGAGAAAATCAATACTTGTTCATTGAAAACATAATTTTTTTTAAAGAAAAGTTATGTCTGGATTTTAGTGGATTAAAAACTTATTATGAGACAAGAGTGTGATATGACAGTAAAAAATGTTAATACTATCCTATGCTACATAACTGAATCATTTCACAGGATGAGGAAAATGATATTTCTGCTAAAGTTTAGTATAGCCAGATAATATCATATCTGCGTTCTATGTAGGGCACCACATTTTGAGAAAGACAATGATAAGGTGTAGTGGCTAAGCAGGATTGTGAGCATGGAGACATGCCATACGAGGAACATTTGAAGGATTGGGAAGTTTTAGCCAGGATAAGAGTATACTTAGTGGTAATTGCATAATAGATACATTCAAGTACTTGGGCAATCAAATAGGTGGAAGAAGAATTTATTTATCTTTGAGTGAAGAACAATTAGCAGGTGTTGCAACGAAGCAAATTTAGGATTAACTGTAAAGAAAACCTATGAGGCTAAACTACAGGCTTTCAGAGGTCCCTTTTCTGTCCATTGTCCATTTCTGGGCACCTCAGTTCAAAGGGGGGTATTAACAAACTAAACTATGTCCACAGTAGCCCTGGGTGGTTAGGAGGATGTTAACAATGTCATATGAGGAGGAAGTGTGGGAATTAAGGATGTTTAGCCTAGAGAAGCAAAGTTATAAATGAAATAGTACAGACATCTCCAAGTATTTGAAGGATGTCCTGTGCAATCAGGAATAAACTGTGTGGTTCTAGAGAATAGGAGGAGGAAATTACAGGAAGTTTCAATATAAAGGCTTGAGGGGAGGCATTGATTGCTATATTTAGATTCTTGCCCATCTCTCTCCAGGAAAAACAGGTTCTTTACTGGAGAGGTGTAGCAGAACGGGCCAAGAGGTTGGTTGCTCTGTTCTCCTCTGAAAAGAAAGTCCTTGATTATAATTATATCCATCAGTCTACCTCCCCCCCCCCCATTCCCCACCAAATTCTGCTGGTCTCTGGGCAGGACTGATTGAGTACCAAAAACACTTCCTTCACTGGTTGCTATCCCATGAAGGAGGAAAGGTTAACCAAGCTTACACCCATGGGCTTTGTTCTTTCCCTCAAAATGCTGATTACACAAAACAACACACAAATAATAATTAGCAAGTCAACCATTTATCCAGAAAGACAGCAAACAGCAATCAAAGAAGTTATACAGATTATAATATACTATGAAATAGACCAGAGTTTATGAGTCAATTTAGACCCTGATCTCACTAAAGATGAAATTTTCAAAGTCTCTAGGGAGGCATCATGGAAATCAGGCACTTGTTGAAAAACTGTCTTCCTCTGCATGTTTTCCATTTTGAAAGTCTATCTTTCTCCATGTGTCTGAAGTCACAACCCAGGAGAGCTTAGAACTGGGTTTTTCATCTCTCAACAAAGGAAGAATGTCTTTTTTATCCAAAACTCACAAGCCAACTCAGCCCTTCATGTAAGCAAGCACTGTCCTCTCACCATTTTCTCCACCAATTAGGAAAATCCCATGAAAAATGTCCCAGGCTTGGCTAGGAAGTTGAATTACATTCAGAAAAATCTAAAACATTGGAAGTTGCCTATGGAAAACTGGTTCCCATAGAGCACCTCATTAGAGGGTCTCAATGACCTGTGTGCACTGCCACGGTACTGAAGCCTTGGGGTTAGGGTGATGAGGAGACAAAAAGATATGGAAGGATGATGAGGATAAGGTCAGTAGACAGACCAGGCCCTAGCAAAAGACAGATCAGTCCAATACAATCCAATTAACATTTATTAGGTGCCTATGACAAGTGAGCATTGTGCTAAGCACTGAGGATACAATTAATAAAAAGAAAGACAGTCCCTGCCCTCGACACTCTAATGGGTGAGACAATACACCAAATGAGGTAGAAAGCAGAGCAGGAGAGCTGGGTCACGAAGGGGTATGTTATCTACTGGAGTTGAAACCAGGCAAGGCAGCAGATACAAAGTGGAGTGGAGTTCATTACCTGTTTAACAATTTTGTCCTGCCTACCCTATATGGATAATTTCTGAACTCTGTTTTCTGCATTTCCCTCTAGGCCCACCACCACTTTTGATCCTTGAAGGTCAATCTATGCATTTGTAAAAAGCAATGTTTATGTGCTATACATTTTATACACAGTTAGTGAAAGAGGCCAGAATCATAAGAAAAGAATGCCCTTCCTTCTTGACTTAAAATACCAAGGTCATTCCCAACTCCAGGCCCAATTAAGGAAAAAAAAAAGTGAACTAAGATCTAAAAATGAGAAAAGGGAAAAAAATGCAGGATTATTTACAGCTATAGTGAAGGTCACTGGCAATTCATTTAATCTTTTAGGTGCCCCAGGCAACTCTGGAAAATACTAAGCTGTAAAGCATTTGTCAACTTGCAATGAGGGAGTTTCCTCATTGACAGGTCCTTACACAAATGAAATCACAACTTCCC
This sequence comes from Vombatus ursinus, assembly GCF_900497805.2. Taxonomy (NCBI): domain Eukaryota; kingdom Metazoa; phylum Chordata; class Mammalia; order Diprotodontia; family Vombatidae; genus Vombatus; species Vombatus ursinus. The sequence goes on from NW_020941197.1 coordinate 13,884,024, forward strand.
TTAAAAAAAAAAAAGTACAGATGTTTTAATAGTGTTCTTCCATTGAGGAAGTATTCTAAAAGAAATAGATTGACCCCAGTGGACTATTTTGAAACATTTTAAAGTGATAATGGAGGAAATTGTACAGGGCTAGAAAGTATATTGAGCTTCTCCTGTTTGCTGAAAATTTGTGTACTGTTAATACCATGACAACAAGTTTTACACTATATAAAGGGCTTTGCATACACAGTTCAATTGTTGGGGGGGAGGTACAAAACAGACTTTATTGTATAAGCAATTTTTATTATATAAAATGTTAACAATAAAATTATGAGTGTGAGTAGAGCATAGATGGCAATGCACTTATTTTTATTGGAGTGAGAAAAAAAACCCTGACCTAGTCTATAACACCATTTTGTGGGAAGAAAAAAGGTCTTAGTGAAAAGTAAGTGGAAACTATAGTTTCAGGAATCTTTAGACCCAGCCTAATGCAACTGTAGACGTGTTAGTTTTCTCCTAATCTCATTCCATGGATTACCAGGGACTATGCATTTCTCTTCCAGAGTGATTCCTTTTACCCATCTTCTAAGTGAGTTTCCAACTTCAATCTAAAGGATATCTTTAAAAATGAAACTTGCCAACACAACTATGGTGTTATAAATCTCCTTTCTAGCATTTTCTACTGACATTCTAATGTCTTCCTGAACATAATAAAAAAGGTCATTTTCCACCTGAATTCATCTCCTCCAAGCCACCTTATATTACTGTAAATCCAGGTTTCAACAAGTTTTATTCCGTTCCTTCTAGAGTATTTTATTTACTTTAACCAAGCTAAAAATCCCAACTACCACCCCACACTCTACTCTAAAAGCTTGAAGAAGGATCATATTTTATTGGCTGACTGTATGTGGATACCTTTTTAAAGTTGAACTGTTCCTTCTAGCTGAGTGACAGAAAATTAAATGTCCCCTTTCCAATGTTGCCTGTGGATTTATTCTGACTTTGTTTCACAGGCTTTTTTGATAGCTTTCCATGTATCAATTATGCCAAGAACACCTTTTATAGAATTTTTAACTCCCTCATGAGAAGATAGATATAATTGTAGGTTCTCTTTGCATAGTCAACTCAAGTGACTGCCCTATCACCTATTTATTTCGTTGCCAGAGCCCCCAACCTTTTCACCCTTGTCCAGGAGGGCAATACTGATGTTTTAGGGAATCAAAGACATCCCAAGGGATTACTTATAAATTGGTACGGAAATAAAAGCTCCCGGTTGTTTCTGATGTGGATTTCCTGTGCAGTAGAATTTTTGGAATAACATGCAAAGTGTAATCAAAGTCAGAGCAAGCAGAAAATGAAGGGTCAGGGGTAAGGGAATCGTGGAGCCTCAAAATATTCCTGAAATCCCCTATGGTGTTTAAGAGCAGGATCTAAATTTTCTCATAGCAACCTATTAGGATTAGCACTCATCCCTGCCAAAAGCAAGCTAACGGTTTCTCTACAAAAAGGAAAATGGACATCAAAGATTTTTGCTACTACAGAGGGGACTGACTGGAAAAGCTCACAAACTACCCTTTGATGGACTCTATACAAGACTCAAAGGCAAAAAAAAAAAAGAGAAAAGAAACATGCCCCTTTTAGCAGCATAGTCCTAGCGAGGTCAACTAGAGGAAAAACTCGACTGCCAATAGGAACTATCGCTGACAGTATCCTAGAGCTACTGGGTTAAGGATACAAGCCTGGGAGATTTTTATTTTCCCTAATGCACGCCGAAGAGGCTCGGATCTGGAAGTGGGGACGCTCCCTTCTTACTCTCTTAGAGAGTCTAGAGTGAGAATGCCAAGAGAATAGCCAGCAATCTGCCACTGTGTCGGATGAAAAGCCAAAAGCGTAGGGGGAGGAAACGAGTGGAATCGCATTATTTAGGAAGGTATTTTCAGGAATCTAGTAGCTGCCGAGACATAAAGAGTCAACATATGCTACCTGTGTGTGAGAAACAGTTGGAGGGAAAGGAGCAGGGACTCCCTTGGGAAGAAGGTTTGCCTTTGCCTTTACCCAGTACCGCCCTTTCTCCCTAAAACTCATGCCAGAGTGAGCAAAAATCTTGGTGGCTGGCTAAGTAAGACCACACGAGGTAGACTAGAGGAACGGATAGTGGACCCTGGATTCAGATAAACGTAGTCAATCTCAATTCGGGCAAATGACCCGGGGAAGGGGGAGCAACAGCCGAGTCTCTAACCAGAAAGGGTGTGCACCCCTCTCTCCCCGCGCCAATAGGAGGGGTGTCACCATGGGAAAGAAGACTGCCAAGACCGTCATTCGCAAAGAGAGCACTAAGAAAAATTTCTATCATTTCACCCGTTCCTGAGCCTTTTACTTATAAGCTTGGGGAGACCTAGGAAAAGAAAAGCAGAGTGAGTCATGGCGTTTAAATAAGGAGCTTTTATTGAATACATCAAAACAGCAGAACTTTTTTATTTTTTGCCATTCTTTGAAACATACCAACTGTTTTTTTCATTTTTTGAAACAAACCGACCTTCCCATCTTCTATCTCCTCTTTACAGAACTTATTTCCTTTGCCTCTAAAATCTCTCTCCTTTTATTTCATAAGTCATAGTTTACCTCAACCCACCATCTCTCTCGTTTTCTCCTTTAACTTTTCCCCTAATTTGAATTTCCACTATGATCCCCATTTCTTTATTGTTTGTTTGTTTTGACTATTCTAGTTTGTTTGACTTGTCTGGTAGTTTCTTTTGGAAGTCCATTCTCTTTATAGATGGGTCATACCATGTTATCAAGAGACAGTTATCAGTCATTTACCCCTTAGTTTGAATTTAAGTCAACATATTATTTTTTAGGGAGAATTACATGTTAAGCCATAATTGCAAGATGAAAACTTTGTCCCTTATTAAAGTAATTTTCATGCATCAATCTCTGGCCAAATACAAGTATTATTGGGAAGGAGTGCTGTTGGGAGGGAAAACATCAGGAAGTTCTTCCTCTGGATTACATACCCCTAGACACCTACTACATCTATATATGCTTGAGGGGAAAAAAAAATCTACCCTTTTTTAAAAGTGCTTACCAAGTGCAATGCATAGTTCTTGATACTGTGAAACTTATAAAAGAGGTAGGATAGTAAGATTGGTCTTTCTTTTCTCATTAAACCCTAAAGTCAGTATAAAAAGGGAAAAAGTAAATGACATCAACAATAAAAGCTGGAGTTGAACCTGGAGTCAAGAAGACCTGAGTTTGAATCCAGTCATAGAGGCTTACTAGCTATGTAACTGTGGGCAAGTTACTTAAGTTTGGCTCAGTTTCCTTAACTGTAAAATGAGGTTAATAACAGTACTTACCTCACAGAGTTATTGCAGGATTAAATGAGATAATATTTGCAAAGCACTTAACAGAGTTCCTGGAATAAATGCTTATTCCCTCCTCTCCCCTGCCCCCCCCACCTAGCAAATTATAGCTCTTTAAAAATATATACATGGGGATGTAACATTTTCCTTGAGTAATTGTTGGGACCAGGTAAGGAAATCGGAAAGAATATTCTTAGGATTAGGTAAAAATGATAAGAGAAAGGATAAGTAGGAAAAGGGAGTCAGAGATTTATATACATATAGGCTAAGTAAGTGTAGTAGTTTGGGTTGACCTGAAGCAGAAGGAATAATTTTTAGAATTAATAGGATATGAGAGGAATTAGAGAGTGTTAGCTAACTAGTAGAAACTTACTACCTTTGGATTAGGGGGGAAAATTGGCAGGGGGGAGCTAGAACCTTGACCTTGCCACACCAATAGCTGCTAACAATGAAATCCTTCTATTAAAACTAAAATTTGGGAAAGGGGCCCTTCAAAGATTAGCTAATTCATGCTTATTGTAGTCCTATGTCAATCCCCGGCCTTGAAGCAAGATCCAGAGAAGGAAATATCTTGACTGTGAAATTCCTCACTGAGGAAATTCAGTCTCTGGAAAAAACTCAGAAAAAATAGAGCCAGATCATGTCTGCTTATGCAGAAAACATCCAATAGCACTTATCTCTCAGTGCCAAAGGCTATCTGGTACTGACCACCTTCAAAAAAATGTCCCCAGGCAAGTGTTTTGTTTCTCTGTAAGGCTCATCTTCACCTTGAATCCTGGGGATTGTGGAAGGGGTTAAGTGGAGAAGAACGTTGACCTAGAGTAGACATTAGGCTTATTTCCATTATTTCCATGACATTTTCCCAGCAACACCTCATTCCATATATAATTACATAGTACATAAGATATCAAGAAAAGGAAATGTCCAGAAATTAGTTAACACCTATAGATAATGTGTATTTTTTTCTCTTTGTGCCAGCTAGCTATCCCTGTCAACCAGGCCTGCACAACCTGCAGCCTGTAGGCCCCTTACAGACTGCAGTCTCACCAAAGGATTTCAAGAAGTCAGAGAAAAATGTAGAGAACATTTTCCTCTACATTTTTCTTTGCCACTGGCCTTCTCTAAATCAACAGGTCATTACCTTTTTGTGTTACAGACACCTTTGACAGTATGATGAAACCTATAGACCCCTTTTCAGGATAATGGTTTGTTACACTCATAATTGAAGGAAATGCTAAATTTCACTTAGAAGTTAGTGAAAATAAAGATGTTTTCCCCCCATCCAAGTTCTCAACCTTAGCTTAAGAGTCCCTGCTCTAAACCAAGGAATAGGAAAAGAACACTATCTTCAAAATGGATGAATTATTTTCTCTCTTCCCACTATCTACCCCACTATTACAGCTAGAGAGAACCAAACAAAAAAAAAAGGATTAAGAAGGAGCATATGAAGTAGTGTGGTATATAATACATTACTCTGGGAGTTATGAATTCTAGACCTGTCTTGACCAACCATTTAATCTTCATTACTCAATACCTCAGTTTCCTCATTTGTAAACTAGATGAGCTCTCATGTCTCTCTAACTATAAAATAATATGATTATATGAGTGAGGTAGATAAAACATAATGAAGAATTTGTTAATAAGATAAAATGAACTATCTGCCTGGGATTACTGAATGGAGGTTCATCCTTGGATGCTAAGATGTATTTATTTTTTTCTCTTTAACTGAATTGACCAAAAACATATCTCCTATTGCATGTGCCTTCCATTTATAAGCATAATCACCTAAATATCTCCTTACTGTACTTATATATTATCATATGATCTTACTTAATGTTATAATATGCTTTTATGGTATCATTGTCGAAGCAACAAAAGTCTTGGAATAGGCTATCAGAGTATTATGCCTGTGTCTAGACAAGGGTAAAGTGATATGTTTGACTCTTAAAAATGCAAAAATAAGAGAAATCATAGAAAAGTTTCTCCTCCATTTCTCCAGACACATGTTTTAGAGGATTGAACTTTGAAGATCAGCATGTGAAGGAAAAGTTGATGACCTGGGGAGGTCACATGAAGGGGGTTATATTGCAAGCTACTAAGATATCTAATAAGACTATAACTTTAAATGTTGTACCCATACTAACTAGTGGGCTCAAGGCTATTCCTATTGAGTTGGAAGGCCAGTGCAAATTACATCGAGTAGTCCACAACCCCTTCTTCTAACTATACAAAAAAGATGAGAATATCCTTTCTTCTCTCCTATTTTCTCTCCTCAAAATGTCTTTTTATGACTTCTCTTTCCCAATTCAAGGCTACCCTTAATGTTCGTCTGAACTTGATTTCACCTATGTTAAAAAATGTTGGGGGAGGTAGGAAAAAAGGATGGAGGAAACACAATACAAATTGACCTGATTTTCAAACCCTCTGGGTTAGACTCTAAGCCTACAGTTCAATACAAGAAATTCAGTGTTTGTGTCATCTTACAACCTCTTGTTATGTCACCAATACTTACCTTGTACTTCTTTATGATTTGAGTCTTTATAAAAATAGAATGAAGATAATTTGCCACCTTTCCTCTGGGAAATTATAATTATTAGTTATAATTAATCAATAATTATAATTAATTAATTATTAATTATAATTATAGACATGGATGGCAAAAAAAAAACTTCATCTAACAGGTTTCCCCTCCACACAAATACACACACACACACACACACACACACCTGCAAAAATATATAGTAATTTTTAAAATTAATTCATTTATTTTTAGTTTTCAACATTCACTTCCATAAGATTTTGAGTCACAAATTTTCTTCCCATCTCTCTTTCCCCCACCACAAAACAGTATGAAATTTGATATAGGCTCTACATACACATTAATATTGAGCCTTAGTCATGTTGTAATGAAGAATTAGAACCCATGGGAGAAATCACGAGAAAGAAGAAACAAAAAAGAAAAAAGGAGAAAGAGAGAGCAAATAATATGCTTTGATCTACATTCAGATTCCACAGTTCTTTTTCTGGATGTGGACAGCATTTTCAACTATGAGTCCTTTGGAGTTTTCTTGGATCCTTGCATTGCTAAGAAGAGATGAGTCTATCAAAGTTAGTCACTGCACATTGTGGCTGTTACTATGTACAATGTTCTTCTGGTTCTGCTCACTTCACTCAGCATCAGTTCATTCAAGTCTTTCCAGGTTTTTCTGAAGTCTGCCTGCTCATCATTTGTAATAACACAATTATATTCCATTACATTCATATTAAAATACATAATAAATTTTGATGAAATTAATATGAACAAACTTTTAAAATACAGTTTTCTGCACTTGTTTATGTATTTAATCATATAGTACCCTTATTTTCTCAAAAGTTTTTTCACTTTAAAGTGTAATTATAATATGAAATGATTCAAGTAACAATTTTAAATACTTCTACATAGTATTTAAATCCTGGACACTAAATTAAATTAACTTTTTCTTTATAGGATTTAGGCATGAAAAATTTATGAATCATCTGTGATTCGGAAATCCATTGCCTGACATAAATACTTTGACCAATTCATCCTGCAAGAATAAAATGTAAAGAACAGATTGGTGTTGATGATTCTAACTCATGCACAATTCATTTAGTAGACCCTGGCACCAGATTTGTAAGCATGCCTAAATGATATGTTATATAAAACACAACCCACTATGGGATCCCAAAAACAGTTTAAATAACTGCACTGGGATTTTGTTTTTTGCTTTTGTACTTTATTAGTGGTGTGTGGCACTCAACTAGATTTTGGATTATTCTGCTAATTTGCTTTGAAATGGCAGCTCCCTTGTTTATATTTATTAAAAGTGATACATTACACCAAAAGAGATATCTCTATGATGCTCTGGGTAAGTAACCCTGGAGTTGTGCTTCCTTATCAAGTTGGACACATGCCTCCAAAACCATTATTAACTCCAATTTATTTTTATCCTATATTATGTAACAAGTCATGAGGGATGAGTTACTACTGTTAATGCATTTTTGTAATATAAGTGAAAGGTCTGTTTTGATCTTATAGGAGTTATACTTACAATAATTACTTTTTATTCTTTTAAATATAATATTCAAAAGTAAATTAATGAGAATTAATTATTTGGTGGATGTTGACTCTTTTGGGATTAAGATGGACTCTTTATTGTCAAAAATGGCTATCCTTGAAATCAAGTCCTGCCTCAGACAGATACTATCTTTACTACCATAAGAAAGTTGATTAACCTCTCAGTACCTGAAACAACTCTAAGAGTTTATATAAATTTCAGAGAGTTACTAATTTGCATAGGTGGAGGGAGTTTCCATATCAATAATCCCTTATATCAATGAAATCAAAGGTCCAGATGACCCCCTTCCCTCCCCCTTCACAATAAATAAATAAGTAAAAACAATAATTATATTTGTATGTGTGTATAGGGTTACAAGATAAAATATACATTCTTTTCTCAGTTTCTACAGATCTTTAATTTGTCAGCCCCTTTTCTTGACAGACTTGTGAATCACAAGATGGAAGGTAGAAGTGTCATTACAGATAGAGGTAGCCCTGGGGATTATCTCTAGAATGCTTAATCAAATTTAAATTTCTTTCAAGGTATCAAATATTTAAGTAATCCTGCTCTGAGTCACTTTCTATTTATTCAGTGCTAAAACATCTGCTTCTTTCATCCTAAAGTTGAAAATATACGGTGACCTTTTTAAAGAAATTCCCAAATAGCAGGGAAAACCCAGAATATATCATGCTTCTTGATTAAATTTTATGCACCTAATGTAATCACTTGTGGGTTATTATTTTATACACTGAGTATTTTTGACATCAATTTTATAAATGTAGTGTAGGCTCCATAGTAAAACAGCTTAGCAAGGTTCTTTCCTCATTTCTCATGTAGGTGTGAGAAACCCAAATGAGTGGATTACTGTTTTTCTTTTTTTGTTGTTGTTTTTACAGTAGTTCAGACCTACAGCCTGAAGGAAATACTGAGGCTTCCAAGGCTCTGAAGGTTTTAGCTTTAGTGATATAGCTCACCATATGGCTAGCATTATTGAAGATGTTGATGGAGATCTATTTCATCCTCAGTTACAGAATTATACTATTACTATGATTTTACCATTATATGAAATCAATCACAATATTCAATTCAACAAATATTTGAGTCTCTATGCACTATGGACACAAAAAGTCTCAAAAAAAACAGTCTCAAAGAGTTTACAATTCAATTATGTAGGTGATAGGAACTAAACCTGTGATTTCATTGATATAGGATACTGCCAGAAGAGAAAATTCCCTCTACTGATGCAGGTTGGCACATTCTTTTCAAAGTATATTAGAGACTTGCCTAGCATTGAGAGGTTATGTGATTAATCAACATTACACAGTAAATATGTGTCAGAAGTAAGGCTCTATCTTCTTGGGTTCTCTATCCACTGCACCATGATTTTCCTTCAATTACGTATCATTCAGGAAATTAAGATATCTATATGTTGTACTAGTGTTAAAAAAAAAAGAACATTGGATTTACATTTAAAGGATCAGAATTCTCATTCTGTCTCTATAATTTGCCAGCTATGTGATGTTGGACTAATTACTTAACCCTTCTGTGCTTCATTTCCCTCATCTGAAAAATGAGTAGCTTGGTCTTGGTAACCTCTAAGGAACTTTTCAGGTGCTGATTTATGATCCATGATCCTTGAACCAAGATAGTGATTCCTGTAATAATTATGGAATAATTTCTCAAAGGGCTTTGGGATTCACATGTGAAACTAACACATGTCTATTTATGAATATGGCCAGTACACATCTGTTGTTAATTCTGCAAAATTTATCAACAAATTCTGTTTTATAGAATATCAAACCTGTCTCTTGCTCTTCTTTCCAATTTCTGCCATAGTCTTAATCCAGGTGCCTTTGGTTTGAATTGATTATTGCTCTGAAAAGTGAATACTAAGGGCTTTGAATATATAACGTATATAACATACATAACATACAATACACATATACAACACATATCCATATTATTTGTGCTTATATATATAACATACATATATGTGTGTATATTTTAAAATATAGAGGTCTTTCTTAAAAATGGTTTTGAGCATAATGAAAATAAATTTACTTTAAATCTTTAGAATATAATACGTATACACATGTGTGTACACATATATGTATTACCTATAATTTTATATTTATACACACATGTTTATAAATATATACATATAGATATTCATGAATGAAGATGATGGTTTAAGATCAGTTCTGAATATAACCCAAGTTTGGGTTGGACTTCTATGCTTCTATGCTTCTATGCATACTTCTATGCAGTGAGCACAGTGGCCTCACACAAGCACACATGCAAACTAAGATAAATTTTAAAACCATACCCTAATATCAAAGAGGCATGCAGTAGGGCCTTAAGTTCAGGTTATTTAGGTGTCTAGATGTCCTTGATTTATACCCCTGTCTTAGCTTAATTCTAGATCCTCCCCTGCTTAGGGAAAAAGACTCCCTTGAATAAATCCAAACTCCAGCAGTTGAGTAAAATTCACCTTATAAATGTGAGTTCAGAACCATTTTCCTTCAAGAAATATTCTTCTTGTTTTTCCTCTGAAATTAATACGCTTAAATATGCTCAAAATATGCTTAAAACTGGAAGTATCCAGTAGCCTTGAAGATCATGGAAATATTAGAGACTGGTTAAATTGAAAAGGAAAACAAACAAGGATTCTTGAATATTGTGTTTTCCTAACCAAACTAGATAAAAAGTCAAAGTTAATGTGAAGAAAAAAGAGGAAAATAGATGTGTTGTTCTATTCTGTTTTGTCACCAACATAAAACAAAGCTGAATGAATTTTCCTAGGCTTCTGGTATGATAGAATGTAAAGGTCAAGGGTCATTTGTTGTTTTTTTGGGGGTGGGATGGGGTTCTTTAATATGTCATTCATCTCCTGGCAAAAGGATACTATACTACCTGGTCATTGCTAGACGGCATTCCCTGTTGGAAATCAACTCCATGTAGGCATGAACCTATGTTTCACAAAGGCTATTTAATGCTGAGGTGTGCTGATGCAGAAAAGAGATTTTGCTATACTTAGGTAAAAAGAACAGAGAACTCCAGTTCTTAAACCTACGTAGAATTAACAACAGCCCCTCTCGGACGCCTCTGAGTTCCGCAAAGCTTCAGGTGTCTTGCTGGGGAGCCGGTCCTGTCACCAGAAATTGTCACTTTAGGTGCCCGTGTTTTCAGAGACTGGAAAACTTTAGACCTTCATTTTCCATAGGTTTAAGCTTTTCTTTTTCTTTTTCTTATTCATTTTCCGCTTAACTTAAAATGATGGGTCCACGATATTTTTTTCATTATTTTTAAAGGAGGAGAAGAGTGTTATGAAAATAACAACTACTCTGGAAGATTCGAATTTGTCTTGCTCAAATTGAGGCAGGGGGATGGTACTGAGAACAAATAAGCAAATATCGTTAGCGTCTAGTCCACACTGATGACTCAAGAGCGTTGACTTCAAAAAGAAGGAAAAAAGCCCAGAACGTCAAATAATTCCCTCTCATCCCTCGGGCTGCAACCAACCAAAAGTTATTCATATCTCCTTCTCCAGAGGCTCACTCTCCGTGTTTTCTTTCGCTTAGTTTTGTTTTGCTCAGACCTACCAACCTAGATCCCAGTCTTTTCCCTCCCCCACCCCTACCCTAGGCGTCTCATCCCAGCCCCGGAACATCATCCCTAAAAGAAAGATGCAAAATTCTAGCAGAGAAAAGAAGTGCGGGAAGTAAGGGCGCGGGGTGATGTTTGCGTATGTGAGAAACGTGGAGAATTTGTCCTTTTCTCAGCCAAGTGAGAAACAAGAAAGAGATAATGTCACATGAGTGATACTAGCAAGACCAAGGAAGTGGCAGTCCCTCGGGAGCCGCCAGGGTACCAGCCGAGCCGATGCTCCCCGGGATATCCTTTGCTAGTTTCCCATTGGCGGTGCGCGTTCCCGAGGGGGCGGGACTCCCGGGGTGGAGACCTGCCTACTCCAGTATCCCTGGAGCGCGCTTCGCACTCCCCATCCTCCTTGCGCCTTCCTAGTGCCTGGCTCGCGAGGCTCGGTCCTGCAGCGCCCCTAGGCTGCCAGTCGGCGCTTCAACCACCTGCTCTGTTCTGCTGGGAGGGGTAGGAGAGATACGTTGCGGGGGGGAAAGGAGGGGAGGGGGGAGAGGGTGGGTAGGAAGGAGGAGAGAGGGAAGGAGAAGCTTACACACGCCTTCCAGTCACTACCACTCAGAGCCTAGTTCTCTTCGATCGCAGCTGCAGCTGCTACTGCTGCCGCCGCTACCGCCGCCGCTGCCACTGCCACCACCACTACTGCCTCTGGCACTACCGCTGCCACCTGAGGAGAACTGCAAGACCCGCTGCTTCTTATCATCTTTCTCCAGTGATTTTGTTCATAGCACCTGGGCTTTTTTTTAAATTGAGATTATTATTATTGCAAGAGAAAGAAATTAAAGAAAATAAGGACCACCTGCAAATTACAAAATTACTCAATTGTCTCGGGGGGGGGGGGGGCCCCCGTGGTTCCCCAGCAGGGGGGGGCACCGCCTTGGGGGGTTGGGGGGGGGGGGGGGGGTTGGTGGCACTGGCTTTTGGAAAGTTGCGTTCGAGGAAGAGGACAAGGTGCAGCCCCAGATCCTGGGGGGGCGGTGTGTCTGTGCGAAGCTGCTGCCCCCCATTCCCCCTTTCCCATTCCTAACCTCCAAGTGGTACTACTACCGAGGGGACTGGAGGACGACGCCCCCCTCCTGTGAAGTGGACTGTGTTCTTGCACACAGAAGAGGAGGAGGAGGAGGAGGAGGAGGAGGAATATGGCACCAACAGCAGCCCACTCCTGTCGACTGGTCGTAAGCCTCCTGATCTCTGCCGCCGTCCTTAGGCCAGGTGAGCAGCTGCGGAAACGTGGCCACTCATAATGCCAGGGTGAAGAAAGAGGGGAAAAAGGGGGATTGTTCCCTGGGACCTCCTCCGCCCGTATGCCCGGGGCTATGCGCAAAGACATTTAGAGGAGGGAGGGAACCGGTTGTGGGGGGCAGGAGAGTGTTCTTTTTGGAGCTGGGACCTGTCACTCGTGCCGCCTGTTCAAGCTTTGCTGGTTTGTTCAAGTTTGGGTGACGAGCAGGTGCACTCTTTGAATCTCAAGTAACTTTATATAAAACTGGGGGTGTGGGAGTGATTGTGGGAAGACTACCTCTTTATCCCTCCCCCCTTCAGAACCCTACGTTTAGTGGAGAATTTTTTCTTCCCTCATATACTCTCTGATTGTCTTTATAGTGTCCAAGTCCACGTCATTATCTTCCATGCAGTTTTTGTATTATTTAGATATGGCAGGAAATAATCGCACGCTACTTTTTTTCTTGATGAGTCCCCCAGTAACTTCCTCATGGCAGAATAGATTGGAGATCAGAAGAAATAGATGAGAGAGAGAAAGAGAGAGAATCTGCATCCTTTTCCACACTTTCTGTTTGAATATGGTTTTCCCTCTGTTGATGCGTGTATGTGACTAGAGGAACGTGGAAAGGGTTACAAGCAACACAACCAGAAATGGCATTATTAATGCCTAGGTTTGTGAGAGGTAGATGGATTGGTGGTTTGTGGTTCTTCCAGTTTGTGTGAACTAACAGTTCTGAATTGTGTCTGACTATTCAGAACTGCCCCCCCACCCCCAACTAAGATATCACACAAAAACCGTTCCTGACTTTCTACCTCTGGTCTGGCTCAAGCCCTTTCGGACTGCTATGGCTATGGCTGAGGTATAGCAGCCACTTGGCTGTCACTGTTCCTTCAGAGTGCGGCAGTTGCAGTCCCCTTGCTTCCTCCTCCCCCACCCTTGGATTTGATTTAAAATAGAAATCTGTGTCCAACGTATATTTAAAGTTTTCACATGTGGTCTGATAGCCGACCGGGTGTTTCTGTTGATTATTTCTCCCTGTTTTAGGTCATAAAAAGAAAGCCCACTTTCTTCTTGTCGCTCTCAACATAATTCAGAGCTCTTCAATTCTTTGCTAGGCAAAGTCATCAAACGGGTTTTAGAACCTCCAAACTGCTCCCAGGCAAAAGGAAAAGAGAGAACTGTTTGTGCTGGTGTGTGTGTGTGTGTGTGTGTGTGTGTGTGTGTGTGTGTGTGAGTGAGTGAGTGAGAGAGAGAGAGAGAGAGAGAGAGAGAGAGAGAGAGAGAGAGAGAGAGTGAGATTTGAGTGTTTTGGGGGGGCGGAAGAGAAGAAGGGTGGGAGTTTGCCTCTCTCCTCTTTTTTTTTTTTTAAAGTTGCTTTTCAGATTGAGTAATGACCTCACCTGCAGTTCTGAGGCAGGCTGAAGACAGCCCCTGCAACAAATCTTTAGCTTTTAGGAGGAGAGAGAAGCCAAGAGTTTCAGGGGGCTTTAAGTGTGTGTGGAGGGGGTTGGGTGAGCTAAAAAGAGGGAAATGAATGGAGGGGAGATTAAGGAAGAGAGCAGGGTCAAAGACTGTGGAAGATTTTGGATCTCTTCACTTTTCCACAATCCCAGTGACCAAAAGGGAAATGAGCTGGATAAAGAAAGCAAGGGAGGAGGGAAAGGGGAGCAGTGGCGTGGGAAAGAGATGAAACCTATAAAATGCAAACCAAAAAAAAAAAAAAAACCAGCATGTAAATTTTTCCAGTTTAACCATTTCATGACTTTTATGGGATAATCTTATTTGATTAATTTTCCTTTCGTTGCGGCTGCTGGTGTTATTTTGTATTGGACACGTCCCCGGTCAGGTTTCTCTGCACATTGTACAGCTAAGCAGGGAGTGGTTCTGCCTCTAAAACGCTCCCCCCCGCCCCCCCCCTCTGTGCAGTAGTCATTGCAGCGCTATTTATTTTAGCCCCGAAGGATTGTGTTGCCAGCAGTAAATGTACAACACTAACGCGTGAACAGTGCTGGGAGAGTGTATAATACACACACTGTCACATAGTAACAGGAGCACACACACGCACTGCCTGATGCCAGGCTTCCTCTCTCGGCTGAATACTAGGTCGGATATTGCAGACCTGAAAACCGAGAAGCCTAGCTACTGAACTCGCCTGTGTGGGAGTAGACCCTCTTTCAATATCGAGGATAGAGGTGTGAGGAGTGTGTGTGTGCTTTGAAAAGCACAGTGTCAACCGCAGCAACTAAAAGTCTCATAGTAGCTAAATGTACTTTCTTCAGACCCCTTTGAAAAACTGACCCCTGTGGGAATGCAGTATAAAAGCCTGGCACAATGGACCGGGCAAGTTAGACCTCTCTCCTCTCACCCCACCTCCTTTTTTCTTTTCTATTTCCTTTCCAGAGCTTTTTTTTTTTTTTTTTTAAATTGTGCTTGGTCAGATTGGAAGAACAAAAAAACTTCAGTTTGTGAAACTGCTCTATTCTCCTTTCTTTTTCCTTGCTTTTATTTAGCACTCTAGCATATTATGACTTTTAGTATCTATAAGACTCTATGAACATACTTTTGCCATGGGATGTTACTATGTACCTTTTGGGGGAGAGGATATTAATCACCAAGACTGAAGTGAATATAAAGGCTAAGGAGTATGTGTTCTGCATTCAAGGTAGAGAGTCTCATTATTCTTGTAGAAAGAGCGTCAGCCTGTGGTGACATTTTGTATTGCTTTAAGAAAAGCTTTGCCTGATTATATTTACAATGATAAGGGGTTATTGAGGTAGTGCTGTGCAATTAACTGTTTCTCCACTGGGGTCACCTATTTTTGTCCTCCTTTTGAAGTTTTCCAAACTGCTTACCATTAAGACTGATTCCAAAATGGAAGTTTAACAACAGTTGTAACATGTTGCTGCTTACTTGTCCTGTGTGAATTTTTTTTTAACCAGACAAGGCCTTGAAATCACATTTGGCATGCTTAGTCCTGAGGATGTCGATGTTCTGATTTTTTGATGTAGTAATACCAAAACAAAACATACCTTCAAAAAATAATTGCAAGCTAATTATGTTTACATATTGTTTTATTCTGTGTATTTTCTTTTATATCAATTCAATGTTTCTTGTGGTAAAGTAGGAAATAGTCTACGTTGGTAGTCTGGAGACCTGGGTTCTAGCCCTGGCTCTGCCACCAACCTAGTATGACCTTGGGAGTCTTTGACCTTATCCTTAAAGTGAGTTGGGCAAGATAATTGCTAAGAACCCTTCCAGGTCCCAAACTAAATAATATTTTTATGACATAAAGGTTGAAAAGAATTTCTTTGGGCAAGGCAGTCAGGGTGATGTTTAAATTGTTTCTTTCAAAGATTCTAATGATATTAAATCAAAACCTTACAGGCACAGTCAGGGGAAATTTGAGTTTTAAAGATTGTTTTGAAACGTGGAAGGCAGCATGTGACATAGTAGATAAGGGACTCACCAGGAAGACTTGGGCTCAGGTCATGCTTCTGACACACACTGTTGTCACACTGGGGCCATGTTACTTTATTTCTCAATCCCATCAACTCTTTAAGACACAGAGAAGGATGGAAACAGTTTGGGATTGTCCCACACCAATAAAATCATGTCTAGACCTCTTTACCATCACTACTACCACCACCACTATCCTGCCTTAACCCCAGGGGAAAAGGAACTGTTGATCCTAAACTCCTAGTTGTTATTCTTTATATAATTCTACAGACTCCATAGAAATATCCTAAGATTATATATCTTCAGTCAGGGAACTGGTTTTGGAGAAATAAGGAGTCTAGTGAGAAGTATACTGGCACTTCCTTCTCCCTCCACAAGAGAAGGTGCCATACTTGGAAAGCTTCTGGACTTAAGAAAATTGTGTTAATTTAACCTGTCTCCACACAAATGGCTAGATGCTTTTAGTCAACCGGTAAATAGTTCCAAGACTAAAGCAAATGTTATTGTTAATGTTTCAGAGTGGAAAACCTTTCTCTCTATATGTTAAAGCTCGAAAAGTGGCTCCATTCAGTATGGTAGAAAATGCTAGTCAATGTTTTTAATTTGAAATGTTTGAAGTTTTGTTGATTTGTTTACAAGTGTAGATGGAGATCCACCTGAATTTTTAAAAATATGATTATTCAAGAGCGTCTGTATTCTAAGATTCATATGGCACAGCATAATTGGCAAGGAGACAGTAATTTTGTGCCATTTTTAGCTTTGCCACATGCACGTAGTATGACTTTGGAAAAGAGTTAATAGTAGCTCCTACATATTCCCATGGGTCAAATCAAGCATCTTCATGCTTCTTGCTTATTCTTGTAATTCTCTCATAGGTGAGGCTCTGTTTAAGATATTTATTTGTACAGCATTTTCAGTGCTTCAAATGAAACCTTGTTTAAAACAAAAAGTTATTACATTATTAGCGGCACCTTTTTATTTGTTACAGTCAGTGAACTATTTGAACATTGCATTGGAAAGCAAGCAAAATTATTAAATTTTTAAAGTTCCTCAAATCACCTCCCAAACCAATGATAACTGTAAAAATGGAGTGATATTGAAACTTTTCAGCATTATTTTGTGTCATATGATAGTATTTTGTTTTAACTGTTTTCATAGTTACTTTTTTCTAACTTTAACAACCACACCTCTCTTTGTTCTGTTTATTTACTTAGCATCAAATAATTTCAAAGACTTCTTAGTTCCTTGAAGCTCTGGATTCAAGTAGAAACAGTACGTACTCCAAATATGCAGACTCATAAGCAAAGGGAGCTATAGAATATAGGAATGTACTATACATATTCACATACATACATATATACATATATATTCATGTACATGTATGAGTCTATACTTCTGTATCTGAAAAGAATGTGGCTATAGACATAATTATTATGTAGAACAGCAGTGTGATATACTATATAAAGGGTCAATGTTTCTATCAGGAAGACCTATGTTCAAGTCTTGTCTTTGACAAATTATTTGTGTGACCATGGGAAAATCACTTAACCTCTCATTGCTTCATTGTTCTATGACTGTTACAGATGATTGGAAAAAAGTTGGAGTTTACATTGGTGTAGGGAGTTTCCATACCCATCCAAAATGACTAAATCACTGACATATGTGATGTGAACATATACATAGGAGGGTGTATAAATTTAAACTTATTTAATTTTAATGTGTTAGGGTCATTGACAGAGCTACACAGACATGCAATTTCCTCAACACATAAAAGAATCTGACCTGAGCAAATATTATTAGAGAACATTTTTACCCATATTTGAATTAACTGATAGGAATTTTAATTTTATATTTTAGCTTCATATTCTTTTTTGTAGTTAGTGAGAGATGAGACAACAATATACGTTTTCTCCACATCTTTCACAATCTTCCTTCACTAGAGAAGTATTTTGTCCTCCAACTGGAGAGCACAATCAAGATTAAATATTATCTCCTTTACTTATAATTATCTCTTAATACATAGTATCATATGTCATTATTTTCAGTGTTGATTGTATCTATACAAAATGGAAAAAATACTGTAATATCTAACTTCTATATGCATGACTCTTGTTAAAATGTTTTTATCCATTATGATTTCTTTGTTAAGGTATCACATGAATTATGGTTTCTCTTTTTCTTATCTTGAGCAGAATACAGTATAGGCTTATACTTCCTTAAGTACCAGCAGCAAACATATAATGGTATTCAATAAGCATTTATCAGTCTTAATCATAGCTTATGTTCCAAGGATGGAATTAGCTATTAATGTTCCCATCCTTTTTTTTTTTTCCATTCAGGTTGCAATTATCCATTCTAGTACAGGGAATCAAAAGTATGAACAATCCAAAATGGCAACACATACACACACACATATACCATGCATGAATGTGGGTGGGTGTGTGCTTAATTTTTGGCTTTGGTATATGTTGTAGGAACATAAATATGTCTTTTGTACCCAAAATTCACAATGCTTTTTTTAAATGAAGTCATATTATGAGTAATAGATGAGGTAACTAGACTATAGCTACATAACTTCACTTTCTTGCTCCCCTTCTCTGCTTTTCTTCTCATCTCGTAAAATCATGGAAGCACTATCCTAGTTGGAGGCTTATATCCTTCCAAGGACAGGGGAGAAAACTAAGCATTTTGATTTCAGAAGCACTTAAGTATTTTGATGTTTCCCTTCCAGCTCCTACTAGTTTGCTGAGTTAAACAGAAATTGTAATCATGTCAACAAAGGGCTTAAATAAAGAATAATCATAATTCATGTCAAGAAGAACATGAAAGCAAAATTTTCTGGGGATATGTCCTAGAGTGAATAGTTCATTCTAATATTTTAGAAAATATTTAGGTAACTATGCATGCTTCACACTTAAAAATATTGTATTTCCAGAAATTTGAACCCTAAACACAATATGACTTTCCTTCAGTCTTAACTTCTTTGGAGTTATGCTTCAATCCATTGCTGAGTCTGCAATCTCATTAATGTGGATACTGCTTCTTTCTTATCCTTGTATAATTCTCAACCACTCCTCACTCCCACCCCAGAAAAGTATTAGGAAAGACTGGAAGAACTGAGACCCTCTGTTTGGGATAACTGACCTCTGAATGTTTTCTGCTCCTTAGTCTTGTTGTTGTGACTTAACTAAATATATGTGTCTCTCAAAACACTTAGAAGAGTAGTGTACTTTAGTGCTAAAGTATTCACCTCTAAAACTTGCTTTTCATCATGAGTGTTACTTTTTAATAACTTTTTTTTTGGTGGTAGCAGTTCCAGGGAAATGTTATTATGGGGTTAGAGACCCACAATTTTTTATTCTTAACACCTATCACAACACCTGGCACCTAAAGGGTACTTAATAAATGTTTGTTGATTGATTGATGGATTGATTGTTAAAGTTACTTAGCCTTATCAGGTTTCTCTGTAGCTCTGCGGCCAAGCCTGAGTCTCTCCCACACTCTCTGCTCTTCTACCCCCCACCTTCAGGAAAAGCCATATTATTATCTAGAGTGTTTACAAAAGGCTTCAGAGATGCCTTAAGACAATCCTACTCTTAAATTCTTTCCTGAACTAGTAAGAGGTATGGGCCAGAGGCAGCTAGTGGCCTGACTTTAATTGATGAACAAGAAATTTGGCTGTGGATTATTAGATAATCCTGTCATTTGTTTCAGGTATCTCTGAGTTATCAGAGAATTCTATAAAGTGAGAGTAGGATAAAAGGAGAATAGTTACAAATAACACAAGTGGAAGGATAGGCCAAGATTTGACTTTGTCTTGGCCTGAGAGTAGGACAGAGGCCTAGAGGAGAGGGTTGGTCATTGTGACTACACTTCATAAATCATTTTTTCTCGCACTGCTTATGTCTAACCATTCAGAAGCTTCTAGATACACAATCTATCAGCCCCAAATAACAGGAGAGAGATTGTAGAATCATAGATTTGAGATATCAAAAGGACCTTGGATGTATCTGAGGCAAACTCCCTTCTTTTACAGATGAAGAAACTGAGGCCCAAAGATGTGAGGTAATTTATTCAAAGTCATACAGATGGAAGGTGCCAGAGTTGGAATTTGAACTCGAGTCTTCTGACTTCAGATGCAATACCTTTGTAATTATACCATGCTACTACTACAAAGAGATTCTACTACTTTCCCTGTGCTTTGGAAACTTAGCAGGTGGGAAGATAAGAAAGAAGAGAAGAAAATATAGGAGCAAAGAAGCCAGTAATTGAAGCCAGTGACTCCACTAAAAGGGAGAGGCAATTAGTGCAGCTGTCCTGTACAATCAGGAAAGGGGAATACAGGACACTTTTTCAGAGAAGTTGCTCCTTATCATTAACATTGCTTCATCATCTTCAGCCTCTTCCAGTATGAGTATGGAGAGAAAAGGATATAGTTGTGTCAGATGGTGATGGGTGACCAACTGCACATCACTGAGAGGAACATGGAGTGAGGAATGGGGTATGATACGAAGAACAGAACAGTGTTTTGGGGATTTTTCTTGGGAACACAATCTACTAGTTATGACTCTGGAACTGAAAGAAAGACTGAAGACATTCTGAGGTTGTAGATTCAGTCATAGAACTGTAAGGGTCAAGAGGCAGGAGCCAGGATTCACAATTATTTAGGATCGAGACAATTGTAATACAGCAAACACTTTTGTAACTTTCTTTAGGTTGTGGGTATACCCTTGATCACTTTCATATAAAATAGGATTCTATTTAAAAAGCAACTCTTTAACATAGAGTTGCTTTAGCCTTAAAGGACTGGGCCTACCAGGAATGCTTTAACTTGAGAACATTGGAGATATATTAGTTAGAGAATGTGCCACCAGAAAATCTTATGTACCCCTGCATTAGGCTGTGTAATACTAAAATTTGCAAAATTTGATTTTGGTTCCTAACAGAATCAGGTGGAGGTGGTGGTAGCCACAGCAAGGAGGTCTGAATGCTGAATTAGATGAGTTAAAAATAAAACAGTAAGAGCTTGGCATATCTGCCTTTCCCGAACCTACCTTGCACCTCTACTGAATCCTTCTTTGAGTGTGTCCTAGGCACAGAGAGCCTCACAAAGATGTAACTAAAATGGGAAATAATCAAGTATCACTCAAGCACCATTCCTTTTGAATGAAAAATGCATGCTTCCACCACCCACAGTCCATTTTGCTTTCCACACACACATTAGAATACAATATTTATTAAGTCATCTGTCATTTGGCCAAATAAGAGCAGAAAGAAAAGGTTCTATAATTAGCTGCTATTTGAATATTTTAAAAAAAGGATCCTATATATTTTTTGCATTGTCATTCTGTTGTGTTTTTGGAGGGACACAAGATCTAGAACTAGGTTTGATTTATCTGTAAAGTAGAAAAATTGGAAGTAATAGGATACCATAGTTATTTTTTTTCTTTCTAGTCACATGAATAGCTTCTCTCATGTATTTAAAGTTGAATATTTGGGGAGTAGAAAAGTTAATGAACATGAAGTTGTTGAACAAAAATGCATGGGCCAATATAGTCACATTTGTCATAGGGCTTGATGACATACTTCTGGAAAAAAAAACCCAAAATATTCACATTTCATGTATCTAGTATTTTCTGAAATGTCTCTAATATGATTTCAAAAAGTAAATAAATTGTCCACCTTAGGTCCTTAAACATTTTCTCTTAGGTATGACATAAAGAGTTCATTATAAAAAGTTTTCAGAGACTTATTACCAAGATGGCTGTAGGGATATAAATATTTTGGCCACAGAAAAGGTCACCTACTAAAATATACGGAGACATTGTGGTCTTTATCGGTGGAGGCACTTGCCCACACTACTGAAAATCCTTCAAGTACAAACGTGAATATAAAAATGAGATCTTTCCATTACAAATTGTTGTTTCTCCTTGATCAAGCCATAGTAATGACTCATTTTCTGTAACTTCATATTCTCTTTCTTGAAGCCCTTCCTTACTCTTTTTACACCTTATATAAAATAAGAAGACAGACACAAATAAAAGGTACATACACATAGACTGAAATTCCAGGCAAGATCGAAGCTATCGTGTGATCTATCCCTAGTTCTTTCTTAGGGGGCGGGGAAGGCTCAGTGGCACGAGTGGAAAATGGAGGCATACCCTAGAATGTATGACATAGCTATGACTATGGCTCTCTGATCACAAGCTGAAAAGCTTTTGGATGTAGTTTAACTCTAAAGTTGTGCTACTTTGAATCCACATTCTCATCTATTTTGGAGAATTCCTGCAACTATCTATGAAATTAGATTTGTGTTTACCCTGCTATAAAAGCCAAGATAAGAGGCATCACGTGATTCCTAACTCTATTGACATTGTACTTCATTACACAACTGGTGAAGAATCCCATCATTGTTTGTTCATTGTAGGTATGATAAGTGATGAATTATTTGGGAGGACTAATTAATACCCTTTGGCAATCTTTGGGAGGTACATTTTTTAAAAAAAAAATTCAACAGTTTATTTTGAAGAGAACCATTTTTTTTATGGCTTTCTCAACAGAGTTTAAAATAAAATATTTGTCAGGATTTTTAAAAGGTTTTCAAAAAGTTACTATCTACTAAAAATATAAATAGTATTCTCTACTATTTAATATAATTCTCACAATATTTCTTTTTTTTGGCTTTCATTACAACTAAAAGTTAGAAAGAAAATTTATTTCATAGCTACTTTTATAGAAAAATTATATAAAAGAAGTGAAGAACTCTCAAAAATTACTTGTTAAAGGTAAAGCAAAAACTTATGCATTCTCTGTAAATAGATACCATTAATATGCTAGCATTGTAATTAACCTAATTAGATGGTTTCCATTTTGGAATTGGTTTGATATGTTTAAGTTTGTGGTACATGCACTTTAACCTTCAGAAACATTTTCTGTACCCGAGAGGAGGTGTGCATAGTTTATGAGAGGAATTTTTATATTAGTTATAAGATTTATAACATAATCTTGTAAACAGGTTTCGTGTTTTTGTAGGCATAGAGATGATGAAAAATGGGCATGACTCAAAATATGAATAATACAAAATATGAATAAGACCTATGAAAAGAGGTAATAAATATTTAGTTTTACTGTGGGTGGATTAATCCTCACTCAGCCCTATCCCAAGGGATGCTAATCTAGTACTCTAATGTGTTAATTCTTTGAGAAATGTCTGCATAGTCTAAGATTAAATTGCATTTCTTATCACACTAGAATGGCAAATCAGTATCCATTTATTAAAACAAGCCCTGCATCTGCTCAGTTGTTTTTTTTTTTTCCTTTTGCAGATAAGAAAGATGGTTCTTTTCTAAAGGAACTGATAAAATAGTGAAAGGAGTAGAGCTTCAGGGTGTGATTTGGAGATTATCATTGTTTAGAACAGTTCTGTAATATCTAGTTAAAAAGAACTTGAACTGGTTTCAGTGTATTCTACAGACAACTAGAGTACCATGAACCTACTTCCATGATAACCAACAAAAATTAATTTTGCTGCTTAATTTCCATAGGCCAATCAATTAATGCTGACATGGTTAAGTGGGTCCATACTTCTAGATCAGCACTTTTCCATTGTGCAACCATAATATAATAGAGCTAAATTATTCATACTAGGAAACATTTAAACTGTGTTGTAATTTTCATTTTGCTGATGGCATAAATTATATTACATTACATTTATTTGTAGATGTATTTCATATATCACTAAAATAATGGGAAATATATTCATATTAGAAAGTAAGGAGTATAGTTAGTTGAGTTTTATTGTCTTATACATGTTAGAAAAAGCATAAATTGAAAACTGTAGTTTTAAAGATAATCTTTAAAAAAAGTCATAAGAAATAGAAATAAGAAAATACCAGTACTAAAGTTGTCACGATTGGATAATACAATATGTGAAATTATTCCTGGAAATTGAGATGTGTATTTACTTTTAGACTTTATATAAGAGGGAATTGTAGTTATGGCCTTGTAATGGAAAGAATGTTTTCATTTATTATGATGATGATAATGATGATAACAACATGTTGGTTTTAAATAAAGGCATATTTTCTCAAATATAATTCAATAGAGGGAGCTCTACTACCTTCTTGTTATACTTAGTTAATGTTTCTATTTGTTATCATTTTTCTTCTGGCTTCTGATTTAATAATGAAATTTATTTTAAAACTAATTTCTTTTTTCAATTAAGAAATGATGCATTTTGAACCAAATATTGAACATCAGTAGAACTAAACTATTTACATTTAAATAAATTAACTTCAGCACATAAATTGATTTACAATTTTCATTCATTTCAATTCTTTGTCCACTCCTTTTCATCCACATTTTCCTTTTATAGGACCCTAGTAAGTTTGCACTATTCTTCTGTTTCTGTTTTACTGCTTACATTATTTCATAGAGGTCCAGATTTGTTTATATTCCTTTTACTTGATTATTTTAATTGCATTATAGTAAGGGGTGTGCTGGTAAATATTTAACAACCAGCTCTCAGGGGGGGAATGTGTTCATGACACACATTTAACTTTAATCTGTATTATCAACATTTTCTCCTTCTCTGTGAGTCTAAACAATCATGAAAACAATAAATCAAGTCTTGATTTGTAGTGTTTGCCAGTTCCCAATGTGTAAATGCTTACATTGAATATTTAACAATCAGCTCTTCCCAGCACTCCAGTACCTCCTTAATATATTCTTTTATGTCAATGCAGTGATTAGAGAGCTGGCCTCAGAAGCAGGAAGGTATGGTTCATGCCCCTTCTCTGATATATACTAATTGGATGATCCTGAGCAAGTCATATAACTTCTTAATGTTCTAGGACACTCCTTTAGACTTCAGTTTGCAGAGAAGGTGCAGATCTTTGTTGGTAGAGGGAGTTTCTTTGTTTGGGAATTCCCTATAACAATGGAAGGCAGCTAGGTGGCACAGTGGATAGAATGCCAAGCTTCAAGTCAAAAAGACTCATCTTCCTGAGTTCAAATCTGGCCTCAGACACTAACTGTATGACCCTTGGCAAATCACTTAACCCTTTTTGCCTTAGTTTCCTCACCTATAAAATAACCTAGAGAAGGAAATGGCAAATCGCTCCAGTATCTTTGCCAAGAAAACCCCAAATGCGGGTCACAAAGAGTGGGACACAACTGAACAACAACAACAATATCACAATAAAGTCACATCTCCAGTTCCTATCCTACTGATAAACATATAGGTTGCTTACATTTTTTAAGAAACATTTACAGATAATACTGCGAAGAAAGTATTTGAACAAACTTGCATTTAAATATATAGATGTGTGTTCACATTATTAATACCTTTCTTTACATATATTTGTATAACATATGATATGATTATTTAGGTAACGTTTACTTCCTTCAGTCAATAAACATTTATTAAACACTTACTATGTGCCAGGCCCGGTGCTAAACTGGGGATACAAATACAAAGACAGTCCCTGTCAAGGAGTTTAAAATCTAATAAGGGAAGACCACAGGGAAGATGAAAAGGAAGGATTATGTGACCCCTAAGGCATGATCAAGAATTCTAAGATGTCCAAAAGCAGTATAGCTGGTAAGAAATGGAGAATCTACTTCCTTTTCCAGAAAATTCTACAAGTAATCAATTAAATCAATAATGAATGTGTCAACCTGTTTCTGCACTATTCTGCCAGCATTAAGTTTTATTGCTTTTAATTGTTTTTGTCAATTTGAGGAGTATGAGGTGAGACCTCGAAATATTTACTTTAGATCTCTTTGTTAGTAAGATTGAGGATTTTATTTTCAAATTATCAGCAATGTAATTCTTTTATAAAAAATTTACAAAATTGATTTTGAATCCATGATGGAAGAATGGTTGAAGGATATAAATAATTTTACTATGATGCATTGAAGAAGGCCACTTATTGAGGCAAATGAATGAGAAAGAATAGATTTCATTAAAAAAAAGAATCCTAATGGAGATTTAGAAGGAGTGACTAACAATTTTTAATATTTTATGCATCAAAATTAACTTATTTAAATGTAAGCCATTTCAAAACAAGCTAAATTAGTTGTATTGTTGTACTATTCAGAGATGGGAGTGGTCTAAAGGGAAGTCTGGGTAGCTGCTGGCACAGGTAGCATGCCAGGCGTGAAGCTTTGGCCAGGATCACATACTTCCTATGGT
The DNA here is from genome assembly GCF_900497805.2 of Vombatus ursinus. Lineage (NCBI taxonomy): Eukaryota > Metazoa > Chordata > Mammalia > Diprotodontia > Vombatidae > Vombatus > Vombatus ursinus. Next base: position 13,909,974 of record NW_020941197.1, read on the forward strand.
TTGGTTGGTTTTTGAAAAGGAGAATTCAAGAACTTATTACCGAGGTGCTGATTCACTGCACGGAAGCTTAAGGAGCAGGAGCTATATTCCAGAAGGTGGGGAGGGTAGGTCATAATTTCCTTATACTTTACTGCTTGGCATCACTCTGCGGACACTGGGGGAAGAGAATTCAGAGCCTGGGAAGGAGGCCCTTAGCATTTAGTCCTCTGGCCAAGGCAAAGAAGAGAAGTTGATTAGTAGCAAGTTCCAGCAGCTTTCAGATCCTTACTGTGACCTGATTTATGGTTGGAAGGATAGTGAGGGAAATGTTGAATAGGTGTCATGCCACTTTTTACTATGGTAGGGCAAGACTGGCAAAGAATTCCTCAGAGTTCTGTCAGCCAAGGGACAAGGAAGGCATGAGATGACCATCTGTTCAGCCCTGGCAATCAGTAAGGGAACTCAAAGGGAGTTTCCACTTCTCTAAAAGGATGCCAATCAGTTCTCTGGGGCTTTGTTACAGCTCTGGGGATCTGGTTAGGTGGGGGGACAAAAGTATGAGACTTCCCTCAGCTCAGGCCAGTTTGAAGTACTCTTTGCAATGTTGGGGAAAGTATTGACTCCTTTCTAGACAATGTTTTTTCCAGGTCTAGGCCAGTACATGAGCCACAGGTGGTATAAGAAAAGCCCTCAGTAACTTCTGGCCCCTCGATCCAAATAGGCATGGATATATGGGAGGTAGTAGATGGCTCCTGTTTGGGAGAGCTAAGGGGCATAGTGCAACAGGTCAGGTTCATTACTAGCGCAGACTCCAGGACAGGATGCTGCCATAAGAATAGCTATAGTGACAATCTTTCCTCTTCTTTAGTGATTTTTCCATTTTTTTTTCCATTTTATCTTTCTCTTCTTTCCTTTCTGGCTCAAAAAGAGGGGCCACGGTAGCAATTCTTACTAGGTGAGAGGATTTGGGCAGAGCTGGTTCCTATGGCTTCTTGGTGCTGTGATATTTTATAGGAAGGCCTTCAAGATGAATATATTTTTTTTTTGATTAGGCAATGGGGTTAAGTGAGTTGCCCAGGGTCACACAGCTAGTAAGTGTTATGTGTCTGAGGACAGATTTGAACTCAGGTCCTCCTGAATCCAGGGCCGGTGCTCTATCTACTGCACCACCTAGCTGCCCCCAAGATGATCATTTTTGATCTATATAAAGAGTTTTACTCAAAATCTCAAAATCTAAGTTTAAATTATGTTACAGGGGGATATGTTCATTAAGCTGATGGACAGGAATGAGGAAGTACTGAATAAGCAAACTCTGCACACTGAGTTAAGTTGGGAAGTTAACCTATTGATCTGTTAAGGTAGACAGTACCTCAGAAGAAGCAATGAACATTACCACATCATTAGCGTTTTATATAGTGGAGTAAATACAAAAGAGTAAACTACTTTTTGTGGTTACTTAATGTACATGTCAGGTCACCAATGTGTACATGTGTAATCACAATTCATTTATAGTGCCCTTAGAGGAGGTAATTTGGACTTACACAGCACCATTACTTCAGGTAAGTCACCTGAATATGGTTACATAATGACCTTTAAATGCTCTTCATTGTATTTGGCTACACAAATGACATATTAGCTGTAGGATGGTATAGAAGAAATATAAAATAAATATTGCATTTCAATTTTGAAATAATTTTTAAAGGGGAAAAAACCCAAAGATTCTATTAGAGGATACTAAATAAAAAGGTATAGACCTTGGGTAATTTCCTGATGTTTGACTCAGAATTAGGGCTCAGTTAGAGAAGAAATAGGAGAAGGACATCCTAGAAAAAGAGGATAAATTTAGAGATGCTATCATTTTGTTAGCCGTTCATTAACCAGAGATTCATTATAATGATGCCCACCTGCTCTTCCTAAATATAGGGGATATGTAGGGAATCATTAGTGCAGTGAAAAACCACTGGCTGTTATTTTTGGAAACTCATAAAAATAGCTAACAGCTAACATTTATATGGTGCTTTAAATTGCTTTACATAATCCTCTCATTTGATCCTTACGGTACTCTGGGATAGATTGTCTACCCATTTAACAGATGAGGAAATTGAGGGCCAAAGGAGTTAAGTGATTCACCCAGAGCTACATATCTATTAAGTGTCTAAGGCAAAATTCCAAGCCAAATCTCCCTTATTCCAAGCCTATCACTCTTTCTACTGTGCCACACCATTTCTCCTGGAAGAAAGGTGTTCTCTCTAAAAATTAGAAGAACAGAAATCATAGACTAGGCTGCTTAACTTTAATGTTGTTAAATATATTAGAACAAGCCAAACTTCAAAGTTTTAAAAATCTATAATTTTATAAACACTCTGTCCACTGAAGTTGCCACCTGGCAACACAACCTTAAAATTTTGTGGCAAAAAAAAAAAAATTATCAACATGTGCTTGATGAAGATTTTCCCTGAATTTAGCAACCTAGCCTTTGGATTACAGCCCTATTCAGTATGGCCTTGATGCCCAACTTAAAGTATTTCTAGTTAAATAAGAAGTACCAGAACTCGTATTTCATTAGAATAGCCTTGGAGACCCTAGAGATTAATATGATTAATCAGAAATACGAAGCTTAAAATAAAAATAGATGATCTCCGGTTTTGTTAAAAACATTTTGATAATTTTGGATAATGTAGATGGGGAAGGTGTTGAAAACACATTTAATTTAATTTGAAGTTCTGCCTAGGGCTATCTTTCCTTGTCTAAAATATGCTACAAAAGGGTGGATACATAATTAAATAGATGGCTACAAAATTAATAGTTCACTATCACTGTAGGATAACATATTAAATGATATTTGAAAATGGTCAGTCTTGGAGCTACTATAATTTAATTTCAGTAAGTCCACAAACATAAATTTCCCATTATTTATAAATTTCTATGGTATATATTTTAAAAGAGCTAAGATATAGTCCCTGCCTTCATTGTGTGTACGGTCTAGTTGAGTAAATGTTACATCATACCCACAAAAAATAAAGTAACAATTCGAGATATTGTTGCCATGAAGTAGCTCATGTTGGATTTCCAAGACCAATGAAGGAATTCCTAAAATGATAAGTTTCTTGAATTAGAAGAAATTTCTGATGTCATCTAATCCAGTCCTTACTTTAAGCATGAATCTCTGCTACAAAATTCTTGAAGAGTACTCCAGTTATGGGTAACTCTCTCGCAAGACAGTTCATCTCATGTTTAGAAAAGTCTCAGTGTTAGAAAGTTCATCCTTTTATTAAGCCCAAAGTTTCCTCCCTGTAGCTTTCACTTGGGGCCTTGATTCCATTGGCACAAAATCATATGCGAACAGGATCACCTTATACCCTATAGGGAATAGCTTTTAGACTCAGACATTAAACTGGGTTTCCTACACGAGGGTCACGAACAGCCTTGTTGAGCATTTGTCTCTCTGTTTTATGCTTCACTCGACATTAATGATCAGAGGGCCATTGAGCAAAGTTATCTCTGTTGTTATATCTCTCAAAGAATTCTGTGTAATTGATATATGCACAGGAGATACCTTCTTGGAAAGGAAGACTTTAAGACAGTTTTTATGTAGGCAGATAAGCAACAAACATTTATTAAGAGCTTCCTACGTGACCATGCCAAATGATGAGAAGATAAATATAAGCAATAAAAAAAAGAGTGACAGTCCCTGCCTCCAAGGAACTTACATTCTAATGTGGGAAGACTTCATATAAAAGTGATCTAAAAAATGGAGATTAGAGTAGGGAAGAGAAGTTGCTTGGTAAAGGCCATGGTGTCAGTGTCTGAAGTCCTGGGAATCAGAAGCACAGCCAAAGAAGGAATGATGCAAGGCTAGTCTGGGCGGGTCCCCAAAATGGAGCCCCCCCCCAATGAACTCACCAGTGGGAGAAGGAGAGGTTAGCATATTCTAGGGTGATAAGGCCCCACATGTTGAGCTGGTAAGGAGTTAACTGATACATAGTAGCACAACTGAGAGAGGAAAAATACCTGTTCCCTTACAATGCCTTCATCAAGCAAATGTGATGGTGCCAGGCCCAATCCTGGATCTTTTGGGCAGTAAAATGTGTATCTTGTTAAGAGGCGATGGTACTAGGGAGCCCATAGGGGGATAAAAAAAAGATATGTTCTTTAATGGACTTGATAATAGCTGCTGTAGTAGTAGGACTTAACGTACCATTGTGCCCAATCCTCAATAGATATCAGTTGAAGTGCAGGGCAAACAAACATAATGCCCTATGATGGAAAAAGAACAGTGTAAGCAATTCACCCACCAGAGACAGATTGAGAGCCACCTGGGATCTTACCAATAAGCACAAAGAATGACATTAAGAAGGCACTACATTATCCTTGGTTAAGAGCCTCATGTGGTATTATACCCCCCAAACCTCTTGTCCATATTGAAAATGGACCTAATTCTTAATATCTACTGTTCTTATAAGGGCAGCAGCCTGGTTATTTAGTCCAGCAGAAGCAAATAAGCTATTGTTAAGTGCCTACTATGTACTGGGTTCTGTGCTAAGCATAGGGAATAAAAAGAGAAAGAAGTCCTTGCCTTCAAGGAACTCAATCTAATAGGGAAGAAAAAAAATACAGTCAAGCAATATGCAGGATAAATGGGAAATAATTAATGGAAGGAAGGCACTAGAACTAAGAGAGGCTGGGAAGGGCTTCCTGCAGGAAAAAAAAAATTAGTTGAAGGAAGCCAGGAAAGCCAGGAGGTAGAGATGAGGAGGGAAAACATTCCAGGTATGGGAGATAACCTGAGAAAATGCCTGTAGTGGAGAGCTCTGTACTACCTTGTTCATGAACAAAAGGGGGGTGGGTGGGCAGGGTCACTTGATCAATGAGTAGGGTTATGAAGAACTTTGAACACCAAACAGAGGGTGTAGCATGCTTTCTACAGACAATAATATGTCCCACTAACAACTGTATACAATGGGAGGAATCAGCAAAATTCTTCCATTTGTCCTGAACCTAAAGTGGAGAGGTTTTAATAGTCCAAATCCTTCTCTCCAGATCTCAGACCACTCAGTCAAAATCCTAAGCACAGCCTAGGAATCTATATACATTAAAAAAGTCTTATTGACCCTGGGCAAGTCACTTAACCCTGATTGCCTCACCCCCCCCCAAAAAAAAGAAAGAAAAAAGAGAAAATCTTATCTACTAGCACCTCACAACACCTATCAGATTGGCTGACATTACAGAAAATGACAAATGCTGGAGAGGATGTGGAAAAATTGGGACACTAAAGCCCTGTTGTGGAGTTGTGAAATGGCCCTACCATTCTGGAGAGCAATTTGGATGTGAGCCTAAGAGGCTATAAAACTTGCATGCCCTTTGACCCAGCAATACCACTACTAGTTATGTATCCCAAAGAGATCAAAGCAGCTCATGTAGAGCAGCTATTTTTTGTGGTGGCAAAGAATTAGAAATTGAGGGGATGCCCATCAATTAGGGAATGGCTCAACACATTTTTGTGATAGAACACTATTAAGTCTATAAGTAACGATGAGCAGGATGGTTTCAGAAAAACCTGGAAAGTTTGATGCAAAGTGGAGTGGGCAAAAGCAGGAGAATATTGTACATAGTAACACCAATATTTTAATAATGATCAACTGTGAAAGACTTAGCTACTATGATCAAGAAGATGATCCAATATAATTTCAAAGAACTCATGATGAAAAACACTATCCACCTCCAGAGAGAGAACTGATGAAATCTGAGTGCAAACTGAAGCATACTTTTTAAACTTTCTTTATTTTTCTGTATGTGAGTATGCTTTCTTTTGCAACATGGCTAATATGGAAATGTTTTGAATGACTTCACATGCATAATAAGTATCATATGCTTGCCTTCTCAAGGGGTAAAGGAAGGGCAGGGGGGAGGGAGAATTTGTAACTAAATTTTAAAAATAAAAGTAATTTTAAAAAATCTAAGAAATATCTAATGAAATAAACATATTTTGAAAAAAAAAATCTTATCTGCTTTATTCCTCAAGACTCTTAAATATCAGCCATGTAGCCCACTGAGAAGACTTGGCAGAATTCCCATACTAGTTTGCCCAATAAATTTGAACTGGGAATCAGGAAGACTTGAGTTCAAATTTGGCCTCGGATACTTACTAGCTGTTTGCCCCTAAGCAAGTTTCTTAACCTCTGTCAGCCTCAATTTCTTTAGCTGTAAAATGACAATAATAATAGTTACTATCTCCCAGGATTGTTATAAAGATAAAATGAGATAATATTTTTTAAAAATGCTTTGCAAACCTCACAATACTATATAAATATCAACTATTATTATTACTACTACTATTAGTATTCCCAAGAGTGTCTTGTTACTGGTTTGAGGTCCAGTTTCTTATGTCACACCAAGCTATCATTAAACAAGAAAAACAAAGTTCCTCAAGACAGGGTTCTTTGGGCTAGTGGAAGAAGTAAAGAGTTGGACCTGAGACTAAATGTCTCAGCTTCCAACATCACAATCTCTTCTCATGCTACTGGTTAGAATTGCTGGTACCTCAAAAGTATGATGTTCAGTGAAGTGGAAGGCAACAGTAACAATCACATAACAAATAGAAACCTAGATACAATACTGTTGTTGTTCAGTCATTTCATTCATGTGACCTTATTTGGGGGTATGTTTGTTTTTTGGGGGGCAAAGATACTAGAGTAGTTTGTTTTTTTTAAGGCAATTGGGGTTAAGTGACTTGCGGTCACACAGCTAGTAAGTGTCAAGTGTTTGGTCTGAGGTCATATTTGAACTCAGGTCCTCCTGACTTCAGGGCTGCTGCTCTATATACACTGCGCCACCTAGCTGCCCCTAGGGTAGTTTTTTTTATTTCTTTTTCCATTCATTTTACGAATGAAACTGAGGCAAATAAGGTTGTGACTTGCCCATGTTACACATCTATGTAAGTGTTTGAGGCTGGATTTGAGCTCAGGCCCAGTGTTCTAGCCACTGGGTTACCTAGCTGCCACAGATACAGTACAATGCTTATTTATAATAAATAAATAAAAGGAGTGTTTTGAATTAGGTGATCTCTCAAGCGTTATTGCATTCATATTCTGAGATAATAAGTCAGACCAAAAAAAAATACCTAGGTTTCATGAATGTCCTCCAAACTATTGCCAATTTTGTATTGGTTTTGTTTAGTTTAGTTTTTATAAATCAAATATAACTGAATAGGATTTGCCTTGTTAGGATCAGGATATATGGCAAGTTGTCACAGCTGGAATGGATATGACCCTAAAGCTGGTTTTGTAATCATAATATCTATTCTTCTCCAGGTGAATTTTCCATCTTTCTGTTTATTTGTTAGTATTTTGTTTCATTTTTCTGTTTATTTTTCCCCTTCCCTTATGCTGGAACAGGGAAGGGGTTTCTAGCCTAGTCATGATATATAGACAGAGTTGACTTTCCTGGTTTCATACTGTGCTTCATCTTACAGGAGGTCTCCAATTTTATTTTTCCTAATTTCAAGACATACATTCAGTTGGATTAATTGACATATCTAAGAAAGGTACCTGAAAATGTTTTCTTTCCTTTATTATAGGTATGATTATAAATGATGCTTTTATTCATAGTAAATTTTTTTAAAAAATCCTACCACTTAGTACTTAGTGCTCTTTGGATAATAAATCAACAGGAAAAATAGCTTAGGGATATTTTTGAGAATCGTGCCTTAATCTAGAATATGAAGGCATCAAAGGAGATCAAAGTGGAATTCCAAATGTACAGTATAACAGCAGTAGAATCTCACTGGAATTTAATTTGAATACAGATATTGAATCAAAAGAATTATATTTGAAAGGCAGAAGAAAAATAGATGGTATTTTCCTTAATGAGTCTGTCTGGATTCTATAACAAAATGATTGTAGAGTCCTACTTTGAAAAATTCTATACTTAACTTTTTTTTCTTTTTTGAAATCTTCCTTTGATCCTCAATGACTCCAAACTAAATATTTTAATCAGAATAAGTGTCCCATTTACCTTATGTTTTACTCACCTTTCCATTCTGTTTGGTTTTAATGAAATGTTCTTTTTAAGCCATTGGAGTTTTTCCTCTTTCTTCTAGTAAAATGGTTGAATTTTTAAGATGGCATCAAAGTTAAATGATTCCACTTAGAGTAGGCTGTATTAGAATAGATAAAGGAGTTATGATGTGATGAATCTTTTGCAACATCTAAGTCTACCCTATGGTAGGGGGGGAAATCATTTTTACTTATAAAAAGATCATATATTTCTGAATTGATATTTCTTAAATGTAAATGTTTTCTTATTTTCTTAAGTAAATTTAGGAATTATTAATTTATTTTAATTATGTAGGGATTAGAATAGTCTAAGCTGTATAACTTCCCAAAATCTTAAATAAATGTTGGAAATTTATCACATTGTAGAATCTCCAATGCCTATTTGACATTTTTAGAATGGGTAAGTTGCCTGAAAGATATTACATTTAAGTTATTAATTTGGGCATTTTATGCAGTACCAGTAGAATCATATAAATCAAAGAATCACAGAGTTGAGAGAGACCTTGGAGGTCATTTACTAAAGTTCTAAAAAAAAGTGTTAACTCCTTATGAACCAAATACATTATCAGAAAGTGATTTAACTTAGGCATGAAAGTAAATAGAACTCTTGGAATGTTTAGGGGAAGTGCAAAATATATTTGAAAAATAACAACCATTAGCGCTATAAAAGCAGGAATTCTTATTCAGGTCCACATAAATAGAAAAAGCTCTAAAATGAGACATTTCACAATGGACCAAAGTTGTAGTAGAAAGAGAGCAGTGAACTACAACTCAGGAAGCATAGATCTGAGTCCTAGGTGTGCCATTAACATGCTATGTGTCTTTGATCTAGGAACTCCTGACACCTGACTTTTCTGCTCTACTCCTACGATATTCAACATTGCTAGTGTACACAGCAGTGTTCTTTGGAATCAGCAACAATGGCTCCAAGGTTTTGAGATTAGTGTCATTAATAGAATTAGGGAAGTCCTCAAAAGAGATTGAAGTTGGTTCAGCATATCTTTAAAGTTAACCATATTTTATTGCATTCTTATTCTTTAAAAATTGGAATTCACGTATAATACTTAAGGTAATTCATTTCAAATGGAATATTTGATTTTTATCAGGGTACTCTATTCCCTGACAATGCCTAATGATGAAGACTTTCTTTTATCAACTTCTTCTTCAACTGTCTCTTCTCTAGATTAAATAATCTCAATTCTCATAGCCTTTTCTCTTAGGACTCATTTCACAATAAGGAATCATTTTCATTGCCTTTCTTTGGATCCTGCCCAAAGGCTCTGAATATTACTTCAGTTTCATAGTCTTGCTCTACCACTTGCCAAGGATAGCTTTGTTAATAAATTCTCACTCATTCGGCTCATTGGCCCAACTTTCTTCTGAATTTCTGCCAGGACATTCTGATGTTCATTTTTTAGTCCAAAGGAACTAGATTGATTGTGGTGATAAAGGACAGGGAGGAAGATAGGCTATTGGGGACCTGTGTCATTGTCCTATATAGTGTATGACCTAGTGTCTAGAGAGGCCCATTTGTCTGTGTTACAAGTTTTAAAAAATGATTTATTAGAAACTTAACATTAAACATCAATGAAATAATTATGCTTGGCTAGTAACTACTTTTATTTAATAAAGTTTAACACAGAAAGCATTAAGATGTTTTTCTAATCCTTACTTCTAAGTTATTGTTAAGATCTTTTAATCTTTTTTATGCTTATTAACTTGCTCGTATATACTCATAGTAAAGAGGTAGAATTATTTTGCCATTCTTCTGTTTTTTTTTCCACAAAGGTCTTTCCCTAGATTTCTTTGTATGAGTTATTTCTTCATTTTAATATTTCATTACATGAATATACCACAATTTATTTAAATATTCTTCTATTTGAGGGTGTTTATGTTGCTTTCAGGATTTGTAAAAATTATATATAATGCTGTGGTAGCAACATTTGAACAGATAGCTCATTTTATGTTGTTTATGATAACAGAATTAAGGGATATTTCGAACAATGGAATTATTGGATCGAAGTCTGTGATGAGTTTTCTGGCGTTTACCATGTGGTGTCAGGTTGTTACCCAGAAAGATTTTGTAATTGGCAATATCACCAGCAATGAATGAATATATTTGTTTCACTGCAACCCCTTTGGAATTGAATATGTTACTTTATTTTTACTATTTTGGTGGGTTTAGGGTAGTTGTTTCAATTTACATCTTTTTAAACAATTAGTGAGGTTGATGTATTTCTGCTTTTGAAAATTATCTATTCATATTTTTCAACTCTGGTCAAAGTGTACTAGGAATTTCCATTGTGACTATCATCAGAGCCTCTTATATTTTAGCGCTTACATTTTTATCACTAGTATTTGTCATAAATATTTTCCGATGTATTATTTTTACTTTTTCTTTTACATTTTGTTATATAGAAGTTGTTTATTATTATCATCTTTATCATCATCATCATCATAATGTAAAAGCATATGTATCTCCCCTCTCAATAATTCCAACCATTTGTTGAATCAAAATACATTTGTTTCCCCTCCACCACTGAGATAAGTTCTTCCTTCCATATTCTCTCATCTTTTCTGAAACTCATTTTTTATGCTTCAGTCTCTCATCCATCTGGAAATCACTGACATATAAAACATAAAATTTGGCTACAAATTTCTTTCCTATCAAATTTACCAACAATTTTACCAAATATTTTAAGTAGTGATTCATTCTTTTGTTTTTATTTTCTGATTATTTTTCAAACACTATTTTTGTCATTTGCTAGGATACCTAGAATAGCCATTTCATTCCATTGGTATATTTTTCTATTTTCTCTCAATACCAAATAGTTTTGATGTTCTATTTTGTAATATATTTTGAAGTCCTGGAGTTCAAGCTTCCCATCATCAAATTTTTGTTCCAATGTGCCCCTTAATATTTTTGTATGCTTGTTTTCATAACAATATAATTATGTTTTTGTCTAGTTCTACAAAGTCAAGACCCCCTTTTTAATGTCACCATTATGCCTGCCCAAATGTTATTACATTCTTTTGGCTAGAACTTTGAACTTTAATATGTTAAGCTAAAGTAGTATGATGTCCTAATAAATCTCCCTCCCTACAAATAACAATATTAAATACCAGAAAACTAGATGTCTCAGTTTTCTTGGCAATAGGATCCAGGACTAGTAGAGCAAAATCACATAGAATTGTAGATTCTAAAAGTTGGAAGAGACCTCAGAGCCAATCTAGTCTATCCTAGAGAGAGACTAGGTGAAACAAGGGACATGCTCAGAGTCACAGTAAGTTTTGTAGAAATGGGAATCCAGTCTTCTGACTCATATTCTATGGATCTTCTGCCCCTGTTGGAAAAGAGCCTTGGATAAGATGTCTGGAAGTTCCCTTATTTGTGGAACTACTTCCATGGTTCTACTTTGGGATTGCCCAAAGGTTATTGCAGGATCTTGCTCACCAAGAGTTGGAGGTGTAGGGGAGTAAGATGCTGATGTTCCTAACCATCACCCCTAGGTCTCTTCCCCTGCTAGAAAATGGTAGCATAGATAATGAATAATAATGACCATTCATAAATATTTCTTCCTTGACACTAGCCACCCTGAAAAGGAGTCCTTCATCTCTGGGTCTTGGATTAATGAAGACTCATGCTGATGTAAGTAGAGTTAAAAAGAATGTAAATAATAAGAAAAGGCTATTGGTAACTTTTCAGTACAGAATGCCCTTGGAGGAGTGGCCTTCTGGGTTCAAGTGCACCTGTACTGTCTATGAGCTCCCTGATTTGAACAATTATCTTTAGGCAACCCTCTCTTCCTACATACTCAATTCTCTCTGCATTTTCTTAAAACTACTCTCTCTTGGTTCACCTCTCAACCTAACTCCTGTCCTCAGTCTCCTTTGCTAACTTATCACTCCCATCATGCCCCCTGACTTGAGTTGTTCCCCCAGGTTCTATACTAAGGACTTCTTACCTTCTTCCCCTATACTTTCCCACTGGGTAGCTTAATCAGTTTCAGGGCAGTTAACCATCATCTTTATGCAGATGACTTCCAGGTCTAGATGGCCAGCCCCAATCTCTGGTCCAAACTTCAATCCTGTATCACCAGCTGCCTATTGGACTTTGCAGACTGGATTTCCCAGGGATATATTAAACTTAACATGTTTAAAACTGAACTCATTTTCATTGTCCCTAAACCCTCCACCCTTCTAAGCTTCCTTGTTTCTGTCAAAGGCACCACCATCTTTCCAGGATTTCAGATTCATAATCGCAGCATTATCCTTGACTCCTCACCATTTCCCGCTTCACATATCCAATGAGGTTCCAAATCTTTCAGTTCTTACCTCTACAACATGTCTCACATCCAACCCTTTCTCCCCACTCAAACAGCTACCATCTTATTTCTGACTCTTATCACTTCTGACATCCTTCTAATTGGTCATGTGCTTCAAGTCTCTTACCAGTCCAGTCTGTTTTATATACTTCTGACAAAGTAATTTTCTGGAAGTGTAGATCTGACCATGTGACTCTCCTATGCAACCAACTCCAATGGCTTCCTTTTTGCCTCTAGAATAAGTATCAACTACTTTGTTTAGCTTTTAAAGTCCTACTAATCTGTTCTCAACCTACTTTTACCAGCCCCATTAGAAATTACTCTTCTTCCTTCACTCTCTGATCTATCCAATTTGGCCTTCTCTCTATTCTATATATAGTATGCTCAGTATACTTTATCTTCCATCCTTCTGCTTTTTGTACTGGACATCTCCTATGCCTGTAATGCACTATGTTCTCACCATAGCTTCATATAGTCACTCTCTTTCTTTAAAATATAGTTCATAGGGGCCGAGCCAAGATGGTGGAAGGAAAGTAGTGACTGTCTTGAGCTCTCTCCCAAAGCCCTCCAAATACCTAAAAAAATGGCTCTAAACAAATTCTAAAGCAGCAGAACCCGCAAAAAGACAGATTGAAACAAATATGCAGCCAAAGACAGCCTGAATGGTTGATCGGAAAGGTATATCGCACCAGGCTAGGAGAGGAGTGCAGTGCGGTGTGGGCTGCAGCAACCCTAGAGCCAACCTCAGAGGACTGAATCACAGGTAGCTGTGGCAGTTGCCAGATTTCTCAACTCCTGAATGCCAAAGACAACTTAGAAGGTCAGTGGGAAAAGTCTGTTACTGTGGTGAGAGAGGAGCTAGGTCTCAGCCACAAGTATGGAGCGCGGCCTGGGGCTGCTGCTTTTTCCTGAGCTTCCTGCCCACAAACTGAGGGGGAATCGTGTGGCTGATCAGAGGGGCATTGCAGGGATCTTTTTGCCAGTGCTGAGGCAGGAATTTCTTGCTTTACGCATGCTTGGATCTGGGTCAGAGTTCTGAGGGGAGGTCCTGGGGCAAGGAGGAACACTGGTGCAGTGGAGCTTGTTGTGGTGGTGGAGAGAAAGCACCTTGCCCCTTATCATACCACCTTGGAAGAAATGAAAATTTGCAGGTCCCTAGAAGTACCTCTGAAAACAGCTGTACAAACCCCCAACATTTGGGACAGTACACTCTTCACATTGGAAGCAGACTTTTACCTTAACAAAGAGTTTAAAACTCAAGTAATTGGTTGGGATCATGAGTAAGCAGCACAAAAAGAGTCAGACTATATTATCTTACTTTGGTGACAAAGAAGATCAAAACATACAACCAGAAGAAGACAACAAAGCCAAAGCTCCTACATCCAAAGCCTCCAAGAAAAATATGAATCAGTCCCAGGCTTTGGAGGAGCTCAAAAGGGATTTTGAGAAGCAAGTAAGAAAAGTAGAGGAAAAACTGAGAGTGATGCAAGAAAATCATGAAAAACAAGTCAACAGCTTGCTAAAGGAGACCCAAAAAAAACACTGAAGAAAATAACACCTTAAAAAATAGCCTGACTCAAATGGCAAAAGAGGTCCAAAAAGCCAATGAAGAGAAGAATGCCCTGAAAAGCAAAATTGGACAAATGGAAAATGAAGTCCAAAAGATTACTGAAAAAAATACTTCCTTAAAAATTAGAATAGAGCAATTGGAAGCTAATGACTTTATGAGAAATCAAGACACTGTAAAACAAATCCAAAAGAATGAAAAATTAGAAAACAATGTGAAATATCTCATTGGAAAAACAACTGACCTGGAAAATAGATCCAGGAGAGAGAATTTAAAAATTATTGGACTATCTGAAAGCCATGATCCAAAAAAGAGCCTAGACATCATCTTTCAAGAAATTATCAAGGAAAAGTGCCCTGATATTTTAGAACCGGAGGGCAAAATAGAAATTGAAAGAATCCACCCATTTCCTCCTGAAAGAGATCCCCAAAGGAAAACTCCTAGGAATATTGTAGCCAAATTCCAGAGTTCCCAGGTCAAGGAGGAAATATTACAAGCAGCCAGAAAGAAACAATTCAGGTATTGTGGAAACACAATCAGGATAACACAAGATTTAGCTGTTTCTACATTAAGGGTCTGCAGGGCATGGAATATAATATTCCAGAGAGAAAAGGAGATAGGATTACAACCAAGAATCACCTACCCAGCAAAACTGAGTATAATCCTGTAGTGGAAAAAATGGTCATTCAGTGAAATAGAGGACTTTCAAGCATTCTTGATGAAAAGCCCACAGCTGAATAGAAAATTTGACTCTCTAATACAAGACTCAAGTGGAACATGAAGAGGTAAACAGGAAAGAGAAATCATAAGAGACTTATTAAGGTTGAACTGTTTACATTCCTGCATGGAAAGATGATATTTGTAACTCATGAGACCTTTGTCAGTATTAGGGTAGTTGGAGGGGAAAAGATTATATGTATGTATGTATATATAGATAGAGGGCACAGGGTGAGTTGAAAATGAAGGGGTCGTATCTGGAGAATAAAATTAAGGGGTGAGAGAAGAATATACTAGGAGAAGGAGAAAGGGAGAGGTAGAATGGGGTAAATTAATCCCACAAAAAAAAAAAACAGAAAAGAAAAGGCTCTTACAGTAGAGGGAAAACAGGGGAAGGTGAGAGGGAATGAGTGAATCTTATTCTCATAGGATTTGACTTAAGGAGGGAATAACATACTCACTCAATTGGGTGTGGAAATCTGTCTTACCCTACAGGAAAATAAGGGGGGAAGGGGACAAGAGAGTAGGGGAATGATAGAGAGGAGGGCAGATTGGGAAAGGGAGTAATCAAAAGCAAATACTTCTGAGGAGGGATGGTTCAAAAGAAAGAATAGAATAAATGGGGGGGCAGGATAGATTAAGGGAAATAGAGTTAGTTTTTCACAGCATGTCTACTATGGAAGTGTTTTGCATAACTGCACATATATAACCTATATTTAGTTGCTTGCCTTATCAATGAGGGTGGGTGGGGAAGGAGGAAGGGAGAAAATTTGGAACCCAAAGTTTTAAAAACACATGTTTAAAAAAAAAATTTTCACATGCAACTGGGAAATAAGAAATACCGGAAATGGGGTACAGAAATTCATCCTGCCCTACAGAAAAATTGAAGGGGAAGGGGATAAGAGAAGGGGGGGGAGAGATAGAAGGGAAGGCAGACTAGGGGAAGGGTTATTTAGAATGCATGCCATCTTGGGGTGGGGGGAGGGACGAGATGGGGTGAAAATTTGGAACTCAAAATCTTGTGGAAATAAATGTTGAAAACAAAAAAAAATAAAAAAATATAGTTCATACACTGTCTTCTGCATCTTTTTTTACCATCCCCCCACAAATACTAGTGCTCTTCCCTGACACTTCTTTGTATTTAAATATTATGTATATATGTATATTAAATTTATATGCTGTATATATTTTATATGGACTTGTTTCTGCCTTTAGAATATAAGCTCAATGCAAATAGGGATTATTTCACTCTTTTTACCAGTTTCCTCAGCTCATAGCATAGTCCCCACCGCCTAGTAGGTACTTAATAAATGCTTGTTGATTGATTTTGCTTAAGCTCATCTATCTCTTCCTGGCCCTCCCCCCCATCCAATATCCAATTTTGTAGTTATACCTATCTGGAAATAGCATAATGGTATTGAAGAAAAAAGAAATTGAACTGATACCTACTGCATATATGAACTTTTGGCCACATAGTTAATCTCCATCGATCTCACGTTTGTCATATGTAATACGTTTTGAGATCAAAATGGTCTCAAGGACTCCTTCCAACTTCAGCCTTCTACAATTCTTTTAAAAACCTGGCTATATAAAGTTTTGATTTATACACAAAGGGGTATGACCTTTTTTGAAAGGGTTATTTGTGTAGGGACTGGACTACATAAAAACTATAAGAAGAGTTGGAGCAATCAGCATAATGAATAATAATGAACTGAATGTAAATTAGAAAGGGTTGAGGTGAAAGGAGCACTTCTAAGGCAGGTTAGGATTTGTAACCTAGCTTGGAGAATTTACTGCTGTGGGTGGAAAGGCCCATCACCAGGGTTGTGTTTGTTTATTTTTTAGTCAGGTCAGTAGCATGGTGATGTCCTGGGATTTTCTTTCTCTTTTGCCTTAGGCAAGAAAAAGAGGAAACATGAAAAAGAATACTGAATTATAGTGTTGTTACTGGGCAACATCCTTAAATTTCTTTTCTTTTAGAGAAAGAGGGGAAAGATTATATTGAAACTGTCTGCAAGGGCCTCTGATGCAAAGTTGCCATCGAGGTCTAAAACCTGCTGGTGCTCTAGACAAGTCCTAGATGGTTCTATAGTCAAACTGAAAAATTCTGTTTGAATTAGATCTACTTAAACTTAAGAGAGAGAATGACATTTAGGTTTGATTAAGTAGCACTTGGAGAAGTTTTAAAGGTTAGTGATAAAACATTCTAAATTCAATGTTATGATAATGGTAGTTATACATGTATTTGTATCATTTTAAGCTTTATGTGTCATTTCTATAAGAAAGCAACTAGTAATGCTTATAGAATTTTTTACAAAGATTTTCCATAAAATGGAGAAGTACTTTATGTTTCCTTGGACAAATTTTAAAATATCCATACAAAAGCTAGCTGTTTGGAGCATAAATTCATCATACAGGAACTACTATCTATTAGCACATCCCATTCATGGGCATAGGACCTGGAAGGATAGAATCTTGTTTTTGTAGTGCCAGCCTTGTAAATCTATACCAGTTAAGTAAGAAGAATATATAGGATTTGTTGTTCAGTTGTTTCAATTGTGTCCAACTCTTTGTGATCCTGTTTGGGTTTTTCTTGGCAAAGATACTGGAATAGTTTGCCATTTCCTTCTCAAGCTCATTTTACAGATGAGGATACTCAGGCAAACAGGCTTAAGTGATTTGCCTAGGGTCACACAGCTAGTAAGTGTCTGAGGTCAGATTTGAACTCAGGTCTTCCAGATTGCAGGTCCAACACTCTATCCACTATGCCAGGTAGCTGCCCACATATACAAAAGGTAGAATGAAAAATAAATGAAATCTGTACATAATCTGAAAACCTTGTTGTTTCTAATAGTTTCAAACTAACCTTCAATTAGAGTTAATGTTAGTTAAAAAAAGAGAGATTTTAAATTTTACTTCGTCTTTGTTTCCCTGCTCATTTTAAAAAGGAGTACTCATTTTTCACAAGAGAAATACATTTCATCTACCAGTGTGTAGTTGTCTCCTAAGTAGATTTTCTAGTGATATGGTTAAAAGGAATAGCAGGAGGAAATAAAAATAAAATAAAAACTACAAAACTACAAAAACTAGGAAATGTTTCAAAGGAAAGAAGTTTTTTCTTTATAATTTTACCTTTTTTGTTATTTATCCTTTTTTGCCTTGTGGAAATATTGTACTATTTACTAGCTTTTTATCTAAGTTGTTTGCTGGACACAGAATATACCATTTTAAAAAAATATTGACTCACAACTAAAACAGTTTATACTTGCTAGACACATTCCTACTTTTCTCAGGATAATCTTTTTACAATGAAAACAACAAACTTTAAAAAAAGTCTGTATCCTTAATATCCTGCCACAAAAATCCCATATCCTTGTTATTGAACTAAAAATTAGAATTAATTTATAATTAACTTTTGATTATCACTATGAGGATTAATGGTTATATGACTTTTGCATTATACGACATCCACAGTGTTCTGGGACTTGCCCTTCTACATTATTTGTCTGAGTCCTGAGCTACCAATATAGTGAGGTAGAATGACAGGACACCTCTATCCTTGTCCCTAATTTGGGCAAGTCATTTGCACCCCTTTGGACCTTTGTTTTCTCATTTGTAAAATAAAGGAATTGGACTGTGGGTCATTTTTAGCTCTAAGTTTCTGCGGGTTAAGTTGAGCCAGGAAACAGAGAAGATGCAAGAGGGGAAGGTGAAGATGTGAATGCAAGGATTTATATAGTCATATTAAAACAAATAAAATCATTTTCAGATGAACAATTATTTTGTATTGACCTTGCTTCTTTCCCCTCTCCATATCCATACATAATGGATAATGTGTTTTTCAGAGAGAGACCTGGAAATCATAGTGGACCATGAGACAAATGAGTCAGGAATGAAAGTTTAAAAGAACACATTATATGTGCAAGTACTAACTCATGTAACATTCAAGGTATGGAAAATAACCTGTCTGCTGTGCTCAGTAGTGGCTAGATTTTTCATTAGGGTAGTACATCCTATTTTCTTCTAGTTTTTTTTAAGGATATAGAGGAATTGGAGGGGTTCCAGAAAAAGAGTCATAAAGATGATTAAAGATATAGAAAATAGTCCCTGTGAGGAAAGGTTAAAGCTTGGTGAAGGGAAGGCTAAAGGGTGACTTAGTAATTGTCTTCAAATATATGAAGGGTTACTGTGATAAGGAAGCTAAGTAGTTGTCCTCCTTCCCCATAGATGACCAAACAGCAGCAAATAACCTCAAATTGCACTAAGAAAAAGTTCATCTAATAAGGAAAATACAGAAGAATTTATTGACTTTGAGGTTATGTAAACACTGGAACAAGCTACATTGATTGCAGAATCTTTATCTCTGGAGACATTTTAAAATAGGCTGCTAGACATCTATTTGTGTTGAATGAGTAAGTGTTTACCTGCCTGAAGGCAGAGACCTTAGGCATGATGACCCCTTGCTCTCCCTGCCAGCTCTATGATAAGAATTAAAGGGTTGGGATTTGGTAATGAAGGAATAAGGGCAAGGCCATGATATGCCCGATAGAGAGCAACCATTCATATAATTTGCAATAAAACAAACAAACAAGATTTCTGATTCTCTTATATAAAGATTTATTTAACCTCATTAATTTAGGAATTTTGGTTTATTTAGGGGGCATGAGTGTTTATTTTTATTTTAGCTATAAATCAAAATTGCCAAAGAATTTAAATTCTAACTTTTTTTTTCCAGGAAAAAAAAAAACTTGGATTAGGACTTCCTATATCTTTTAAATGATACCATCTCTGTTCTTAGGGGTTTTGTATTGTTTGTATGATTTAATAGTAGCATCGCTCATCATTGTTTCAGATGGTTAAAATCTTTTCTTTACTGTGTCTCTAGTAAAATATGGTGTTGAAATGTCTGAGATGATGTCAGGGAGGGAGGTAGAGATGGCAAAAATAGGAATCAAATTAGATTTTAGTTCCTTTTTATTTTCTCAAGGCAGCACAGGTTACTAGCATGCAGTTTGTTGTTTATGGAGTTTATCTTCAATCAACAAGGATTTTTAAAATACATTTTTTGTCATTAAATATTTTTCAATTATGTTTTTTAAAAATTGAACATTCTTTTTAAAAAAAATTTGAGTTCCAAATTCTCTCCCCACTCCTCCCCCATCCCTTGAAAAGGCAAGCAATATGATGCCAATTATACATGTGAAGTCAGGCAAAGCATATTTCCATATTAGCCATGTTGCAAAAGAAAACACACAAAACAAGAAAAATAAACTAAAAAGCATGTTTCAATCTGCATTCAAGTTCATCAGTTCTTTCTCTGGAAGTGGGTAGTATTTTTCAACTTGGGTTCTTTGGAATTATATTGGATCATTGCCTTGATCCGAGTAGCTAAATCTTTCACACTTGATTTTCTTTACAGCATTGCTGTTATCACATACAATTTCTCCTGGTTCTTCTCACTTCACTTTGCATCAGTTCATATAAGACTCCCCAGGTTTTTCTGAAGCTATCTTGCTCATCATTTCTTATAGTACAATAGTATTCCATCAAAATCATATACCCTAACTTATCCAGTCATTTTCCATTTGATGGGTAGGCATCACCTTGGTTTCCAATTCTTTGTCACCACAAAAAGAGCTGCTATAAATATTTTTTGCACAAATTGGTTCTTTTCCCTTTTCTTTGATCTCTTGGGATAGAGTGTTAGTAGTTATATTGCTGGGTCAAAGGGTATACACAGTTTTGTAGCCCTTTGGGTGCAGTTCCAAATTGTTCACCAGAGTGGTTGGACCACTTCACAACTCTACCAACAGTCCATTAGTGTCCCAATTTTTCCACATTCCCCCCCAGCATTTGTCATTTTCCTTTTCTGTCATGTTAGCCAATCTGATAGGTATGAGATGGTATTTCAGATCAACAAAGAATTATTAAGTTCCTACTATGTGCCAGGCACAGTATTAGGTACTGGAAATACAAAAACAAAAGCAAGACACTCCATGCCCTTGAAGAACTTAATTGAGCTCTTAACATTACATCAGTGTTATGAAATTATTTTCAGCTGTTTATATGCATATGTATATATATGTATATATATGCATATTTTTTCAATATATAAAACTTTGAAAGTCTTTTAACGTCATGTCTTTATGCCACCATAGAAAATATGAGTTCACTATGTAAGGAAGATGTATAGTGAAGCGCTATAGTCTTGAAAAATAAGATTTAAGAGTTGACTTTATTTAGTATATCTTTAAGGAAAACTGTAGTAGAAGGGGACACCTACAGCTCTGTTAAATGTTTTCAACAAAAAGCTTAATACAGCAACACCTCTTGTTTTCTTTATTTGTTTACTACTTAACTACAAGGAGAGAAGGAAGAAGAAATGAAAGAAATTAAGCAACCAGATTAGGTTGAGATGAAAAACTGAACAAATCACTTAATGCAATTAGTCCCCAGTCATTTTTTTCTTTTCTCCTTTTTTTATTTTCTGTCATTAATAGAAGTTGCTTCTGTTAAATTGCTCTAGTAAAAGAGAGACAGGATGGTTTGTTGGGGTTGGCATAATGAGTCTTAGGCCTCGCTTGTACTTTTTGTTGCTGTTACGGATTATCATACTGTCATATTTGATATGTGCATGCTATGCTTATGGGGTCATATTCTCCAGGCCTGTAAACATTGCTCACTGCCTCCCACCTATTGGACTCAGTTCTTAAGAAGTATGACCCCAGTCATTTTGCGAGCTTTCAGCTATGAAATCACCACCTTTAAGTATTAAGTGAAACAATTGCCCAACTATGGAATATGCAACGCTATTCTAGATATGTCATCTCTTGGTTTATAGTTTTCATTTCACTGTACAAAGGTTTTACTTTTCCATCAATTAGGCTGTCATTTTAAAACATTGGGTATTCCACTTTTCCTTTTCACTTTTACAGCTTTAACGTTTGCTTGCCCTGTAAGCAAGTATTAATTGGCATAACCAGCTACTTAAACCTCTGCCCCTCCCTTCAGCCCCCTCCTCCAATTCGTGAGTTTCTCCAGCAACCTCCATTTTGAAGAAATGCCCAAGCCAGCCACTTTCACTTCTCTCTCAGCACTAGGGTGCCTTCTTCTTCCCCTCTCCCTTGCCTTTAGCTCACTTAATAATATAACAGCTAACATTTACGTAAATGCCTTAAGATTTGCCAAGTTTTTTACAAATGTTATTTAATTTAAACCTCACAACCACCATGGGAGGTAGGTGCTATTATTATCCCCATTCCCCATTTTTACAAATGAGATAACTGAGGCAGATAGGTTAAGCTAATTAGTGCCAGAGGCAGATTTTAACTCAAGTTTTCCCAATTCTAGGTCTAGTGCACCCTATCCACTGTGCCACCTAACTGCTCCCTTCTCCTCCCTATGGCCTTCGTCATCTATACACACACACACACACACACTTTACGTATGTCTAGGCAGTCCCTTCCCTTAAATAACTTAGATTCTAATGGGAGAAGACAACATATAAAAATGAGCCTTTATTATGTGTGGTCTTCTCTCATTAGAATCTAAGTGCCTTGAGGGAAGGGACTGTTATGTTGTTGTTGTTTGCTTGTACTTGTATTTATAGTGCTTAGCACAGTTCCTGGCACATGGTAAGAGCTTAATCTATTTTATCACCTGTGTTTCATCCAAAAGTCTCTCTAACTTTACCTACCTTGACAAAGTGCCTATTTTATTACAAAGTACAAGCCAGCATTCTCATGGTGTTTCAAGGTTCTGATTTTTGTGAAGGTTTGATGTTTTTGCTTGTTGCCTTGTCACACCTTATTTGGATCTGCAATAATTGGGTGAGTGGGAATTCTGATTGATCACATGTGTCATTTTGAATAGCAAAGAATAATAGGGACTCTATTATCATATATAAATAAGCTAGTAATATTTGGATATTTATGAACTTAAGGAATAATATATTCAGAGAAATAAAATTAAATTTTCTGAATCTTTCCTTTATGTAACAGCTTCTTGGGGGGTTTTAGAGCAATGTCCCTTTTCTTGTTATTCCTGAATTCAGGGTCCTCTCATTGGTTCCCATCCACCCATCCAGAAACCCCCATTTCCATTTAGATCCATCTGCTTTTAGCAAATTTCTGAGAAATCATTTTATAGTAAAGAATGGGAACAACCTGATCAAAATAGAAAACATAATGTCATCACAAAATATAGCATCAGCAAGCATTCTCATCACCAAAGGTCCCTGATTCCTTCTAGTCCTCCAAGGATGGAAGGTTGTAATAAAATAGGCCTAGGCCCAGCCCTGAGGCCCAGTCCACAGATAACACTAGAGAAGTGGGCAGCATTAGAATAACAACCTGCCCATCATGACAGGAACACTGACCCCTGGATATGGTTGTCTTTCCTCTTGTTCAGGTATCCCTCCTTCCCTTCTCTCTGGTTTCCCTCTTCAAAAACACTTATGTCTATGTGCATATGCATTACTTCTGTGAAAAGCTAGGCCTCTCTTTGATTTAACTGATTTATGAGATTGTGAAAGTCTTTAACTACAATAAAAACTTGAAAGGCTATACTTTGAGTAGTCAGTGGCCCCGCAAAATGAAGTCCAGGCCCCTTTTGGGCATCATTCAAGGTGCCCCTCTCAGTCTGCCACTACTCCTACTTTTCTAGTTTTATCTCATACTCTTCTTATTTCTTGCTTCTTCACTGCAAACTGGAGATTTCCTCTTCATTTTCCTAAACCCACACTTTCCTGACTCTTTGTCTTTGCTCATGCTCTTCCTGCCCTTTGCCATGAAGGCATTTTATCTGCTGATTCATGCTCCTTTCTGATTCATGCTTTAAAGTCCAATTCAAATGCTATTTCCTTTGCAGCAACTTCCCTTATCACTTCAGGCCTTTTGCCTCATGGACCTCACAAAGCACTTTGTTTTTTTCTCTTCTCTAGTATTATTTTGTGCAACATTTATCTGAATACATATCCAAACTAGAAACTCACAGAGGGAAGTGACTGTGTTTTATCTAAACTTCATATTATTCCAGTGCCATTATTCTAGTGTCTGTGTGGCGCAGTGGATTAAACCCAAGTCTGGAGTCAGAATACCTGAGTTCAAATCTGGCCTTAGACACTTATGAGCTGTGTGACTCTGGACAAGTCACTTATGCCTGTTTGCCTCAGTTTCCTCATCTATAAGATGACCTGGAGAAGGAAATGACAAACCACTCCTGTATCTTTGCCAAGAAAACCCCAAATGAAATCACGAAGAATCAGACACAACTAAAATGACTGAACAATGGAAAACAAGGAATTTACACGTTCAGGTTTTCTTCCTTGCAAACCCACCGAGGGAGCATACCAGAGAAGTATTTCAGGGTACTTTGGTTGCTATAGACCCCCTTTGGGGTATTCACCATTCACTGACCTTGGGTACCTCTTCTCATCAGAGATCCTCCCCATCAACACAGACATACGAATTCCCAAGTGGCAAACTGTACAGACATAATCTGTACATCATATTGTTATTCAGTCATTTTTCAGTCATGTCCAACTCTTTGTGACTAATTTTGGGGTTTTCTTGGCAAAGATGCTGGAGTGCTTTGCCTTTTCATTCTCCAGCTCATTTTACAGATGAGGAAACTGAGGCAAACAGGTGACTTGTCCAGGGTCACACAGCTAGGATGTATCTGAGGCCAGATTTGAATTCAGAAAGATGAGTCTTCCTGACTCCAGGCCCAGCACTGTATCCACTATACCACCTAGGTGCCAAGCATCATATTACGGATCATAAACAACTCCCCTGTAAGGTTCCCCAAAGAAGGGCAATCATCAGGAACACACAGGAGAGAAACAAAAAAACCCTGTCTCAGGTGTTGTCCGAGTCAGTTCCACCAGCCTTATGCAGCATCTCCCTCACTCTACCCTCAAAATCTAACTACCTATTGTCCAGCAACAGTATCCATTCTGTCTGCTTGCCTTAAGTAACCTATCTAGGGCACTTCCATACTAGCAAATAACTTTGCCCTCACCTACCCTTGGTAAGCTTCTGACATAGTAGAAACCTACTGAGGCAGTCTCTAGCGTGTGCACATCTGGTTCCAGTTGTACTACTGTCATGCATCTTCCTTCCATGGTATTGCTATGCAGAAGTTCCTGGCATTTAAGCCATATCAGTGAGTTAGAGATATATGTAGACACCAGTTAACACCAGAAAACACAGTAATGGTATTTAGAAACCCCTGTTAGTTCCTGATTTTATAGTGGCCATCATGGAACTTCAAATTCTGGATATCCAATTGTGTATTTCAGCCAACTTTGGTATATGATTGTCTAATTGATGGTAAAAAATGATTTTTTAAATTAAAAAATGACTCAATTTTCCTAGGAATTGCTTTTCACTGAAAGGTATATTGTAAGAATAACTTTCTACTCAAATATATGTTAGTTCATTTTGAGTAAAGAAGTTTGGGTTTCCAATTTGCTATATTTCTACCAAAGTCTGAAATTTGTTTGCAGCATATAATTAATTTTAGTAGAGCACTGGTCATAGTTTTTGTGCCATTTTCCCTTCCCTTAGAGATGTATGCTTATGTTGATCTTTGTAATAATCACTACAAACAACTCAGGGGAATTAAAGTGATATTTTAATTTATTTTTATTGACATTTATCTTTTTTCAGTAATTGTTTGTGAAATGGTGGAAAGAACATTGAATTTGGAGGCAGAGAACATGCATTTGAACCTTTCTCTGCTACTTACTGTCTGTATGAACTTAGAAAACTGATTTTACCTCAGAGGCCTCAATTTTCTTATTTGTAAAACAATGAGGCTAGGCTTAAATGATCTAAGGTCTCTTCCAGTCCTAAATCCTGCGATACAAATCTCATTTAAGTTTAAAGTCCATTTTTAATCGGATTATATGGCACGTTCAAATGTCAGAATTTTCAGGTAATTTACAAATATTGAAACATAGCTACTAAAAGAAGTTCACAACCTCGTGCACTACCTTTTAAATAACAATAAAAGCATTGTACAATGTGAATGGATATTTTTTCATAGGATGATAAGTAACCATCTCATAAGAAGGCCTGAGTTTGGTTTTGGCATTTAATTTGTTGCATGATCTTGGGCAAAGTCATCTTTCTGGACATCGATTTCATCATCACTAAAATGAGGGACTGCAAAATTTTGGACTAAAAGATTTCAAAAGTCCCTTCCTGTTCTAACCTTTTGTAATCCTGTGATGTCTGGTGAGCAGAAAAGAGAAAACAAGCAAACAGACAAAACCCACCTTCAACCAGCAGCAAGAAGATACAAGTGGTGACATTCCTAAAGTGCCTTCTGTGATTAGCCTGCGGTAGTCATAACAGGAGGGGCAGTTAGGTGGTTCATTGGTTAGAACACTGGGTCTGGAGTCATAAGACTCCTCTTTCTGAGTTTAAATCTGGCCTTAGATTAGCTGTGTGACCCTGGGCAAGTCATTTAACCCTGATTACCTCAGTTTCTTCATCTATGAAATGAACTAGAGAAAGAAATGGCAAACCACTCCAGTATCTTTGCCAAGAAAACCCCAAATGGGGTCAGGAAGAGTCTGGCATGACTGAGAGGACTGAGCAGCAAAAGTCATAACAAGGAGTGATTTCTTCTATGATTTGGATAGGCCAGAGAGGGGAAAAAAAGCTGGCCACCATTTTTGTTTTGAGATATCATGACACCTATGGCTTAAACAATAAAGTATTACTCCAGTAACTAGTCAAATCTAGGAGCCTTGAGCTAGTTATGTGCTCCTTATTTTAGTCAGGAGGGCAACATTGAAGAGGGTTTCAGTTTTATATAAGTGATAATCTTCCTATAGTGAATATTGTAAAATATTAGAATGGGTTACTAAAGGAGGTTGTTGAGTCTCTTTCTCTAAAAATATATTTACAAATATAATAGGTTCTCATTGATTTGTGGCAGTTCCAATGTAGTTTACTAGAAGGCCAGGGGAAGGGCTAGATGATATGTCAAGGTCCCTTCTGTGATCCTATGCGGTAAATGGAAAAGTCAGGAAAAAAAAAACTTAATAAACTTCAAAATCATGAAAAACACATAGGAAATTTTCCACCAGATTTCTGCATAATTTGGAAATTTATTATAAACCAAATTCCTGCTTTGTGGGCATTTAGTACTGATACCGTTTTTACTTTCTGGAAACATCCAATAATAATTAATTGTGTTATTATTTCCAAAAGAGCATTAAACAGTAAATACTCCTTAGGTAATATTTGTAGCCTATAATAGATTTTTTAAGGCAATAGGTATGATGAACATAAAATACTTGCATTCAAAGACTCTGCTCATCTATCACAAGATAAATTTAAAAATAATTCCCCCCTATTGGGGGTGGTTTGAGCACTGGACTTAGAGTCAAGAAGACCTGAATTCAAAGCTAGCTTCAGACATTAGCTGGGTGACCCCAGACTGCTTACTGCACCTCTGACTGCCTCAGTTTCCTCACGTGTAAGATGGGAATAACAATACCACTTTCCAAGGTTATTTTGAGGCTGAAATGAAATAGTATTTGTAAAGCAACTTGTAGACCTTAAAGGTTCTATATAAATTGCTATTATTCAATGTCTTTTTGTAATTAAGAATAACAATAGATAATTTTTAGATGTTGATTAAACACACATCAGAATAAAATATGAATACATAATATTAAAGCCTACCTCTATGGTCAGTGGACATATAAGGTCAGAGTCTAATTAAAAAAAACCTTTGAAAAAATTAGAGTTCAATCTTGGATGGCTAGACTCTATGGTGGCATGACCATAATTCATCTTCAGTTTTCTAAGGTATTTTGGGGGGAAATGGGGCAGTTTTGAAACATGATTTCATCAGTTTAGAGAGATCCTATATGAGGAAGCTTGTGCTACTAATGCAAGGAAGGAAAGGAAGGAGGGAGGGAGGAGGAAGGAAAGAAAGAAGGAAGGGTTTATTAAGCACCCGCTATGTGGGGGTACCGTAGTAAGTGGTTTACAAATATCTCATCTAATTATCCCAACTCTAGAAGAGAGATACTATTATTATCCCCATTTTACAATTGAAGAAGCTGAGGCAAACAGGTTAAATGACTTGCCCAGTCATTGAGGTAGTTAGTTTCTGAGGCTGGATTGGATCTCAGGTCATCCTGACTCCAGGCCTACAGGATCACTCTTGCCATCATCCAGCTGTTGTATAGTAAGTATTCTACTCAGAGTCTTAAAGAGCTTCCTGGGACACAGGGTAGGCAATTGCCCAGAGTCACATAGTCAATATGTTTTAAAGGCACAATGTGAACCCAGGTCTTCCCACCTCCAAGACTAGTTTTTTATCCACTGTTCCATGCTACCTGTTTATTTTCTGTGATTATCACCTTTCAAGTGGCAGGTTTGAGATGACTGGGGGCCCAATTCTTTCAGTTCTGATTGTGTTCCAGCTAAATAAGTCCTAAGTGCTTAGAATGCTGGACTCTATTGTACATAATATTCTATTCAAAGCTAGGAGAAACAATTTTAAAAACATGTTTTATTGATGTTTTTTTGCATTTATATTAGTCATTTCAAATCCCATCCTCTTCCACATTGAAACCTCCTAATATATACACTGATCACATGTGATAATGTATACAGTATCCTGTTCCCAGACTTTTGGTCTTTATGCTTCATTATCTGTTCTCTGAGACTTTCATTTTTTTTTTTTTTTAGTTACTCAGAGTTCTATTTCCTTTTAGAGATCTTTTTATTTACATTGTTGTAGACATTGTGTATAGTGTTCTCCTGGTTCTTCCTTTTTTTCCCCCACTTTGTATCAATTCATGCAAACCAGGAAGAATTAATTTCAAACTGATAGGTCTTTTCTTCCATAAAATATACGCATAGTTGTCTCAGGAAAAGTAAGTGATTTTTCTCCATTAACAATACAGCATAGAGGGGGGTGGAGCCAAGATGGCAGAGGGAAAGCAGTGACTTGCTAGAGCTCTTCCCCAAATACCTCCAAATTTCTACAAAAAATGGCTCTAAACAAATTCTAAAGCAGCAGAACCCACAAAAAAACAGAGTAAAACAAATTTCCAGCCCAAGACAGCCTGGATGGCTGATCAGAAAGGTATATTGCGCCGGGCTGGGAGAGGAGCACAGTTCGGCATGGGCACGCAGGCCACAGCGACCCTGGAGCAGGCCTTAAAGGACTGAATCGTGAGCAGCTGTGGCGGTTTCCAGACTTGTCAACCCACAAATGCCAAAGACAACTTAGAAGGTCAGTGGGAAAAGTCTGTGACTGAGGTGAGAGAAGAAGCTAGGTCTCATCCACCCCGAGGGCAGCAGCTGGCTTCTGAGCTTCCTGCCCACAGACTGAGGGGGAATCATGTGGCTTATTAGAGGGGGATTGCAAGGATCTCTTTGCCAGGGCTGAGGCAGGAATCTCTTGCTTTGCCCATGCTTGGATCTGGGTCAGAGTTCTGAGGGGTGGTCCTGGGGCGAGGAGGAGCGCTGGTGTGGTGGAGCTTGTTGTGGCAGTGGAGAGGAAACACCTCGCCCCTTATCATAGCACCTTGGAAGAAATGACACTTTTCAGGTCCCTAGAAGTACCTCTGAAAACAACTGTACAAACCCCCAAAGATTGGGACAGTACACTCTTCACATTGGAAGCAGACTCTTACCTTAACAAAGAGTGTAAAACTCAAGTAATTGGTTGGGATCATGAGCAAGCAGCACAAAAAGAGTCAGACTATATTATCTTACTTTGGTGACAAAGAAGATCAAAACATACAACCAGAAGAAGACAACAAAGCCAAAGCTGCTACATCCAAAACTTCCAAGAAAAATATGAATCAGTCCTAGGCCTTGGAAGAGCTCAAAATGGATTTTGAGAAGCAAGTAAGAGAAGCAGAGGAAAAACTGGGAAGAGAAATGAGACTGATGCAAGAAAATCATGAAAAGCAAGTTGACAGCTTGCTAAAGGAGACCCAAAAAAATACTGAAGAAAATAACACCTTAAAAAATAGCCTAACCCAAATGGCAAAAGAGGTCCAAAAAGCCAATGAAGAAAAGAATGCCCTAAAGAGCAAAATTGGACAAATGGAAAAGGAAGTCCAAACGATTACTGAAGAAAATGCTTCCTTAAAAATTACAATAGAGCAATTGAAAGCTAGTAACTTTACGAGAAATCATGACACTGTAAAACAAATCCAAAAGAATGAAAAATTAGAAAACAATGTGAAATATCTCATTGGAAAAACAACTGACCTGGAAAATAGATCCAGGAGAGAGAATTTAAAAATTATTGGACTATCTGAAAGCCATGATCCAAAAAAGAGCCTAGACATCATCTTTCAAGAAACGATCAAGGAAAACTGTCCTGATATTTTAGAACCAGAGGGCAAAATAGAAATTGAAAGAATCCACTCATCTCCTCCTGAAAGAGATCCCCAAAGGAAAACTCCTAGGAATATTGTAGCCACATTCCAGAGGTCCCAGGTCAAGGAGAAAATATTATAAGCAGCCAGAAAGAAACAATTCAAGTATTGTGGAAACACAATCAGGATAACCCAAGATTTAGCTGCTTCTACATTAAGGGACTGCAGGGCATGGAATATAATATTCCAGAGGGCAAAGGAGATAGGATTACAACCAAGAATCACCTACCCAGCAAAAGTGAGTATAATTCTTCAGGGGAAGAAATGGTCGTTCAGTGAAATAGAGGACTTTCAAGCATTCTTGATGAAAAGCCCACAGCTGAATAGAAAATTTGACTCTCTAATACAAGACTCAAGTGGAACATGAAGAGGTAAACAGGAAAGAGAAATCATAAGAGACTTATTAAGGTTGAACTGTTTACATTCCTGCATGGAAAGATGATATTTGTAACTCATGAGACCTTTGTCAGTATTAGGGTAGTTGGAGGGGAAAAAAATTTTATGTATGTATATATAGATAGATGGATAGATAGATAGATAGATAGATAGAGGGCACAGGGTGAGTTGAAGATGAAGGGGTCATATCTGGAGAATAAAATTAAGGGGTGAGAGATGATTATACTAGGAGAAGGAGAAAGGGAAAAGTAGAATGGGGTAAATTATCTCCCAAAAATCAGAAAAGAAAAGGCTCTTACGGTGGAGGGAAACCCGGGGAAGGTGAGAGGAAATGAGTGAATCTTATTCTCATAGGATTTGGGAGGGTATAACATACACACTCAATTGGGTATGGAAATCTGTCTTACTCTACAGGAAAATGGGAGGGGAAGGGGACAAGAGAGTAGGAGGATGATAGAGGGGAGGGCAGATGGGGGGAGGGGGTAATCAGAAGCAAATACTTCTGAGGAGGGACAAGGTCAAAAGAAAGAATAGAATAAATGGGGAAGGCAGGATAGGATTAAGGGAAATAGAGTTAGTTTTTTACAGCATATCTACTATGGAAGTGTTTTGCATAACTGCACAAGTATAGTCTATATTGAGTTGCTTGCCTTTTCAATGAGGGTGAGTGGGGAGGGAGGAAGGGAAAAAATTTAGAGCCCAAAGTTTAAAAAAAACACATTTAAAAAGAAATGTTTTCTCGTGTAACTGGGAAATAAGAAATACAGGAAATGGGGTACAGAAATCTATCCTGCCCTACAGGAAAATAGAAGGGGAAGAGGGGGAGAGATATAAGGGAAGGCAGACTAGGGGAAGAGGTATTCAGAATGCATGCCATCTCGGGGTGAGATGGGGTGAAAATTTGGAACTCAAAATCTTGTGGAAGTAAATGTTGAAAACTAAAAATAAAAAAAAATCTTACTGAAAAAAAAATAAAGTCCTTTAATTGATAAAAAAAAAGATGCTTAGATTCTTTAAAATCTAGCCACTGCTCAAATTCTTATAATCTAGCCACTAACTCACTAATATTTAGACTCCTTTAGAGTCTGCCCAATATGACTATGTTCTAATAAACTTTGTCTTTGGCTGAAAAAAAAAAGAACTGTCTTGGATCATTGTATTTGATCAGAGTAGCCAAGTCACAGTTGACCACCATTATAACATTGCTGTTACTTTGCACAATAATCTCCTAGTTCTTCTCATTTTACTTTTTATGAGTTCATATAGGTCTTGCCATGTTTTTTTTTTCTTCTGAAACCACCCTCTTTATCATTTCTTATAGTATAACAGTACTCCATCACAATCATGTGCCACAACTTGTTCAGTCATTCCCCAATTGATGAGTATCCCCTTGATTTCCAATTCCTTACCACCACAAAAAGAGCTGCTATAAATATTTCTGTACATATTGGTCCTTTTCCTTTTTCTTTGAATTCTTTGGGATACAGAACTAGTAGTGGTATTGCTGGGTCGAAGCTATGCATAGTTTTATAGCCCTTTGGGCTTAGTTCCAAATTGTTCTCTACAATGGTTGGACCAGTTCACAACTCCACCAACAGTTCATTAGCATCTCAATTTTTTCACATCCCCTCCAACATTTATTATTTTCCTTTTCTGTCATGTTAGTCAATAGATGTGAGGTGGTACCTCAGAGTTGTTTTAATTTGTCTTTCTCTAGAGGAGGGGGTAATCAGATGCAAACACTTTTGAGGAGGGACAAGGTTAAAGGAGAGAATGGAATAAAGGGAGGGGGATAGGATAGAGGGAAATATAGATACTCTTTCACAATATGACTATTATGTATAACCTATATTGAATTGCTTGCCTTCTCAATGGGAGGGGGGGGGGGAGAGAGGGAGAGAATTTGAAACTCAAAGTTTTAAAAACAAATGTTAAAAATTGTTTTTACATGCAACTGGGAAATAAGATATACAGGCAATGGGGTATAGAAATCTATCCTGCCCTACAGGTAAATAGAAGGGGAA